>NW_003852436.1:12831327-12834835 GCF_000181295.1 Otolemur garnettii | reverse complement strand
CCAGCCACATACATCTAAGGTGGCGGGTTCGAATCCAGCCCGGGCCCACCAAAAACAACAATGACGGCTGCAACCAAAAAAATAGCCAGGTGTTGTGATGGGTGCCTGTGGTCCCAGCTATTTGGGAGGCTGAGGCAGGAGACTCACTGTGATGCCACGGCACTTTACCCAGGGAGATAGCTTGAGGCTCTGTCTTAAAAAAAAGAGTGACACAATAGAAGCCAGGAAACTGTTCAATAAAATAAACAGTTTAATATGATGAAAAAATATATAAGTGCCAGTCTAGAATTCTATACCCAGCAAAAATATCCTTAAACTTTAAGGAAAAACAAAGATGTAGTTGGAAACCCAGAAAATGAGAGACTGTATTACTAGCAGGACTGCACGAAAGGGAAGTACTAGATGGAGTGTTTAAGACAGAAGGAAAGTGATGTCAGGAGGAAGCATGGTCACCCTGGAAAGAATGGAAAGCAATAAAAATGGTAAATATGTGAGTGAAATTAAATATTGGCTATTGAATGCTTAAAACAACAACAAAGTCTTGTGGGTTTAAAATACATAAAAAAAATACATAGAAATAAAAATATTATGCAATAGCATAAAAGAATAGGAGGGAAAAATGAAGTTAGGGTACTATAAGGGCTACATATTGAGTGGGAAGTAGAAAAGTACTTCTTTACTACTTTATTAAATAAGACTTTAGGCTCGGTGCCCATAGCACAGTGGTTAGGGCACTGGCCACATGCACAGGGCTGGGTTTGAATCTGGCTGGGGCCTGCTAAACAACAATGACAACAACAACAAAAAATAGCTGGGTGTTGTGGCAGGTGTCTATAGTCCCAGCTACTTGGGAGGCTGAGGCAAGAGAATCATTTAAGCCCAAGAGTTTGAAGTTGTTGTGAGGGTGATGCCACAGCACTCAACCCAGGGCAACAGAGTGAGACTATCTCAAAAAAAAAAAAAAAAAAAGATTTTAATAAAACAAACAAGATCATATGTTGTAATCCCTAGGGTAATCACTAAATGATTAGTAAAAGAGTATATTACTAATAAGCTAAATGGAGACAATGGATGGAATTATGAAAACTATAACCTGTTTGATTAATCCAAAATAAGACAAGGAAAGAAAAAGCAACATAAAATAAATAATAGTAAAAAAATTGGCAAGATAATAGATTTTAACCAAAATACATCTAAAATTACATTTACTATAAGTGAATTACATATTTCAATTAAAAGACAAAGACTGACAGACTGCATAAAAGATTTAAATATTTGAGTTTGTAAGACATACTGGTAAAATAGAGAGAAAAGATACACCATGCAAACACTTAAATTGCTGGTGAAAAAGTACTAATATCATACAAAGTAGGATTTGGTGTAAGAATAGTGCTAGAGATAAAGAGGAACATTTTATTATGATAATTGGGTCAATTTGCCAGGCAGATATTACAGTACCCATTTTTGTGTTCCTAATAACATTGGTCCAAAAAATATAATCCAAAAATTGGCATGCCCCAAAGAATAAACAGATAAATCCAGCTTCCCAGAGTGGGAGATTTTAATACACTTCTCTCAGAAGAGAATGGAAAAAGTAGACATAAGCAAACAAAAAGCAAGATACAAAAGCAGAAATGAAATATTTGAACACAATATTCACAAACCTATCCTAAATGAAATTTTCTAACTATGGCAAACAATTGCACAATAGACTTTTTCGAATGTCTATGTGGATCTTCTACCAATACCAACCTTATACTGGGCCATAAAACAAATTCGAAACCTTCAAAATTTTTTCATTAATCTGATGCTTTAAAAACAATACAAACAAACAAAAAACAACCCAGAACAACAACAACAACAAGAACACAAAGTTCAAAGTATTAAAATCATATGAATTATGTCTATGACCACAATGGAAGCAATCAATAAGAAAAAATAAGTGGATAATTACCTAATATTAGGATATTAAGCAATACATTGCTAAATAACCAAGGATCAAAATGCCTTCTCTGCTTGGTGCCTGTAGCTCAAGCGGGTAAGGCGCCAGCCACATACACCTGAGCTGGAGGGTTTGAATCCAGCCTGGGCCCGCCAAACAACAATGACGGGTGCAACCAAAAAATAGCCAGGCATTGTGGCGGGTGCCTGTAGTCCCAGCTACTTGGGAGGTAGAGGCAAGAGAATTGCTTGAGCCTAGGAGTTGGAGGTTGCTGTGAGCTGTGATGCCAGTGCACTCTACCCAGGGCGACCGCTTGAGGCTCTATCTCAAAAAGAAAAAAAAAAAAGAAAACCTTCTCAGTAGAACTGTAAAATGTTTTAATGGAATGACAACATAACAAATCCATACTATAACAGGGATCAAAAAGGGGGCATCTGCCAGGTGTGGTGGCTCATGCCTATGATCTTTGAGAGGTCCAAGCAGGGAGAATGCTGGTAGGCAGGAGTTCAAGACCACCCTGAACAAGAATGAGACCTCATCTCTACAAAAATTAGAAACATTAGCCAGTGTGGTGTTGTGCACTTGTGGTCCCAGCTACTCCAGAGATTGAGGCTGGAGGATTGCTTGATCCCAAGAGTTTCAGATTTCAGTGAGCTATGATGGTACCACTACATTCTAGCTTAGGTGACAGAACGAGACCCCCCAGAGTGGAGGGTTCAAGCCCAGTCCAGGCCAGCTAAACAACAATGACAACTGCAAGAACAACAACAAAATAGCTGGGCATTGTGGCAGGAGCCTGTAGTCCCAGCTACTTGGCAGGCTGAGGCAAAAGAATTGCTTAAGCCCAAGAGTTTGAGGTTCTTGTGAGTGGTAAGGCCACGGCACTCTACCGAGAGCAACATAATGAGACTCTATCTCAAAAAAAAAAAAAAGAAAGAAAGAAAAAGAAAAAAATGGTCCAAAAGATGTCCATCACAATGTAGTTTATGATAGTGAAATACAGGAAAAAAAATTTATATTGAACCAAAGTTGGCTAATAAATTATGATACTCCTATGTAATGGAATACCAAGTAGTTGTGAGAGTTGGTTATATTTGTTGTTTTAAAAGGACATGTCGATGAATGAAAAGGCAGTTACTAAAAAAAGAGTAATGTCATTTCCTTGGTGTAAATCTAGTATTTGTAGGTACAGACATACACACTGTTATAGGCTGAATCATGTCCCTCCAAAATTCATGTTAAGGTCCTAACACCCAGTACCTCAGAATGTGACTGCATTTGGAAATAGGGTCTGTAAAGAAGTAATTCAGTTAAAATGAGGTCTTTATGCCTGCTCTAATACAATGGGTCTGGTGTCCTTATGAGAAGAGGAAATTTGGATGCACATGTGGTATTGAGGGAAGACCACTGAAGACTCCGGGGGGAAGATAGATAGTCCATCTTCCTGCCTCAGAGGAAACCAATGCTGAGAACTTGACCTCACACTTCTACCCTCCAGAACTGTAAGAAAGCAAATTTCAGGTGTTTGAGCCTTTTTGGTGGCACTTTGTTATGCAAACTAATACA
>NW_003852436.1:12826237-12830983 GCF_000181295.1 Otolemur garnettii | reverse complement strand
AGGTAGCCAGGTATAGTGGCTCACATCTGTAATCCTAGCACTCTGGGACACCAAGGTGGGAGGATTGCTTAAGGCCAAGAGTCCAAGACCAGCCTGCACAAGGCCAAGACCATAGGAAGGAAGGAAGGAAGGAAGGAAGAAAAGAAAAGAAAGAAACTAACTGAGGGAGAGAGGGAAGAAGGGAGGGAGGGAAGAAGGAAGGAAGAAAGGAAATGAAAAATGAACCAGGTGTGGTAGCCCGTGCCTATAGTTGCTGATAGTCCCAGTTACAAGGGAGGCTGAGGCAGGAAGATTGCTTGAGCCCAGGAGTTTGAGGTTGCAATGAGCTGTGATGATGCCACTGCACTCTAGCCTAGGTGATAAAGCAAGACCTCATCTCAGAAAAAAAAAGAGAGAGAGAGAAGACAAAGAAAGAATGACAGTAGTCTCTTTTGGAAAAATGCAAAGTCAGCGGACAATAATCTGGTCTGTTTTAGTCCAGGTCACACTTTTACACTCCTACTGAGAGAGGAGGCCTGGGAAAAGTAATGTCTGAGAGAACAAAAGTCTTCATACAGAAGCCCCAAGGACACACCTGCAGGGCCCTCCCCAAGGTGACGCAGCTCTTAGGAATTTGTAGAAACTTAGCTTCCTGGGACCTAAAAACTAACACTTGCTTCAGCTTCTGTGAAAGCCCAAGCTTGCCTTCTTCAGCTTGATTCAAACTGACCAATGAGAAGGGTACTCGTGGATCAGGAACCCTTGATGAAAGGGAAAAGACTGAGCCAGTCAGGAGTGTGGCCATTTTTGGACTCTAATCTCCTGTGGCTCCGCGGGCTAAAGCAAAGCCCTTCCTCCATATCTTGGTGTTAGGGTGTTCTTTCTCTCCGTTGGGCCTAGACTTCCTGAAACACTATGCCTAGGACACAGTCTTTCTAGCTTATCCTCTGGATCTCTAACTGAAACAGCAAACTAGACTGAGAAATAAAAGATGGGGGAAGGTGGAGTTAGGGGTTCAAGGTGACATGTGGCCTCTGCTGAATTTATAGTGAGTGGTACCCTAAAAGAAGGACGGCAGTGACTGAGGCCTTCCCTGTGCCAGAGGACTGAGTTGCTTTCCTACGACTGAAATGTTTGCCTTCCTCAAGCAGCTGGAGTCCAGGGCTTCCTCCTCCATCACCTCTGCAGGGCAGAAGAGCAGGAGATCTTGCCGGGGTGGGGGGTGGGGGGGTGCTCAAGACCTGTGAGCCTCCCACCTTATTTCTGAGTGTGTGTGTGTGTGTGAGAGAGAGAGAGAGAGAGAGAGAGAGAGAGTGTGTGTGTGTATGTGTGTGTGTGTGTGTGTGTGTGTGTGTAGGGGAACTGGTGCTTTGCATGTCTATAGGCCTTTCTCCAGGAACTAACAGCTAAGAGCTGGGAGCTATTAATCCTTATTATAAAAATAATGCCCCTCTGGAGGAGGCCCAGGAGGCAGCAGGAAGAGACTAGTCAATCTGGGTTTTAGGGGGGATTCAAAGTTTTATCAGACTAATACCGTGTTGGTATTAGTTGGGCTTCTCTGGAGAAACAGCACCAGCAGGTTGGTCCTGTCCACGCACTCTGCCCTTCCCATCTACGGTACCACATCTGTGGGTTTCACCAACCAGGGATAGAAAATATTGTTGGGGAGGGGAGAGGCATCTGTGCCTAACAGGTACAGACTTTTTTCCTCGTCATTGTTCCCTAGACAATAAAGTATAACAACGACTTACACGGCATTTATGTTTTGTTAAATATCATAAGCAATCTAGACCTATTTAAAGAAATCAGTAGGATGTGTGCAGGTTATATGCAAATATTATGCCATTTTCTGCAGGACTTGAGCATTAGTAGTTGGTATCCATGGAGGTCTTGGACTCAATCCCCTGAAGGACAACTGTGTGTGTATACAAACACACACACACATACTCTATAACTGTTGTAAGTTGACTACTCAAGGCACTATAACAAACTGGTCAACATACAGACGTGCTCAACATGAGGGCTAGGCCTGCTATACTGACACCTCCCTGAGGTGCATGTCCAGTCTATGAATATTAGTTCAACTTAAGGAGGTGCTGGACTATGGAGGTTCTACTGTATGTGTGTGTATGTATGTGTGGGTGTATACAATGGTATGTGTGTGTATATAATACACACACTATGTAGGTTGTATGGAGGTTCTATGTGTGTGTATGTATGTGTGGGTGTATACAATGGTATGTGTGTATATACAATCTCAAAAATGGGCACCCTGACCTACTTGCAAACATATATATATATATAATACATTACATATAATATATAATATACAGAGAGAGAGATTTTAGCAACTGGCTCACATACTTGTGGAGGAGCAAGTCCCAAATCTTCAGGGTAGTCTGGCAGGCTGGAGACCCAGAGAAGAGTTGCAGTTAAGAGCTCGAGGGCAGTCAGAGCTCCTTTTTAACTTTGGGGAGGTCAGGTCTTTGTTCCCTCAAGGTCCTCAAACTATTGGATGAGGCCCACCCATGTTATGAAGAGTAATCTACTTTGCTCACAACCCACCAATTTAAATGTTAGTATTATTAAAAATCACCTTTATAAAAACATCCAGAATTAAGTTTTGACTAAATATCTGGGCACTGTGGTGCATCCAAGTTGATGTATAAAATTACCCTTTACACAGATACACTGTTCTACAAAAGGAAGTCTGAAGTATTGTAGTCTACCCAGAATCTCTCTCACCACATTTGAAAATCCTAGGGAGCACTATGATTTTTATTTTAATCAGCACCCAGGAGATGGCAATTTAGTTAAAGGAAGGAGGCAAGCAAGAGAAGAAAGGAGACATTTAGGATCCGAGCCCGGCAAGATACTGCTTCCAAGAATTGCATTCTTCCAATCCAGGGAGGCCTGGACACACCACTTAAATAAGAACTTTAATAACTGGACATTGTGACTTTCTTCCATGTGCCTCCTGCCAGAACAGACATCTTACTGCACTGGGCATTCTTTATATGGGGCAGAGTTTGATAGCAGTACTGATTTTAAATGGTTACAGTGTTTCAAATTGAAGATGCTCAGAGAAGTGGCCCGAAAACCTCAAAACTGGGCACCCTGATCTATCTGCAAACAACTCTTTTCCCTGACCTGCAAGAAAACGCCGTTGCTTAGAGAGCAGCCCCAACGAGGCAGGTGGGCAGGGTCATGTGACTCACCCCCATGCCAACTCCCAGTTTGTGCAGGCCACCTCTAGTTAATCTGGAAGTTTGATTATAAGCCAAGGGGAACGGTTATATAACTCTGAAAGTTTAAACTTGGGAAAACACACACACATATACAAACAAGAGCCTGGATAAAAGGAGAAAACCACAGACTGGATCCAGTTTCCCTGTTTTATTGCCCCATAAAGCAGTAAGATGTAGTAATTATTACTTCTGCTTGTCTTCCTGGCTGCCTAAATGGCCATCCCATTAGACTAATTGAAAAGTGCCTGCTGCCTCCCAGAACCTTTGAAATGTCATTCTCTGGATGCAAATAAAAATGAGAATTCTTAGAAATGTCCTTCGTACTCATCTTTGCATCTCTTTCTTATGGCCAGTATGGAGGGGTGCATTTCCCAGCTCAAGGATGCTCCCACCCTGGAGCCTAAAATCTTGTCAGCCAGAAGTACCACCTTCCCCCTGAGAGCAGCTGCAGCGGCAAGAACAGAGAAGGACCAAGGTCTAAGCAATACAGCTCAGCCCCACAAAGCCAGGTTTGGGCCCTGTGCTTCTGTTTTCTCCAGCCTCTTCTCTCCAGAAGGCTCCCCAGACATCCACAGGGCCACGTGGGCCAGGACACAGGCAGGGGGCAGCTCTTCCCGGTGGGTGCAGAGAGTGGGGGAAGGAAACACTCTCTGCACGGAGACTGGACTTTAGCTAATCCCTGTGAGAAATGTTCCCTTGGGAAGAGCCAGCGCCCTGGTACTGCCCTGTGAGACAGCTAATGCCACCACCCCTGCTCAGCAGGAGAGGGTCGTGGGCAGGTCGGGAGACAGCCAGGAACCAGGAGGGGCACTGTCCCTGAAAGCACACCCACCCAGAACTGGGCTGCAGCTCTCCCAGTCCTGTTTGGTTTGCACAGCTGACTCCAGGCCCGCCTGCCCCTGGGTTCTGTTTATCAGAGTTCTGGTAGGTGAGCTCACTGGCTGATTCGGTTATTTTGCATCGATATAATGAGAAAAAGAAAGATAATGTAGTGAGGTTTTCAAAAAGCCAAATGTAGTCCGTTTAAAGCTTTCTCTTACCCTAATTCTAGGTCCAGCCTAATGTTTTGATTCACTTTATTGATGGTGTTAGCAGGTGATAATCGTCACAGTTGATGTTCTTATCCATTTTTTTTACTGGCCCTTAAAAACTCAAATTTTAGAGGAGAAAAGCATTCCAGGAAACGTTTTTTGGCCTATTTCTTCTGTAATTTATTATTCTATCTGTATCTTATTTCATCTATGAACTCTTAACGTTGATTTCATTTAGTCACTCAACAGTCACTAAGTAATCAACCTACTGTGTGAAGAATAAAGACTTACTCAAGATGCAGTGTTTACCTACAGGGGAGAAAAGATTCTTGAATATTTTAAGAACATAGGCTTGGTGCCTGTGGCTTAAGCGGCTAAGGCGCCAGCCACATACACCTGAGCTGGCGGGTTGGAATCCAGCCCGGGCCCGCCAAACAACAATGACAGCTGCAACCAAAAAATAGCTGGGCATTGTGGCGGGTGCCTGT
>NW_003852436.1:12817914-12824551 GCF_000181295.1 Otolemur garnettii | reverse complement strand
AGTGCTAGTGTGTCATGTGGCAAGGTGAGTGGGAGCCAGGCTTCCATCTTAGACATCTCTGGGGCTGAGCCCTGCTTATGCCACCTTAGGGCTCTCCAAGCTTCCCTCTCTTCAGCTGGGACATGGGAACTATAATAGTTCCTTTATCGTAGGGCTGTGGTGAGCAGTAAGTGATATAATTTGTATAAGCCATGTAGCACAGGATATGCCACCAAGTCATAATCCAGTGGGTGGTGGCTGTCATCATGGTATGTATTAATGGGCTAGGGCTGCCATAACAAAATACCACAAGCTGGATGGCAAATTGCAGAAATGTATTGTCTCCCAGTTCAAGCCTGAAGTTTCAAATCAAGGTGTCCCTAGGGTTGGTCCTTTCAGGTGTGGAAAGGAGAATCTGTCACAGGCCTCCCCCCGGCTCCCGCTGCTGCCAGTCTTTGGGGCTCCTTGGCCTGCGGCTGCATTGCTCCAGGCTCTGCCCGCGTCTCTGTCTTCACCTGGCTGATGTCTTATATGGATGACAGTTGCCTGGATCACGGTTGCCCTTACCCCAGTCCAGTGTGACCTCACCTAGTTCTTATTTCCAAACAAGGTCACATTCTGAGTTGCTGGGGTGTAAGACTTCAACACATCTTTTCAGGAGGACACAGTTTGACTGAAGATGGGATGTTGCCTGTTGTCATTGTTACCCCTTTCATTATTCTTCTACTGTCAACTGACAGCACTGGGTCGGAGGCAGACCATCCCCAAATTCTAGCTAAATGGCAGTTTCATAAAGCAGGTCCTGTCTCTGCTAGCTGCCCCTGTCCATCTGCCCAAGGTTCCCTTTGGCCAGAGCACATCATCCCTCTGCACCACCCCTCCCACCATGGGGAGCTCCCTTACTCTTCCTACTCCCCAGACATGTCTCCAGCTTCCGCCTGCCCACCCCTGGGGGAGGGACATGGTGCAGATGGAAGCAGGGGTGCAGCGCAGATGGCAGTGGCCACAGCCCAGTATCGTGTACAGGGTGCCTGTACCATCACAACCCTGGCTCCGCCAACCTGCCAGGACAGTGTGTTGCTGCTGTTCAGCCACTGTCCACACACCCTCTAAACCTGCCACGTGCATGGCTGCCGTCGCAGCTCCCTGAAGATACCTGCTGGTGCCAGGCCCTAATTCAGGCATGACTTGCCTTTGAAGTTCGGGATTTCAAAATAGGAAAAATATCTGCCTTTTTTTCCTAATTCAAATGGAATCCTATTTTAAACATATGAGGGAAATTTACTAATTAAAGAACGTCTACGGTCTGTCCTATTGTCAACGAGATAAAATCATCACTCAGTATGACAGTTTTGGTAAATACATATTTTTTATATGTGACATTGGCTTTGCTTACAGTGGAGCGTGCTGGGTCTCTGCTTTGCTGCAAGACTTGGGTGTGACAGTCCATGGAAGATGAAGTGATGACAGGTATATTCAGGCCACTGGTTCCTGACTTCTGTCAGGGCCTGTTTTGCAGGATCTTTCAGTACTTAGGATTCAGTCTCTTCCTTTGCTGGAGGGCAGCCGCAGTGGGCCTGAGAGACCGGGCGCTCTTACATGGCAGCCCAGTGGGCCTCTCCCAGGAAGCAGTGAGGCCCTGCATGAAGAACCCGGCCCCACCCCAGGCTGTCCGTGACCCAGCCTATATCAGGAGAGCCGAACTCAGGAGCCTGATTTCTGAGTCCAGAAGAATCCTTCTGACTACATCTATGACCCTGGCTTGGAGGGCAGTGGGAGGACAGGGAAGTTCTTGGCTCTGATTTAGAGTTGCCATATTTAGGAAATAAAAATGCAAGATGCCTAGTTAGATTAGACTCTCAGATAACCACAAATAATATTTTTTACCATCTTAGCCAGTTTTAAGTGTATTGAGCACTCAAGTAGCATTGAGCATATTGACATAACAACAAATAGTTTTCAACATAAGTTTGTTCTAGCCAATAGTCAAGACACATTATACTAAAAAATAACCATTGTTTATCTGAAATTCAAATTCAGCTGGTGTCTTGTTTTATCTGGCAACCCTATCCCATCTGCCCTGGCTTATCTCATTCATGTATTTGTTTGTCTGTATTGCCAGTTCCTTGTCCCTGCAAAGAGAAAAAATCCTCAGGGGACTGAGGCAGCCCTGCTTCTCAACTTTCTAGGTAGGAGGTCAGCAGCCAGGTCCACATGCACTAGAAACTTCGGGGGATTTCAAATAATCAAGACCCTGAACAAAAGCATAAAGCAGGGACAGTGTATCTCTGGCACTTCCCATTTCTCTGAAGTGTCCACTTGCCACCCCACCCCTCCCTGAGCAGCCCCCTTCCAGGTCATTAGCTTATCTTAGCTGAGCACTAACTATATTGCCACCCTGAGTGTAATACAGGGTGAGATCTGCTTATAAGCTTCTAATGCGACCTCTTCTCAGCCTTACCCAGCCCCCCACCCATGGACTAAAATGATCACGAAAGAAGATGGTGATCACACAGGGTAGTAGCTATCTCTTGTTGGGGTGTGCCTGCCTAGCAGCTGGGGCCATGGAGCCCGTGGCACCTGTGACTGCTCAGCTTTGCCAAGACCTCTCACCCTGGAGCTCTCCTGGGAGGAAGAACTTTTTGGCAAATACTTCTCCAAGAATTCCTTGTTTAATGGTAAATTTAAATCCCCGGGTGTTCTATTTTGATAGTGCCTCGACTCCAGAGTGGAGCTATTCAGGAAAAGAAAACTCCAGATGAGAAAGCGTTATAGAGTGAAGAGCTGCAGTCTGATTAGTTCAATCCACATGTGGCGCAGGTGTGTGGAGATAGAGACACAGAGCGCTGTCACTTCGCTGCTGTGCTGGGAGCACCTGCCCAGCATGTGGGGTTCTAGTGTACTCAGATGCCCATCAAGGCAGTGGTGGACAATATGTAGGCACATTAAAATGCACATGTGGCCTATGCCTAGACAGCCAATTCCTGCCTTTGGGGATTGTTCTGGCAACCAATTACAGTACTAGCAAAATAATACTCGTAAACATCACAGTAGGTTTCTCAAGTCAATTCAGTCCAAAACACACTGAGCACAACCGTCTGCTGGACCATATGATGAAAGCTGGAGGATGAGGACGACAAAGAAATGTCCTGTCTTAGGGCGGTGCCTGTGGCTCAAGGAGTAGGGCGCCAGCCCCATATACCAGAGGTGGGGGGTTCAAACCCAGCCCCGGCCAAAAAAAAGAAAGAAATGCCCTGTCTTGAGATATTTACGGTTAATTGGCAAAGACTGACAACAGGACCACTGATCACAGCACAGAGTGCCTTGTGTCCCAGGAGGCCTGGGAACCTGTGGATGGTGGGATTGGGGAGGTGCTGGGGAGACAGAGGTTTCCTGAGGGAGATGATCCCTGGCAAATTCTGAAGAGCAAGCAACAATTTATTTATTTATTTATATTTTTTTGAGACAGAGCCTCAAGCTGTCACCCCAGGTAGAGTGCCATGGTGTCACAACTCACAGCAATCTCCAATTCCTGGGCGTAAGGGACTCTCTTGCCTCAGTCTCCCAAGTGGCTGGGACTACAGGCGCCTGCCACAATGCCCAGCTATTTTTTGGTTGTAGTTGTTATTACTGTTTGGCAGGCCTGGGCTGGATTCGAAGCCACCAGCTCCGGTGTATGTGGCTGGCACCTTAGCCGCTTGAGCTATAGGCGCCAAGCCAACAAGAGGCAATTTAAATAGGGGCATCCTTTCTTTGTCAGAGAGGACTCTGCAGTAGAAGCCTGACCTGAATGGAGGTTAATGTCAGGGCAGTAGGGATTCTGGCTCAGCTCAATGGACCCCACCCTTTGGGCCCCACAGTTTCTTTGGGTCTCCCTGCAAGAGCCTACCAGCATAAGAACACAGAGGTGGAATCCCTTTGCTCAAGCTTTCTATTCATTCATTTCAGCCAAGCAGTTAATTGATTTGGGGAGATTCTCAGAGTGATTCTAGCATTTCTATCCAAACTTCAATTAATGAAAAGCCTTGCTGAGGTTGTTCTCTGGAGCATTCAGATTTATTCTTTCTTGTTTTAACACTGAATAGGCTGTCTCTGAGGCCAGCAGCCTAGGAGGGCTGCTCAGTTGTTTTCTGCTTTCCATTTTCAGCTGCTCCGCTGTAACTAGGGATTTTGACCACCAACTGGGCTTTCAACACTATTGCTGCTCAAGGACCTGGTCAGAAGGACCGTGTCTGCCTCAAAGAGACCTTGTCTCACCCCCATTCCTATAGCCATTTCCCTCAACACCCATGCCAGCATTCATTCTGCTCACCCAACTCAATTTGCACGTGGAGGGTATTACAATCCAACCAAAATGCCTGAACTCGAGTTAATTCTAAGATTCTCAGGAGGAGAATAGGTTTGCATAGGCTTACACAATAAAACTTCATGTGTGAACCCACCAAGGAGCAATGTCAGAGAGGAAATGTAAACCCCAGGGGCTCTCAGTCCAAGGAAAAGAGAAGGATGACTTATATTTGGAACCTGAAGATCACTTCTGGATGCTAGGACCCTGCAGGGGTTACGCTGTCCCAAACTCCAGCTATATTTAGAAGATATGCTTGAGGGATACCGCAACTAGACACACCAAAGGTTAAGGAGAATGACTGTTGCAGCTTGGAGTGGGCTGGGATGTGTTTAGCCTGAGCATATCTGTTGATATGTGGGGCGTTACAGTAGCAATAGCTTCTCAGAGGTTCAGTTTCTGAAATTGAAGTGTACTTCTTCATTCAACAGTCAATACAGCCATACCCTCTCCCTCACCCCACCTCCATCTCTCGTCTTCCTGCCTCTCCCTCTCTCTTTCTTTACTTCCCTCTGTTACTCTACCATAGCTCCCCTCTCCCCACCTTTCTGTGGGTCTCATTTTACTGTGGCACTTGCCTAGCTTGGCTTTGACTGAATTTGCCTTTAGTACATTAATCAGATCCTTATCTACTTCACCAAGAAGATAAGACTCACTCAAAATCAAAACTGGTGGGTTAATAAAGTCAAATTCAAACCTTGAGACTCAGGGAGATCCTAGAAAAAAAGGTTTTGTGAAAGCCACTCTGGGCTGGAAGAACTCATCAAATAAAAAAAGAAATGTTACTTTTTTATAGAGGAAGCAAACAAAAGTTGGGTAACTAGAAGGATAGGAGTGCTAGGACTAGAAGGATAAGATAGCCAGGTGGAAAGGTGAATTACTGAGGAGTCTCCTATTCAGAAAATCTTCACACAAGCCGATGTTCCCTTAAGTGATCACTGTCATTCTTTCCTCTATGTCACTATGAAACTTTTCATTCAGGAGGTTTAGACTCCACTGCTTCCATTTCCCCACCACCATTCCCTCTTTCTCCTACAGCCTGAAGAAACAGCAGCCTCAGGGTCCATCACTACTAGATCCTAGGTTCACTTCTGGTCCTTATTTCTTTTTCTTTTTTTGTCTCCTTATTAGCAACCAATGATCATCGACATCTCCTTAGAGTTGTTTCTTCTTTTGGCTTATGTGACAAAACTGTTCTCTGGTTTTGACACTACATTCCTGGTGTTTCATGTCTACAGTGTCTGCACAAACCACACACACACACACACACACACACTCACACAGCATAGTGAATTGGACAGACAGAGAAATGTCCACTCTTTCATTTCAAATAGCAATAAATTCTGATACATATCTAATACATTGAAGCTTCTGAAAATAAAGTGAGATCTCAAAGCCAGACCAGGAGTTGAAATATAAATTGTTCATATGGGTGTCAGAATTGGAAATAAGCTTTAACCACAGGAAGCTTTAGTTTTAACTCTTCCATGGAGAGGAGAGTCCAAGCCACATGCACCATATGGAAGGGGATTTGGAACTGAGCTATCTGAATAAAAACAAGATTCAAAATGTATTCATGAAAGAGACTAGAAAAATTCCACCCTCTAAGACAGTGTCAAGATAACTTGCTTTCCATGTGGTCCTGTGGGTAGAGGAGTAATCATTAACAAAATTTAGAATTCAGACCAGATCAGAGCCAGAGCTGTGATATAGGAAAAGCACACTAAGAAATTAATATTAAAAGTTCTTCCATTACTCACATGGGATCCTAGCAGAGGCAAATGCTTCAACACCTAGGGTATGTGGAACTTAAAAAACAATATTCCTAAAAATTACTTCATATTAAATAGTTAGAAATCATCAAAGAATAAGCTACCATGGAGAGAGTCAAGAATTATAAATCATAGAAAAAAATCAGAAAGGCTTTATAGTATGTGTAAATAATAATTAATATATATATATAGTTATTGACATACAAATATCAATGGACAGGTAGAACAATAGGCTGAATACAGTGAAAGAGAGAATTAGTGACTTTGAAGACAAATCTGAGGAAATCACCCAGAATGTAGCACAGAGATGGAGAGATGAAAAATATGAAAGACAATTTAAGAGACCAAGAGTCTATTATGAAAAGATCTAACATTTTCCACAGCAGAAGAGAAATAAGGTTCAAATAGCTGAGAATATTTCAGAATTAAACAATGAAAAATATTCTCAAATTGAAAGAATACCTCGGCTTGGCGCCTATAGCTTAACCGGCTAAGACACCAGCCACGTACACCTAAGGTGGTGGGTTCGAATCCCCAGCCC
>NW_003852436.1:12814163-12816639 GCF_000181295.1 Otolemur garnettii | reverse complement strand
GCCCGGCTATTTTTTGATTGCAGCCATCATTGTGATTTGGTGGCCCGGGCTGGGGATTCGAACCTACTACCTTAGGTGTATGTGGCTGGCGCCTTAGCCACTTGAGCCACAGGTGCTGAGCTGGAACTTTAAAATTTTAAAAAAGGAAGCTCTGTTTTAAAAGAAGTAAGAAGGAATGAAGAAAACTTAGTCAATCTAAAAGAAAACAGGAAAGAAAAAAATGAAGAATAAAAGCATTTAGTCTAAATATGTCACTATTCACATATCCATAATTCTGATCCTGCCAGTCAAACTATAAAGATATTCAATGGAAAAAAGGAAGGAAGGAAGGAAGAAAAAGAAAAAAGGAACAAAAGAAAGAAATCCCTGCTGGCAAGAGTCACACCTAAATTAAATGGACATAATAAGGTAAAAATGAATGGCACAGGAAAATACATAGCAGGCAACTACCAAGCAAAAGAAAGATGATGTAATAATTATAATATTAGATGTTATAGAATTTAAGGGAACAAATATTATTAAATTTAGAATAAGCCATATATGTTGGTTAAGAAAAAAGAAAATAAAAACAATCCACCAGGAAGATATAATAATCACATGTCCATTTGGACCTAATAATATAACTTTGAAATGTATTAACCAAATTACAAAGGATAAAACTCACTCAAAACTGCTAGATGGAGGTAAAGGGCATTAGCTGAAGCAATTTATTTTAAATTTTCCAGAATAAAAGAGATCTTGATCTAAATCAAAGTATAGATATAAAAAACAATAAAGTAAGGGTGATAAAATGTTAACATTTGGGGAAACTAGGTAATGGCATAAGCAAGTTTTTTATACTATTTTTGCAACTCTTTTGTAAGTTTGAAATAATAGCTCTCAAAGATTAAAAAAATACCAATGCTGGTATTTCAATGATTTCATTAATCAGATGTCCTGATTTAATAGTGAGGGAAGGCATCTCAGCAATAGCATTTATTTAAAGCTTCCAGGGGATTCAGAAATTTTTGAAAATCCTAGTAAATCAAACACACAGAAAATAAGAAATCACAGAGAATATCTGAATTGCACAATTATCAAACAGCAGACAGCTCAGAAAAAAGGGTAAGATAAATACTTCACGAAAGAGGGTAATGGTCAATAAATGTATGGGGGAAAAACTCAACTTTGTCAGTCACCAGCTAAATTCAAATGATCACTACTCCCACCAGAATGGTTAAAATGGAAAAGATAATGTGAAGTGTTGGAGAAGGCATGGAGCAACTAGAACTCACTTGTACCCTGGAGGTAGTGTAAATTGGTACAACCACTTTGGAAAACTGCTTAACAATATCTAGTAAAGCTAGGTATGTGTATACCCTAGGAAGCAGCAATTCATCTCATAGTTATATACCCAACAGAAAAGCTTGCACACCTTCATCAAAACAAGGATAACAACACTGACAGTAGCAGTGTTCATAGTAGCCACATATCTGGGGGGGGGACTAAATATTCAACAATGGAGTAGAGAGAAAATTATGGTAAATTCAAACAGTGTAATACTATATGTTAATGACAATAAAGAAGCTACGACTGCCTACAATAGTGTGGATAAAGCTTACAATAAAATGTTGAATAAAAGATGACTGACATAAAAGAATAAGTACTGCCCATCTAGTTTACATAGAGTTCCAAACCCAGATAATCAGTCAGTGGTGTCAGCAGTCAGGACAGTGGTTACTGTCCTGTTTGGGAGCGGGGAGCAGGGGGCTAGTAATGATCCAGGTTCTGGATATACGGGTGCACTCATTTTGTGAAAATTCATCAAACTGTACTCTAGGGATATATGTTCTTCTCTCTAGATAGTATACTTAAATAAAATGTTCACTTAAAGTATGTATTAGTTTAGCTTTTTATTATTATTTTAAAAAGTGATTTAAGAGTACGTGTATCTAATCTAAAAATTTAGGGAGAATATATTATGGAGTAGGTGAAGACATTAATTACTAAAAACATTATGTTTTTTTCCAGGAAAAAATAATAGATATGAAGAGGACTTGCTTCAAGAAATGGAGGTTGTAATCAAAACAACAAGGTCTTTGAATAGATCCATAGAACAGAATTGAGAGCCCAGATACAAACCTACACATATTCAATTATTCGATTTATGATAAAGATACCCTGAAGTTCAGTGAATGGTTCTGGATCAATTGCATACCTATATGGGGAAATGTACTCTCACATTCACACTTGTTTAACACTACTCACAAAAATTAATTCAAAATGGGTTACAGATCGTAAAGTGAAAAGTAAAATAATAAAGCTTCCCAAAGAAAATATACAAGAATATTTTCATGACCATAGTGATAGTCAAAGATTTCCTAATTAGGACACAAAAGGCAGGTGGCACCTGTGGCTCAAAGGGGTAGGGCACCAGCCCCATATGCTGGAGGTGGCGGGTTCAAACCCAGCCCCGGCCAAAAACTGCAAAAAAAAA
>NW_003852436.1:12811812-12813921 GCF_000181295.1 Otolemur garnettii | reverse complement strand
AAAAAAAAAAAAAAGTGAAAAGACAAACTACAGATCAAGAAAAGATGTTCATAACAGTAGCATTAGTTTCCAGGATATAAAAAAAGATAATCCAATAACGAAGATTTAAATAGGTACTGTCTTAGTCTATTTTGTGTTGCTGGCACTGGGTAATTCATAAAGCTTATGGTTCTGCAGACTGGAAGGTTGAAGGGCACGGCCCTTGCTCATGGAAGGGGCTTTAGAACTGTATCACAACGTGGCGGAGAAGGTCAGAGGGCATGAAGATGCATTCAAAGAAAGGCAAAACCCAAGGGCCATCCCAGCTTTGTAACAACCCACTCCTGTGAAAACTAATCCATTCCCTTGAGAACTAATTGAGCCTCCTGAGACTGAGATTGAAAACTTATTACTTCAAGAACAGCACCAAGCCATTCATGAGGGATCTGCCCCCGTAGCCCAAACACTTCCCACTAAGCCCCACCTCCCAACACTGCCACACTGTGGATGAAATTTCAACATGAGCTTTGGTGAGAACACACACACCATATCCAAACCATAGCAAGTAATTTACAAAAGAGGATATCTAAATGGCCAATAAGTAGATGCAAGTTACTTGACTTCAGTACGTAGCAGGAGATATAATTCAAATTACAATGAAATGCTGTTATACACACACCTCAATGACTAAAACTAAAAGGTTGGTGAGGTACAGTGTTGACAAGGATGTGAGTAACTAGTATACTCATACATCGTCAGTGGGTGTGGCAGTTAGTACATCTATTTGGAAAACTGGCAATATCTACAATAGGTAAACTATATCTACCCTGGGACCTAATAATCCCACTGGATATACAGAGAAATGGGCTTGCCGCCCAAAGACACGTGTGAGTATGTCTATAATAGCTGAATTCAAAATAGCCCCAAACTGGAAAGAACCCAAAAGTCCAGCAATAGTGGATGAGGCCAGGGTTGATGGCTCACCCCAGTCATTCCCAGGAGGATTGCTTCAGGCCAGGAGTTTAAGACCAGCCTGGCAACATAGCAAGACCCTGTCTGTATAAAAAGTTAAAAAAATAGTAGAATGAATAAAAAGTGGCCTGTAATCCCAGCACACTGGGAGGCTGAAGCCAGTGGATTGTCTAAGCTCAGGAGTTCAAGACCAGCCTGAGCAAGAGCAAGACCTCATCTCTAAAAAATAGCCAAGTGTTGTGGTAGGTGCCTGTAGTCCCAGCTACTCGTGAGGGTGAGGCAAAAGAATAGCTTGAGCCCAAGAGTTTGAGGTTGCTGTGAGCTATGAGGCCAGGGCACTCTACTGAGAGTGACCAAGTAATACTCTGTCTCAGAAAAAACAAAACAAAAGTGGGCTATTCTCACACTAGAAAAACACACAATAATTAAAAAACAAAATCTATTGCTACACATGAGTCTCACAGAAATGTGAGATAAGTGAAGAAAGCCCAACACTAAAGAAATATGTTGTATAATTCTATTCATATGGCTTTCCTTTTTGTTTATTTATTTTACATGTGTTTATTAGGTTTCCACTTTTTGCCTTCACAAAATTAAAAAGGCTTAAAATTTAATAACAATAACAATGTTTAAGATAAGGACTAGAAACAAAAACCTCGTAAAGAACGAACGAAGATAAATACATTCAGAAAAGAAATCAGGGGTGGCACCTGTGGCTCAAAGGGATAGGGCACTGGCCCCATATGCCGGAGGTGGCAGGTTCAAACACAGCCCCGGCCAAAAACTAAAAAAAAAAAATAATAATAAAAGAAATCAGATGATTGTTGCAATGAAGTATTAAGCAATAATAATAATAATGCAAAGAAAGTAACATTCATATTGTCAAATAAGAGTATGTCTATTGGCTCGGCGCCTATAGCTCAACCGGCCACCTAAGGTGGCGGGTTCGAATCCCCAGCCTGGACCCATCAAACAACAATGACGGCTGCAACCAAAAAAAAGCGGCGGGTTGTGGCGGGCGCCTGTGGTCCCAGCTACTTGGGAGGCAGAGTCAGGAGACTCGCTTGAGCCCAGGAGTTGGAGGTTGCTGTGAGCTGTGAAGCCACGGCACTCGACCCAGGGAAATAGCTTGAGGCTCTGTCTCAAAAAAAAAAAAGA
>NW_003852436.1:12809423-12811648 GCF_000181295.1 Otolemur garnettii | reverse complement strand
AAATCTTATAGACAATAGAAAAAGAAGAAATACTTTAAAATCATTCTACTTAATCTGGATATACCTGATATTAAATTGGAGAAAATATATTATTATAAAGGGGAAATTACAAACATATTTCACTTATAAATGAGGATGCAATATCAAACAACATATTAACAAGTTGAATTATTGTTTAAATAATTGTTAAAAATTAATGTTTAACTAATGTACTTTGGTCAAAATTAAATCCAATTTATGTGAGAATTAGTCACTATTTTCTTTTCTTTTTTTTTCTTCTTTTCCTTTCCCTCACCCCTTCCCTCCTTCTCTGTCTGGTCTCCCCTTCCCCCATGCCCCACTGTGTCATTAATAGTCCTCATATCAGAGTTGAATACATGGGATTCATACTTCTCTATTCCTGTGATGCTTCACTATGAATAATGTGTTCCACCTCCATCCAGGTTAGTACAAATGCTGCAAGTTATTTTTTATTTTTATTTTTGAGACAGAGTCTCACTATGTTGCCCTCAGTAGATGCTGTGCCATCACAGCTCACAGCAACCTCAAACGCTTGGGCTTAAGCAATTCTCTTGCCTCAGTTTCCCAAGTAGCTGGGATTACAGGCACCTACCACAACGCTAGGCTATTTTTTTGTTGCTGTTTGGCCGGGGTCCGATTCGAACCCACCACCCTCGGTATATGGGGCCGGCGCCCTACTCACTGAGCCACAGGCTCTGCCCAAGAAAAGCTTTAAAAGTCCTTTTTATTTCAAAATATTAAGGGGGTACAATTGTTTTGTTGCATGGATCGTTATAATGCTTTAGTCAAGGCTATAAGTGTGCCCTTCACCTGAACAGTGTTCACTGTACCCATTAGCAGGCTTTTAATCCTCCCCTGCCCTTCACCCCCTTCTTGATTTCAAACAATTTTCACTTCTTTTCTGTGCTTATATGTGTCCATCAGTTAGTACCAAATTATTAGAGCGAGCGTGTGTTTCTGGTTTTTCCATTCTTGAGATACTTCGCTTAGAAGAATGGTCTCCAGCTCTATCTATATTGCTGTAAAAAGGCATTAATTCCTTTCTTTTTTTTTAATTTTAAATTTATTGTTTTGGACACTCCATAGACACTTTTAGTAATACATAGTAAGCATCATTTTAAAAGAATATGATTTTCAAGAATAGACAAAACTAACTTATGGAGATAGAAGTCATTAAAGTCTTTTTGGAAACAAGATGGTGACCTCATGGTGAGGAGTTGACAAGGGATGAAAACTGGTTTGCCTACAAGCAGACCTTAAAAGCAAATTCTCTTCAAAATAACTTTTTTCATACCACCTGCTAAGCATCTTGATACACATGGCCATGGTAGCTGTATTTCAAAGATAACTATCTTGAATCGTTTATTTCCAATCCAAAATGGAGATTTACATAATGTTTGTCATAAATCTACACATCCCTCCCTACCTGATGTCTAGAATTGCACAGCAGAGCCTGCTTTGACCCCTGGTGGCAGGATGCCTCTATGTCACCACTGGTCTGCAGATATGGCACATGAACACGTAGAACCTGGCCCTCAGCTAGACCCTGTGCATAATAATGAAGAGACACATGACGAAGTGCTGAAAACCAGATTAGAAGAAAAAGATGAAAACTTTGAGTGAGAACGCATGATAGAACAACTTAGCAAAATGGTCTTTCCTACTAAGCACCATTGATAATCTCCTGGAGAGTACTGCAAACATTGTAAGAACATGAATCTTAAAAAAATAAACAAACAGGTGATATTGAAGTTACTGGGGAATAAAGAAAAAATGTGCTTCATTTTGCCATTTGCCACCTGGCAAAAATGCAATCTGGTGTATTCACTATTATATATATATATACACACACACACACATATATATACATATTCAATCAAGTGGGGGGAGGGGAAATGAAGGAGGGAGGAGTAAGGAAGAGGGGAGGGAATTGCTGTGCTCCCACTTAATGGGCATAATGTAAGGGCATGTGGCATACCTCTTGAGTGTGGGACACAATTACAAGTGGGACTCCACATAACAAATGCAAACATTGTAACCTAGTTATTTGTACATTCACATTAACCTGAAATTAAAAATAAATATTCTGGCAGGATGGGATTTGGAGTTATCACCATTACCATCACCACCATCACCATCATCATCACCATCATTACCACCATCACCACAACAACAATCATCATCATCACCACCACCATCATCAT
>NW_003852436.1:12805447-12808520 GCF_000181295.1 Otolemur garnettii | reverse complement strand
CACCATCACCACCATTACCATCATCAACATCACCATCATCACCACCATCATTCCTATCATCACAACCACCATCATTACTATCATCATCACCATCACTATTTCACCATTATTATTTACATATATATGTATGTATGTATATATGTATGTATGTATTATTATATATGTAAATAATAATAAAATAGTTTTTCAAAAAAAGTTATTTTGTCTGGGGCAACAATTGGTATTGATAGAGAAGGAGAATTAGGGAGTGTCAGGAGGCTTCCTTCTGGGATATTGGAAATATTTTATATATTGATCTGAAAGGTCAGATATCTACCTGTCTGCATAGGTGTGTGTGTGTGTTGTACAAAAATTCAGTGAGTTATTTACTTGAAATCTGCATTCCTCATTGTAGATGTGCTATGTCTTTATTTAAAAATAAAAACTCTTTGAGATAGGAGTCTGTCTCACCCTAGTTAATACATAGAATTCTAATCTAGATTTGGCAAAGAAAAATAAAAATATTTTCTGAAAGAAAGTGTAGTGGATCCAGGGGCTGCAAAAGTTTATTTTTAACTTCATTCCTGTAACTTGTCTCTGGCAGACTTCCACATAAGCACAGTTCCAGAATTTTCAGATAACTCTTATAATCTACCCACACTGGTGGGTACAAATAGTGAAGTTTCAATAGTGAAGCTCCAGCTCAGTGACAATAAACTTAGTTCCAAAGGAAAATGAGCCTCTGCTGGGAGAAATTTGTAGAGAAAGAAAGGAAATGGTCAGACCCCAGTAGAGTGTTTAATTGTGGTGGTGGGAGGTACATGGTGAGGGAGGACAAAGTCTTCCAGGCATCCTCCACCCTTTCTAATGCCTGAGCTCTCCTGACAACTGCTAGAACTAAGACAGTGGCTGGAGGCATCTGCAGAGATTCTGAGATAGGCAGGAGGAAGAGCCTCTTATCTGACAGTCACATTGAACCATAGAAATAAAGAAAACAAATGGCAAGAAAACTGTGAGTCAGTTGAAAAGCCAGAGTGCTCTCTGTGAGAGGCATGTCAGGAGGGATACCAGGACATGACCCTGGAGTTTATACCAGTGTGGGCAAAGATCTCAAGAGAGGGAAGAAGGAGATTCAGTATAGAGAAAAGACAGGGATCTCCCTGGCTGGAGCCCTCAAAATATCCTGGAAGGCCTGGGTGGAGTTGAAACACATTCTTCTTAGTAAAGTACCACAAGAATGGAAAAACAAGTATCCAATGTACTCAATACTAATATAAAGCCAGTAGATGATTTAATTAATGTCCACATAAGAGAAAAAGGGAGGGGACCGTTGTGCTCCCACTTAATGTAAGGGTGTATGGCATACCTCTTGAGCGTGGGGCACAACTACCAGTGGGACTCTAGTTGTAACAAATGCAAACATTGTAACCTAGTTCTTTGTACCCTCACATTAACCTGAAACAGAAAATAGTAATAAAAATATCCTGGCAGGATGGGACATTTCGGGAGTTATCATCATCATCATCATCATTAACAGCTAGTTGTGCTAAATGTTTAACATACATTTCTCATTTGACTTGCTATAGTCCTATACACATGAAATAGTACTATTATTATCCCTGTTTTACATATGAGAACTCTGAGGCTTAGAGAAGTAATGTAACTTGCTCGAGGCCAACACAGCTAGTTAACACTGAACCTCCTACTTACAGGTGTCTGTTGTTGCAATCCACTTGTAGGGTTGGTCCATTGGTGGTGTGGACACTGGGACTGCAGCCGGGTCAGGATTCTGGGACTGAGGTGGGAAGGTAACAAGCTGAGGGTAAGGGCAAGCTCATGTCTTGTGCTTTAGGTGTCTACAATCCTGGCTACTTAAGGTCAGCAACTGAGTTGGACTAGAACGGTTCCATTGCTGTATCCTGAGCTTTGATAAAAGAATAAAAACAAGTGGCCATTCAGCATGGTAAGGCTGGATTTGAATCAATTGCTCCTGGGGTGAGTACAAAAGGGAGGCCCCAAGCAAAGGGCACTGGGGAGCAAGAAGAGAGAAGGCACAGAGAGTGAGGAGGTGAGCCTGCAACCAGGAGGGTGCCAACAGATGCCACCTGGAGTTAGCTGATTACCCTTAAAACACCAGGCTACCCGAGGAGGTGTTTTTGCAAATATGTTAAGAGGAAGAGATAGCTCAGAATCAAACACTGCCCGTTATTGAAGACAATGCATTGTTATTTGAAAGAAAAGCTGGAGAGGGCAAGGGAAGACAAGAGCTTCTTCAAAGTGGTTGGATGGATTGAGCATTCTCAGCCTCCCAGATCACTGCCTTTAGCTTGGGAAGCCACGGAGCTCCTGCCTTGTGGCTTTCTGGAGCATTCCCCAAACCCACGCTCCAAACTCTGGATGCACCAGCGTGGAACTCAGCCTAGTGAAGTGATGTGAAGAAAACCAAAGTAGGGATTTAAGGTGGTTACCAAGTCAACCAAACCTGTTTTCCTGACTATGTGCCAGCTGCCTGCTCTTATTCTCTCAGCTCCTGGATGAATCCAAAACAGAACAACCTTTGTCCTCCGTGCTAGGAAAGGAAAGTGGATTCCAATACAAAAATAACAAAAATAGTTTAACTTTTTTTTTTAACCATTTTTTAGAACAATCTTGAATTTACAGCAAAATTGACAGGAAGGTCTAGAGATTTCCCACATACTCTCTACCCACCCAGCCTCGGCCTACCCCGTTATCATCATCTCCCCTACCAGAGTGGTACTGGCATTACAACTGATGAACCTACATTGATAGATCATTATCCGGAGTCCATAGTTTACATGGGAGTTCACTATTGCTGTTGAATATTCTATAGGTTTTTGACAAATATGTATTATGTATCCACTACTGTAGCATCATAAAGGCTAGTTTCCCACCCCTTCTCCTCTCAGATTTGTTTCTTCATCTCTCCCACCCACCCCAGCCCCTGGCAACCACTGATCTTTTTTCAAGCTGTCCCCCTATTCCCCTGGGTAGAGTGCTATGGCATCACAGCTCACAGCAACCTCCAACTCCTGGGCTCAAGCGAGTCTCCTGCCTCCGCCTCCCAAGTAGCTGG
>NW_003852436.1:12803566-12805178 GCF_000181295.1 Otolemur garnettii | reverse complement strand
GGTTGCAGCCATCATTGTTGTTTGGTGGGCCCCGGGTTGGAGTTGAACCCGCCACCTTAGGTGTACGTGGCTGGCGCCTTAGCCACTTGAGCCACAGGGGCCGAGCCGCAACCACTGATCTTCTTATTGCCTCTATAGATATGCCTTTTTCGGAATGTCATGTAGTGGGAATTTTTACTTCATAATGTGTTTAAGTTTCCTGAATGTTTTTCTGTGACTTAACAGCTCATTTATTTTTTCTGCTAAATAATATTCCATCAAATGGATATACCACAGTTTGTTCATCCACTGGGCTATTGAAGCACATCTGGGTTGCTTCTCCATTTGGGCACTTATGAATAAAGCTTCTATAACCATCCATGTGCAGGTTTTTGTGTGGATGTTAAGTTTTCAACTCCTTTGGATAAATGTCAAGAAGCACAATTTTAAAAAAGATGGAGATTTTGCATCTTTTGTATTTACCTGGAAGAATTAGAACATTCTCCTAAGTAAAGTATCTTAAGAATGGAAAAGCAAGCATCCTATGTACTCAATACTAAACTGAAACTAGTAGATTCACAATCACAGGCCCACACAAGAAAAAAACACAATTAAATTCAAGAACAGGGGAGGGGAGGAGGAGGTTCAGTAAGTCCCTCCCAGCGGGTACATTGTACAGGTATATGGCACATTGCCTGGTGAAGGACTCAACTACAACTTGGACTTTACCTTACAAATGCAAACAATGTGACCTGATTGTATGTACCCTCATATTAATCTGAAAAAAAAAAGAAGTACAATTGCTGCATCATATCTTACGAGTATGTTTAGTTTTGTAAGAACCTGCCAAACTGCCTTACCAGGTGGCCGTACCATCTGCATCCCCACCAGCAATAAATGAGAGTTCCTGTGGCTCCACATTCTTGCCAGTGTTTGGTGGTGTCAGTGTTCCAGATTTTGGCCATTCTAGTAGATATATAGTGGTATCTCATTTTAATTTGAATTTCCCAGTGTCATATGGGCATATGGCACAGAGCATCTTTTCACATACTTTTTTGCCCTATATCTTCTTGGTGAGGTGTCAGTTCAGATCTTTGACCTGCTTTTTGCTTCAGATGTTTATTTACTTATTGTGGCATTATAAGAATTCTTTGAATATTTTGGATACCGATCTTCTGCTACACATGTCTTTTGCAATTTTTTCCTCGTCTATGGGTTGTCTTTTCGTTCTTTTAAAATTTAATTTTTTAAATGTGTTTATTTTATAGCAAAATTTATCCCTAATCTTGTGCTAAGGTGAAGGTAAGCAGAAGGTGTGATGGTCATTGATATAATTTAGTTTTTAAAATGACATATAATCCATTAACTGGGATACTTCATAAATTATCAAACTACTCCCATTTGAAGACTGTACCCCCAGGATTAGAGATAACCCAGCCTGGAGGTGAGTGGACTGTAACAGTCACCACACTCCCTCTCTAAATCCTATCCTTTCTTCAAAACCTCCAACCCCACCCCTCACTTGGGCCTTCCCCAGGGATAGAAGTTCAGCATGATTGCCTATGCAGTGATGCCCTGGACTGACACATAAAAGGTAGGAGAGAAGTTTGAACAGAAGGCACCTGGTAGATTA
>NW_003852436.1:12798623-12802992 GCF_000181295.1 Otolemur garnettii | reverse complement strand
AAAAAAAAAAAAAGAAACCAGAGAGGACCCTCCCTTCACCCCACATGGCCGAGAGTGAGAAGCTCCAGGAACCCACTGATCAGTACATTCCAATGTTTGGGAAGGAAGAAAAGTGCTACCTTGAGAAAGTATTTGCTAGTCAACAAAAGCATGAGCACATGACGGCCAAGGGCAGACGCTGAAATCACCGTTACCTACTCCACCAGTGTCAAGTACAACAGTTGTCACTCTTCTGTGCAACTGTGTATGCAACACCCACACTCGGTCACACTCACATGTCAGACTTCAAAGTCGGACTTTCTAAGAGGAGATGAAACACAAATACTCTTTCAAAACCTTTTTTCAATGTCCTAGATGACTGAGGTACTGTAATGATTCTACATTACGGTAAAACTAGATAGTGTTTTGGGTGCTACTAAATAAAGGTCTTTGATCCTAGAAAGACTTGGGTAGGCTCTCCATAAAAGGCATTGCATGTGGTCAATATACCTGAGAAACAGCAAGTCAACACCTTGCGATTTCCTGGTTCTTCGACATTAATGAACAGGCATGATGGTGAGTGTAGAGAACTGAGTCTGACCCTGACGTCTGGCATCACAATCTCAGAGGGAGATGAGAACACGACAAGAAACCCAGCGATTCCACCTGATGCCTTCACATAATGTTCCAACCCATCTTAGAGAAAGAGCGAAGCAGATACATCTCTGCCTTGAGAGATGGGGAAGTGGGGAACTCTGGCTCCAGCTAAAAGGGTGGCAGAAACTACTGTGGGTTTTATGCCCCCTCCAAAACTCCTATTTTACATTAACTGCCAGTGTAACAGTTCTGGGAGGTGGAAGTGGAGCCTTTAAGAGGTGGTTGGGTGTGAAGGCTCTGGCCACCTGAATGGATTAACGTTGGTATTGCAGGAGTG
Organism: Otolemur garnettii; assembly: GCF_000181295.1. Classification (NCBI taxonomy): domain Eukaryota; kingdom Metazoa; phylum Chordata; class Mammalia; order Primates; family Galagidae; genus Otolemur; species Otolemur garnettii. The sequence goes on along the minus strand of NW_003852436.1, from coordinate 12,802,079 downwards.
CATTAGTTATCTCAGGAGTGGGCGCCTGATGAAAGGATAAGTTGGGCCCCCACCTTCTCTCCGTCTCGTGGGTGGTGTACCCATGTGCCCTTCCTCCACCAGATGCCAGTGCTACGCTCTTAGACTTCCTGGCCTCCAGAAGCATGAGCCAAATAAACTTCTTTTCTTTATAAATTACTTAGTCTGTGGTATCTCTTACAGCAGCAGAAAACAGACTAAGGCAGAAGCCACGGGAAGGGAATGGCAGGGTGGGAGCAAGGCTTGGGTACGCAGCAGCCATTGTGAAGAATGTCTGCCTAGCTCACTTCCATCAATATTTTAAATTCTGGTGATGGGGAATAGAAAGAAAAATGCTACAATTTTGGAAGTGGTTAAGGAATAGAGAATCTGGCCTCAAAAAGAACAAAATCACATTTTTACTGTTTGTATGACCCACTTATATGTTTGTTACATTGAAACACGGAACGTAAATTAGGTGATCGAATGACATATATGCAGGTAACTATAGCTTTAGCCTCCATAGTTTGGAGTGCTCACATAATTGTCCATATTTTTAGTATTCGTTTTTCTCGTCCTAAAACTAATACACAAGAAAATGGAGGTCAGGCCTGGTGGCTCACGCCTGTAATCCTAGCTCTCTGGGAAGCAGAGGTGGGTGGATCACTTGAGCTCAGGGGTTTGAAACCAGCCTGAGCAAAATCAAGATTCAGTCTCTACTAAAAGTAGAAAAAAACTAGCCAGGCACTGTGGCGGGCACCTATTAGTCCCTGCTACTTGGGAGGTTGACACAAGAGAATTGGTTAAGCCCAAGAGTTTGAGGTTGCTGTGAGCTGACACCGCGGCACTTTACCGAGGGTGACAAAGTGAGACTCTGCATCAAAAAAAGAAAGAAAGAAAAGAAAAGAAACAAAGAAAGAAAGAAAGAAGAAAAAAAGATGGATGGAAAAATTAACCCCACGCTACCAGATCTTTAGCTTTCTCCTGTCTACCTCCTCCCTGGCCAACCTGGCTATGCCCTACAGAATTGTGCCATGGTCTCCAGGATTCTGTAGAGTGAGCTGTGCAGACCCCAGGGCTCCAAACTGAGGAGTCTGGCGGGCAGTGTGGGCACAGCTTGAGAGCTCCTCATCTCTGTCATCCAGGCTGAGTCAGAATCCTGCACGGGCCTGCCTCTCACCACAGCAAGATGGGCCCCAGATCACAGACGATACTTGTGGCCTCTCTGAACTTCATAAAGACCTCATTGTAGAGGGGATTTTGATCCTAAATCCAAACTGGCCAACTCCCTCCTTTTGCCCCCCTCCCTTACATTCTTCTGTCTTTCCCTCATTCATGTTTAAGCCGTGTTAACCTGCTACTTTGAATGAAAGGCCTCTGTCATCCTCCAAACCCTCCTTCAGATCCTCCAAATAGGAGGTTATCTCGGGGTGGGGGGGGGGGGAAGAGGGCAGAACACAGACAGGAAAGTCAGAAATACGAGAATTGAAGTATGAATTTTGCAGTGTAACCTCCCCGAGCCTTTGTTTCCTTGCCATTAACCCAGGGCTGTGAACTAACATGTGTTCAGAGCTTGGTCCCTTATCTGGCACATAACAGGGCTCCTGAGAATATTAGTTACCAGAGCAGAATAGAAAAGAATGTGTGATCCCTGAACCCTTCAGCTTTGAGCATAGGCTGTGTTTCCAGGCTTTGACTGCACATTAGAATTATCCATACCTGAAGAGCCTGGGCAGATCTTGCCCTTTTACCCCCAGATCTCGGGGGGCGGGACTCGGGTGCCTAGTCTGCAGCTCCCCAGGTGATTCCTACACGTAGACAAAGTAAAAGGAGCGCTGGGGATGAAGCCGAGGGATAAACCCGCCCTGGGCACCTGTTTGTTCCCTGCAGTGCAGATGTTCCAGGGTGAAGTGTGACCTCCAGAAATCCCCAGAGGCTGAGGACAGAGGCTGTCAGGAGACGACACCTACAGCCCAGAGTCAAGATGCCCAAACACCCAGTGGCTGGAAGCAGAGTAGAGCGTTTCCAGCCCTGAAGTCCTAACTGTCTCTGCAGAGGAGCAGAAATGATGGATTTCCCTCTGTCCCCGCCGGGCACTTGGCAGCTCTGGGCTGCTGCCTCTTTTAAGGCTACAGCTATTTTTTTCTAGCAGTGAGCAGGCCTTACTCCCCCTCACCTCGGGACACCTCACTGTGCTGGTGTAATAACCTCTGGGAAATAGTGACTAGGTCCCAGTGCTATTTACCCTTTTCGGGAAACAGGTAGGGAGCTCAACAGCCCCCACATCTTCTGGTCCCCAAAGGCTAACTATCTAGATAACACATATTAAAAAGGAAAAAGAAAAAGAAAACCAGACAGCACTCAGTACCACAGGGAGCCCAAGGGTGGGACTTTCCAGAGGCCACCAGCAGCCTGCCCTCTCTTGCTTTCCCAATGCTGGGAATTTTTCTCCAGCCCAGGAATCCACAGGGAGTTTCTGGGTGTGGAATTTGAGTGACCCCTTCTCAAGTGCTTGTGGCAGAGAATAGAGTGGGGGGGAAATGAATAAGAACAGTAGGAAAAGAGAAGAGGGGCTAAAAAGCATAAAGAAGAATACTCTGGCTTTAATTTTTACATTTATTTGTTTATTTATTTATCTGAGACAGAGTCTTACTCTGTCACCCTGGGTAGAGTGCTATGGTGTCATAGCTCAAACTCTTTCTTTTTTTTTTTTTTTGAGACAGAGTTTCACTTTGTCCTCCTCGGTAGAGTGCCATAGCATCATACTCACAGCAACCTCAAATTCTTGGGCTCAAGTGATCCTTTTGCCTCAGCCTCCCAAGTAGCTGGGACTAAAGGAGCCCACCACAGTGCCCATCTGTTTATTTATTTATTTATTTTGTACAGACAGAGTCTCACTTTATCACCCTGGGTAGAGTACGTGGAGTCACAGCCCACAGCAACCTCCAACTCGCGGGCGTAAGCCATTCTCTTGCCTCAGCCTCCCAAGCAGCTGGGATCACAGGTGCCCGCCACAACGCCCAGCCATTTTTGGTTGTAGTTGTCATTGTTGTTTGGCAGGCCCGGGCTGGATTCGAACCCACCAGCTGTGGTGTAGGTGGCTGGTGCCTTAGCTGCTTGAGCTACAGGTGCCAGACCCCCATATTTGATTTTTAATAATTCGACTAATTATCACGTTTTTATTTCTTTGAGAGGAAAGCTCATGTCTCTCCATCAGATTTAAACACTGGATTGCTCAAAAACAGCAGAAACCAGATTTATTCCACATTTTCTGAAGAAAATACATATATTTGAAGCCTAATTTAATACTTAAATATTTAAGTATTAAATATTTAAATATTTAATATTTAATATACATTTTGTATATTTAGTATTTTTATTTTATAGTATTTTAGTATGTTTATACTATTTAGCATGGGGCAGTGCCTGTGAGTAGGGCACTGGCTCCATATACCGAGG
>NW_003852436.1:12797736-12798603 GCF_000181295.1 Otolemur garnettii | reverse complement strand
CAGCCATTTTTGGTTGTAGTTGTCATTGTTGTTTGGCAGGCCCGGGCTGGATTCGAACCCACCAGCTGTGGTGTAGGTGGCTGGTGCCTTAGCTGCTTGAGCTACAGGTGCCAGACCCCCATATTTGATTTTTAATAATTCGACTAATTATCACGTTTTTATTTCTTTGAGAGGAAAGCTCATGTCTCTCCATCAGATTTAAACACTGGATTGCTCAAAAACAGCAGAAACCAGATTTATTCCACATTTTCTGAAGAAAATACATATATTTGAAGCCTAATTTAATACTTAAATATTTAAGTATTAAATATTTAAATATTTAATATTTAATATACATTTTGTATATTTAGTATTTTTATTTTATAGTATTTTAGTATGTTTATACTATTTAGCATGGGGCAGTGCCTGTGAGTAGGGCACTGGCTCCATATACCGAGGGTGGTGGGTTTGAGCCTGGCCCTGGCCAAACTGCAACAGAAAAATAGCCGGGCATTGTGGTGGGCACCTGTAGTCCCAGCTTCTTGGGAGGCTGAGGCAAGAGAATCGCCTAAACACAAAAGCTGGAGGTTGCTGTGAGCTGTGATGCCACAGCACTCTACCAAGGGTGACAAAGTGAGACTCTGTCTCTTAAAAAAAAAAGTGGTATGTATTGGATTCTCAGTTATAAAATATGAAAGAACATTTACAAGCCATGAAAGTTTAAGTAATTGTACGTGAAAGAAGAAATAATGACTTGGCTCTCGGTATCCCTCACCTTCCCCTTGCCCTTGGTGTTGTGGGAAGTTGAGTCATGTGCTTCCTCTCTCACTCCCTAATTCCCTGGAGCAGCTCCCCTACCACATCCACCATCTTGTTCTGTATTCATCT
>NW_003852436.1:12792956-12797328 GCF_000181295.1 Otolemur garnettii | reverse complement strand
GCAAACACAAATCACATCTCATCATGCCAAACCTGGGGATGGTATAATTGCTGTTGTGAGCAGGCCACCAGCTGGGGCTTGGAAATGTTTTATCATACACAGTTTTATTGCTGTTATTATACGTGTTGCAATTGGATTTAACTAAGAGCTCTTTTAAAGCATGTGTACACTCACAAAACTCATGAGAACGAAAAGAAAATGTATAGGACACTAATCTCACATCCTTGTATTTTCATTGATAGAACTCCAATCCATGCAGCAGTTTCCAAGATACCTCCAAGGACTTAAATGGTTAAGGCTTCTGACCTGCATAACACTAAGATGACAATTTCTGGTTTTAAAAATTGTCCTTTCCAAGTTAATTCTGGGATTTGATGGCATACTAGTCTTGTGCCCGAAGGAAGGTCATAGGGGAAGAGAGAGGCATATAGGCATTTTAAAACTCGATTTTGATCCATCTCAGAACCCTTTTGCTTGACCAATTAAGCTGACTGAAAATAATTTAGGAAATTAAGCAAAAGCAACATTATGCACAACTGAATTTTTCCTTCTGTACAATCCCAGGACATTCTCTATAGAATCCTAGAATAGCCTGGAATAGCAAGCTCCCGTCTAACTACTTAACAATGCCTCAGGGTCCAACTGGCCAAATGGGATTCAACAGTCCAACAAGGGACTAAGCACCAATTCCGTGCCACATACTGCGTTAGCGGTAAGGAAGGATATCACAGTCACCACAGTACAGCCCCTGCCTGCAAGGAGTTCTCTGAGGGAGAAACCAGTTAGCAAACGGACCATTATGCAGCATGAGACCCACACTTCCTCAGGGGAAAGCTAGAAAGTACAAAGTTGAGCCTATTCAAGCCCTTTGGAGCCTTCATAAGAGTTTGCACGAATCTCTGCTTAGAGCTACCTAGAGTGTTTCAAAATAAGATACAAAACATTCCCATAAATAAATAAATAAAAACAAAAAACCACACCTAATTATCTCTTACTGAGATGTCGCCCCAGATTTGAGTTAGTGACCATTTACTACTTCATAGCAAATGGGTTTGAAAGTTTGCTATGGTTTTCCCGTTCGGACGGTGTTTGATCTTGTTTTTATCCCCACTTAGTTATTTGCTATAATAATAACAACTTGTGGCAGTGAGTTCTCCTGGGTTACTATTCACCCTGAAAGGGAAAGAACTCTTTGTTCCATTGGTTTGGATTCACAGGGAAACCTTTATGCTCCTGTTGAGAGAAAAGCTAAGTGTAAACTGGTTAGCAGCCGCTAAAAGGGGCCATTCATTGCTCTGCTGGGGATATGGACCGGGAGAGGGTCAGGAGCTTTGGCACCTGGTCCCCACTCTGCCTCCCTATAGAAGCCATTCAATCATTCAATATCTTTATCTACAAAAAGAGACTAAAATATCTTTTTTCATAAAAGCAAAATAGCTTTGTGCAGTGGCAGTATTACAGCCAATGAGGTTTATCCAAGGTACAACTATTGCTAAAAATAATAATAATAAAGCAAAATTATCTTTATTTTTGTAAAATTTAAAGAGAAATTAATGTCAGTGTACGTCTACATACACTAACCCCTGGCATTTCTTTCTTTCTTTTTTTTTTTCTGAGACAGAGTCTCAAGCTGTCACCCTCAGTAGAGTGCTATGGCATCACAGCTCACAGCAACCTCAAACTCCTGGGCTTAAACAATTCTCTTGCCCCAGCCTCCCAAATAGCTGGGACTACAGGCACTTGCCACAATGCCTGGCTATTTTTTTTTTTTTTTTGTAGTTGTCATTGTTGTTTGGCAGGCCCAGGTTGGATTCAAACCCACGAGCTCCAGTGTATGTGGCTGGCACCCTAGCCGCTGAGCTACAGGCACAGAGCCACCCCCGTCATTTCTGACAGAAGAATTATAACCTTCACTGCCCACTTAGAGCAAAAAATTAATTTTTCTGGACTAAGGTAGTATATTTTTCTGAATCCCTTTGAAATCGTGATTCAATTTACACAGAGGGAACCGCAACAAATTCTGAAAGACAGAGATACAGCAGTTGGGAGAATCTAATCATAACTAATAAATTTATATGACCTGAAAAGCACTGATGTCTTGGTATGGGTCTGGGGTCAGCTGGGTGCTCTGGTCACAATGGCCCAAAGTAAGTTAAGAGAGGCTCATATAATCAATTAAAGTGAGCTGATAGTTCTTTTGGAATAAGGATATTGACGACATTTCATTCAAAGGATGCAATGAAATGAAAATACAATGCCCATTTTTATCAATTTAGATGATTTATTTCTATATAGATTTAAATTCTCTTTTAATCCTATCTACAGCAATCTTTTTCTTAATTTGGATCTTGGTTAGTAAAGTTTAAAAAATGAAAAAAGAAAAAGGAAATGAAGACTTTGTGTCTAAACATGACTTGTTTGGTAAATAAAATTAGAGAAAATCTGAAAGAAAAAAAACCCTTTTTTGAAAAGACTGACCATGGTTTCTGATTAAAAGCTCCAAGTTCAACTCAACATCAATTATATTCTGTGAAATTTCCAATGTTAGGCAGAGATTTAGCTCATTAACTGGCACAATTCTACAATGGGCAGTCTTGCTCTGGTGGTTTAATACTATTACAGAATGGCATTTATTTAATAGACAGCATGGACTTCATACATACCCATTACCAGTGCCTGAAAATCAAACAACTTTAAACGTTAGCAGCAGTTTCTGCAAGTACAAAAATACACATCTATTTCCTAATGTATGGTAGCAAAATTTATTTATTTATTTTTGTAAAATTTTGTCAAGATATGTTATACAAACTCAAAGCACTTTAGATAAAGCTTCAATCTAATATATTATAGATTGATTAAACATTAAAATGACAAGTAATCCCTTTTCAAATCATACATTATATAATACTTTACAACAACATTCACAAACTTCTCATTAAGTATTATAGGAGTATCTAAGACAGCGGTTCTCAACCGGTGGGTCACGACCCACAAGAACTGTATTAAAGGGCTGCAGCATTAGGAAGGTTGAGAACACTGATCTAAGAGACTATAAACAGTGGGAATGGTTATTAAAAAAAAAAAAAACTTCAGCAATTATTTTCTTCTGTGCTTCAAATTGGGCAGATGACTTCCTATCTGCCATATTAAAGAAAAATGCTAGAACTATTAAATAGTTATAGAGAAGCAATTTCTCTATAAATTGCTGGTAAATAGAGAAGCAATTTCTTCCCAAGGACACTCTAAGAGGTTCACATCTAGCAGTTCTTTTTCAATTCTTTTTTTTTCTTTTCTTTCTTCCTTTTTCTGGTCCCTAGGAAGGATACACATCTTTTGGTTCTGACAGTACTATGCCCTAAGGGTGAGGGGAGTCCCTGCTGACTTATATATTACAGCACAAAAGACAAATATGGATACTTAACAAGTCTTGTGTATGGGTGTGATTAGTTACAGGGTGAACTTGAGTTCACATCTGAAATGGAGATGGCCAGTGACATGAGGAGCTGCTTGGACACAGAGTTCTAAAAGTTAATTACAATGATCAAGTTCAAGGCACATGGGGCCATGTCCCTGAGATGTAGACAGCACTATATAGCTAATACTGAAATAACTTCTGTCTTAAAGAAAATCTTTTTCCCCAATAATTTTAGGAGAACAGGAAAAGAACATTTGATGTGACAGTTTCTTGGTGATTAATAAGAAAAATAATTTTGAATAATCTATTTTATGGAAGAAAGGTCCATTGATGGTAGACTAAGGGATTCAACGGGCTCTAAGCAACCTCTCACAGGTAAGGAGCTAACGTGAAGGAACATGCACGTTCACTTTTAGTGCCACCCCTTCACACGGTTGGCAAGTCCTGATCATCTAATCCCAGGTGAGGACATGTATTGTCGTAGCCTTTAAGTCAAGAGACAGGAGAAATGTCCATGGATATGAAATAAACTAATGGGGTACAAATCATCTATAAACCATGAAACATGGAAGAAAAATATGACAAAACTCCTGGAAGTAAGAAAACCCGGACAATGACTATCTGAGGAAGCCTGGCAGCCACGTGGCTAAATATTCTATTGTGTGACTCCTTATAACTTGAAAATCTCTACATTGCTATCTCAAGGCCAGGAAGGATTCACTCTTGTAATCCTAGCACTTGGGGAGCCAAGGCTGATAGATTCCTTGAGTTTAGTAGTTCAAGACCAGCCTGAGAAGAGTGAGACCCCTGTCTCTATTACAAAAATTAAAAACTAGCCGGATATTGTGGTGGGTGCCAGCTACTTGGGAAGTTAAGGCAAGAGGAACACTTGACCCCATGAGTTTGAGTTTGCTGTGAGATATGATGATGCCGTGGCACTCTACCCAGGGCAACAAA
>NW_003852436.1:12789221-12791984 GCF_000181295.1 Otolemur garnettii | reverse complement strand
ACTAATGAAAAAAACAAATCGATGTATACAATCAATGAAAACCCTGACTTCATGCTCCCTGCTGTTTTCTCTGGCTGCATGAATGAGCTGGTTCCAGGAAGGATTCTGTGAGGACGTGTGACTGTAACACACCATAGAAATGGCCACTGGCTTAGATTTAGGGGAACATTCTGAGTGATTTTCTTCATTACAGGACAAACGTCTTAATACTTTGGTAGCCTTTTTCTTGCCTACCCATTAAAATGTGGATGGTTTCTCCACACAAGCTCCGCTCTCCCTCAGTCCCTTATTCCTCATCTGTGATACCCTGGTCGTCCCGGGACCCCACTCTCACAGGCGGGCCATGGAAGGCCTGCATCCTCCGTACAAGATGCCCTCTGCAGCCCTCCACCAGCACCTCTAAGGCCACAAGGCAGGACCAAGCCTGTGTATTAATGGGAAGGGCCTCTAAATGTGACAAAATGCTTTAGCATAAAGTTTTTGCAAAATAGTCTCAATAAAGAGAACTGGGTACCGTATACAAAGGGGTCCTAATAATTATTGTCTTTATGTTATTATTACGCCAGTTCCTGTTCTTGTGGACATCAGTTTCTCATCGTGGTTAAATGTCCCCAATATTATAAGACCGCAGCAGGCCTGTGCCTGGGCTGGCTACAGCCTCCGCAGTGCAAGAGCTGGCTGAGGCTCTCTCAAAAGCAGAGGATCAGAAGAGCCCTGGCCGCCCAGCCAGGTACACCCACGCTGTGCCTCCTTGGGTGACTTTATACACAGCTTAAGTTTGCTTTCCACCAGGCTGAATGGAGAGTGTCTGCCCAAGTCCCAGCAGGGAGCAGAACTACCTCACCTGGCTGATGGCACAGCTCCAGTCCCTCTGCTGCCCATGAGGGAATGGCCTTCTGTTTCTCTTGCAGGGAGTTAGTTGTTGTCTACAACAACAGATGCATTTAGTGGTGGCTGCAAGGGTCCTTTTAGGGAGCCTGTTTTCTTTTCCTCTGGCCTGGCTGCTTTTGCTTTCTTTTTGAGGGACAACTTTTTTAAACCGGCCACACCCTTTCTCAGCCACATGGTAGGATGGAGAGTTACAGAATGAATTTTTTTTTTTTTTTTTTTTTTTTTTGAGAAAGAGTCTCACTTTGTTGCCCTTGGTAGTGTGCTGAGGTGTCACAGCAACCTCAAACTCTTGGGCTCAAGCGTTCTCTTGCCTCAGCGTCCCTAGTAGCTGGGACTACAGGTGCCTGCCACAATGCTCAGCTATTTTTTGGAGACAGGGTCTCGCTCTTGCTTAGGCTGAGAACTCCTGAGCTCAGGCAATCCCCCCACCTTCCAGAGTGCTAGGATTACAGGCATGGGCCACTGAGCCTGGGCAGAATGCATTTTTGAATGCCCATGTTTGCTGTCCTTTTTTATCTAAGCCAGGTGACTACTGGCCTGCCCTGATGAGAGATAAGGCATTCCTGAAAAAAGGCCTAAACTGCTAGAGTCTGAAGAAGGTTTTTCCCTTTCCCTTTGAGCCTAAAATTGCAATCTAGGAGGTTTCAGTGGATGTAAACACGGAGTATTCAGAACCCTGAAGAAAGCACTGTCCTGGGAGCTCACTGGTGAGGCTGATGGGGAAGCGGCTGGAGAGGAGGAGCTGGAATAGCTGGTCCTTGGGTAAAGGTTCAATCTTGGAGGTAAAACCTTCTCAGCATTTTGGTTTATGACACTACTCTTGCCCACCTCAATCCCCGGGACCAAACTCTGCTAAACGAGCCTTTGCCCCTCTGTTTGCAAAGGCTTATACCATTGGAGATAATCCTCCTCCTCAAACAGGAGAACAGATTGTCAGCTGCTTTTATGCTGCTTGTTAGAACAAATCCCCCTGAGAAAGGACAGTTTGCCTTTCTGTTCATCTACGCTGGGCTCTGAGCGGAGCCGGTTTCCTTGACCTCTTGAGGGCATCTGCTGGGTGTGGTGGGGAGTATCAAGATGTAGCCACGTCAAATGATTGGTTCTTGGAATGACCCTGTGAGGACACGGAAACAGCCAATGGCTTGGACTTATGGAAAGTTTCATACAATTTCCTGCCCTGCCAGACAAGCTTTTCTTCTTAATATTTTGATTAGTGGAATTCTTCTTGCTTATATCGGTGCTTATGAATAAACCTTGTTTAAAGCATGTCTTAGCCTCTTCCTGGAGGGTGGATTCTGTTTCAGTTAGTCCTCAGCTTTTTGACAGAGAATTGCATCAAAGAGGGGCTTGAGCTGCTTTTTCTGATAAAATTCCCTGAGATAGGAAAGCTTTGAATCCAGATAGTGGGTGCTGAACTCTGCGCAGGGTGGGTTTGTCCCCATGCTTTTTTTTTTTTTAATCGTTTGAGATTCATTGAGGATACAAAGAATTAGGTTACACTGATTGCATTTGTTAGATAAAGTCCCTCTTGTAATTGTGCCCCTCCCACCCCCGTCCCCATGCTTATGCAGCACCTGCAGCAGCTGTGGACAGGTGTCTGTGTGTGCTAGACCAGGCCGTGGCACACATTCACCAGCTTGCATTAAAAAGCACTTCCCTTTAAGCATCTTCTTCTTTAGAAGGGGCTATGTTGGCTGGGGGCAGTGGCCCACGCCTGTAATCCCAGCTCTCTGGGAGGCCAAGACAGTGGATCCCTTGAGCTCAGGAGTTTGAGATCAGCCTGAGCAAGAGCAAGACCCTATCTCTATTAAAAATGGAAAAACTGGTGGTGCCTGTAGCTCAGTGGGCAGGGCACCAGCCACATACACCCAG
>NW_003852436.1:12785044-12789133 GCF_000181295.1 Otolemur garnettii | reverse complement strand
CCCAGCTACTTGGGAGGCTGAGGCAAGAGAATCGTTTGAGGTTGCTGTGAGCTATGATGCCACTGCACTCTATCCAGGGTGACAGCTTGAGACTTTGTCTCAAAAAAATAAATAAACAAATTAGAAAACTTAGCTGGGCATTATGGTGAGCACCTATCGTGTCAGCTACTTAGGAGGCTGAGGCAAGAGGATGACTTAAACCCAAGAGTTTGAGGTTCTGTGAGCTATGACACCATGGTAATCTCCTCAGGGAGACAGTGAGACTCTGTCTCAAAAAAAAGAGGGGGGAATCTATGTCAAAGTCATTCAGGGTTAAAAGGTCTTTCCCCTCAGGTCAGGCAAGGTCATAGTCACTGAAGGTTAAAATGGAGTCCACGCTTCTGCTCCTCTGGCCAAGTTTCTTTACCACGTCACTGCATGGGGTATCAACATCCTCATTTAGTTCATTTTCCAAGCTATCGTACAAGGAGTCACTCAGTTGGAAGCGAGAAATACCTGAGCCATTTCCTCTAGTGTCACAGCTCACTGAAACCTCCCCAAAGAGGGAAGTGATTTCTTTTCCAAATATCCTACGTCAATTTTCAATCAGAAATTGTAAAAACAGGATAACCTTTTTTGCAAATTCCTTTTCTACTTCTGGGACGCAGGCAGTAGGAGGCCAAAGAGTGCTTGAAGGGACACACACCAGTGAATTGAATGCATTCATCTGACTGGATGAGAAATAGTACTCAATACTATATAACACCCCAAAAACATACCTTAGGAGAACAGCACTGGGTCTTGGAAGGTGTTCTATTAGCCTCTGAATTTGTTTTCTCTTCAACTTTTCCTTGAGCCATCACAGACAGACCCAGTGATCACAGAGATCTGATAAAAAAATATTTTCTGGAATGTTTCCTAGAAAATCCTTTAAGATACATGCTAACACCAAAGCAGTTTCGTGGTCTAGTTTTACTTCAACTCTAGAATTCCTCTTAGATTTCATATGGCCTGAATGTGCCTTTTGTGAGGGGGTCCTTTTTGATAAAGAAAGAAAAGCACATCTAAGATAATCTGGGCAGATTGTTGATCTCATTGAAGGGTAAACACAGCCACACAATTTCCCACCCTGTCCTCCTCCCATCCTAGAACAAAGACAAAGAACCTAGGTAGCCCCACCCCCAAAATTTGTACCACAAGACACCCCGCCCCATCAGAATCCTCAGCCATCAGTGGAATCTTTCCACCCCCTACAGCCCCATATAAAAGAGGTCTCCAACTGCCCTTGGGGCAGAGGCCATCTTTGGCTCTGCCCAGGCGGGTCTCTATCATTAAACCTGGCCTGAACCTCTCTCATCTCTGAGTACACACCAGCCTTTCATCTGGTGCCTGAAACTCAGGACTGGCAGTTGGCAGCTTCGCTCTATTTCTCTGAGGGCAGCTCACCTGGGCTAATGCCCAGATCCTGGGCCACAGGTGAGGCCTTGCTTGCTATCCACCCCAGTTCCCTTCAGGAATACCCTGGGACTTGGTCCTAATTGTGCTCAGATCCAGCCCTGTCAACCTGCCTGTGGAAGATTCTAGAGAACCCCTCCCCAACTGCCATTTAAGGGTGAGTAGGGCCCCCGGAACACCTTTTCCATCCCAACTGCCATTTAAGGGTGAGCGGGGTCCCTGGAACATCTTCAAACTGAACTCCCCCAGGCCTACTCTGTGTCTCTGTGTCCTCACTTGTCCTTTGTCTCTTGGTTCACACCTGACCAGGACTTTCATTTTTGTTTTCATTTTAGTCCTAGCCCTGGGCCCTGGTCCAGGCTTCTGGCCCCAGGGACCTTGAGTCTGAGAAGAGCAGGAGACATCTGGCTTTTCCGAGCCTCTCCCTCTTTGATATCTTGGGTTTTGGGAAATTGGGGGTGCCCTCTTTTCCACCCAGGCAGGGAAAGGACATCTGAGACATGGGACCTGGTCCTTCTGCCCCCTCAGTGGAAACACCTCTGGAGTGTCTACTTCTACGATATAAAAAATTAGGCCTCCAAGGGGAAATTCAACCAAACCCCTCATATTTTAGTATAACACAGCCTGGCCTCTATAAAATTGGCCAACGGGTTCATCTGGGCTGAAAATGGGACCTTTGATTTCAATGTCTTAAAAGACTTAGATAATTTCCTCCAAAGAAATGGCAAATGGGGTGAAGTCCCCTATGTTCAGGCCTTTTTCTCTCTCTGCTCTCTCCCCTTCTCATGCATATGGTGCTCTACTTACTATATCCTCGACACTGAAACCCCCCAATTATCTTTCCCCAGTCTTCCTCTTACCCTCCCTCCTCCATAGATGCCTTTGATCCTGCTAACTGTCAGGTTCCGACTGCTTCTCCACCTCTGAACCCACCCCTGGGGCCCCAAGGCTCACCCCCTTGCCCCACCAATCCCTTTGTGCTCCTACTATTGCCAGATCCCTTCACCAGTTTAACATCTTTTACCCTTGAGCAAGGTAGCAGGTGCCAAGGAAATAGTGCAGGTTCACATCCTCTTTTCCTTAGGTGATCTGTCACATATTGGGAAGAGATTAGGTCTCTTCTCCATGGGCCCCTCCAAATATATAAAGGAATTCTGGTACCTGGTCCAAGCCTATGACCTCACCTGGCATGATCATCTTGTAATCATGAACTCTACCCTTCTTCCGAGGAAGTGGGAAAAGTCTACCCTGGCTGCACTCTCTTCTCACCTGCATATCAGCTCTCCCGGTGGGATATTTCAGGAGTCAAAAGACAAATCTCTCAGAGCCAGGATGAAATCCACCCCTTTTTTCCTGTCTACAGCCTTTTCAACTCTTTACTAACTTAGATCTTAATACCAGGGACAAACTATCTTAGCAATGTTCTTCATCTCCCAGACAGCCCCAATAGTCACCAAAACCTCCAAAACATAAAAGGGGCCTCAGACCCCAATAAGCAGAGCCTTCATGGTTTTTTAATAACTGAGATGGAGAAAGGATAGAGAAAATGGGGCTGACAGCAGCCCCAAGAGCAGAAGTTTGTTTAATAATGGCTGCCACATTAAAGCTTCTCCAGATATTTACTCAAAAGGCCCAGACAAGAAGGCCACGCCCTTCTGTAGAAACGGAGCCCTGGAGCGCTGCCTCCACAAAGATGCTGGCAGAAAATTCCCCAGGAAGCATCCTCCACTGGGCTCCCAGAACCTTTTCTTCTCTGCAGAAGAGAAAGACACTGCAAGGAAGAAGGTATCCTCCTTAGAATAGGAGCGTACCTTCACCCTCTGCAATCGGTGGTCTCCTAAATCGTCATCCTCCATACCCACGGATCCCCGGGGACTGCTTCCACATGACTAAAATGTCTGACTTCAAAATGGGCTCAACTTTGTCAGACAAAGATGGCCTTAGGTAACTCAATCTCTAGCACAGATAAGCAAATTGATTCAAATAATTACTGGAGCCACATCCTCTATTCTTCTTAAATTTTAGAAACCTCTGTTTCTCTCTTGAATCTCCATCCTCAAAATAAAAAATAAATTACAACCCCCTCCCATATATCCCACAGTTTTCTCAGTTCACTAGGAGATAAAGTTCTTTTGCTTACTCTTATTACTTTCCAGTTATCCTCTCCCCTACCTTAAAAGACCTTAAGAAGACCTTATGTCTTTCTTTCTCTGACTTCTAGAAAAGCCACAACTTTTTCCTTCCCTTAATATGCTCTGAGTTTTCAAACTATGAACTTTCAGCCTTATTTCACCTAAGAGTAGCTACACCTATGTGTCCATATATTTACATATCCATATATGTCATATGCAAGTGGTATTTCACTATCAAAGTATGTAAAAGAACTCTAGTAAGCACTTAGTTTTTAAACTTGTTATTTATTTTATTTTATTTTTTTGCAGTTTTTGGCTGGGGCTGGGTTTGAACCTGCCATCTCCAGCATATGGGGCCAGCGCCCTACTCCTTTGAGTCACAGGCACCGCCCCTTTTTTAATTTTTTAAATTTTAAATCAAGAACATGAGAAAAACCCAAAATATCTTTTAGTTCACATGACCTTTGTAACCTTTGATAAATGAAACTCACTTTAAGATTGTTATTAAGGTTTAAATGTGGCT
>NW_003852436.1:12781922-12782623 GCF_000181295.1 Otolemur garnettii | reverse complement strand
GCCCGCCACAACGCCTGGCTATTTTTTGTTGCAGTTTGGCCAGGGGCAGGTTTGAACCCACCACCCTTAGTATATGAGGCCAGCGCCCTACTCACTGAGCCACAGGTGCCGCCCATGTATTATTATATTTTTTACCTTATTATTTTATTAATTATAGTCATGATGCTGGGCATTAGTTTTCCAGCATTTATTCATCTTACAAGTAGAAGTTGCTACCCTTGAACATCATTGCCATACTTTTTATGCCTCCTGGCCCTGGCAACTGCTATTGTAGTCTTTGCTTCTATAACTTTGTTTGTGATTCATTGAAGGTCCAAAGACTTGAGTTACTGGTGTTGTTTGTTAGGTAAAGTCCCTCTTGTAATAGTGTCCTGCTCCCAAGAGGTGTGCCATGCATCATGACTCCCATCCCTTGTCCTTCCTCCCTTCTCCCCATCCCTCATTCTCCTACTTCCCACCTTGTATTAGATCATCTACTGCCTTTGTATTAGAATAACTTTCTTTAAACTATAGTATAGATATCTATTCCAATGGTTGTGTGAAAGGCCTTGATAGATATTATCAATAATTATATGCTAATTTCTATACTAGAAAAATAACCAAATCTCCTTTCCATCTGTAATCCTGACTGCTGGAAAATCTTGACCATCCACAGATTATTTTACTTTCAGTCTTCTTAAACAATAATTTATAATCAGCTA
>NW_003852436.1:12779547-12781716 GCF_000181295.1 Otolemur garnettii | reverse complement strand
CAGCAACCTCCAACTCCTGGGCTCAAGCAAGTCTCCTGCCTCAGCCTCCCAAGTAGCTGGGACCACAGGCGCCCGCCACAACACCCAGCTATTTTTTGGTTGCAGCCATTATTGTTGTTTGGCGGCCCGGGCTGGATTCGAACCCGCCACCTTAGGTGTATGTGGCTGGCACCTTAGCCGCTTGAGCCACAGGCGCCAAGCCTCTTTTATGATTTTATTTAAAACGTTGCTAATTCTCTTGCTCTGTTTTCCAAAGCCGCCATGATAAATATTGCATGAATAACAAAATTTATCTGATATCTCTGAGATTGAAAATTGTTGAATCCTGGCCTGTTTTTTGTTTGTTTGTTTGTTGTTTTTTACCTCTCTAGGGACTATAGCAAAAGAGACAGGTGTGTAAAGTTCCAAAGGACGATTTCAAGGAATGAAATTAGTAAACTTTTAGTTCCCTCATCTTTCTCCTCAATTCCTCCCCACCTGGCCCCTACAAACTCACTTAACAACTTCTTAAAGACACTGCAATACTTACAGCCTAGAGACTAAACTTTACTCAAAGACTCCCAGGACAGACTGGGCCTGCATCAAACTTGAAAGAAATCCTTTTAATTGCTTTCTTCTTTTTCATTACCACAGCTCAGCTTCTACAAATCCTGTCCTAGAGTCATCTCTCCAGATTAAAACCCACAGAACTTCCAGAGCGTGCTTGTACCCAAAGCAAACTCCCCAGATGCCCGGCCCGACACGGACTCCAGAAGCCAACTCACTCCTCAGGAAATTCAAAACTGGAAATTCGTAATGTGCTTGGTAGAAAAGACATCATACTCTTCTTATCCTCTTTCTTAGACTTTTACCTTACAAAAGGATCTATCCCCCTTTTGCTCATGCTGGGGAAAGAGTGTTGTTTCTTTATTAACCAATCGGAGACAATGCTCTCTAACCTTAACCTCAAACTTCATCAACAGGCAGCTTCCAGTGACTTAGATGGGTACGATTTAAAATCCATGTGTGGTCCTGGTTCTCTGGGTTAGCCCTTGAGTAGGCCCCTTGTATTCCTACTTTGGGTTCTCCGTTTCGGACCCTGAGTCTTTTACTGCCCAATAACATTTATGCAACCTAGCAATTTCTCTCCAGTGATACCCCCCACCACCATCACTTCTAACCGAGCTCTCAAGACCATCTGCTTACAATCCCTCCCCCTGATGACCCAAGTGAGCTCTGCCAGGCAGGGACATCGCTCCGCCCATAACCCCGCAGGAAGCAGTTTCAGAAGAAGAGACCTCCATCCATAATCCCCAGGTTTTTGAGCTCATTTCAAATGGATATTTGGGGTGTGAGATGTAAGGATAGTCAGCCTTTATAAGGAAATAATAGAAGAGTCTTAACTAATAGTCTTTCAGTAAGGACCCAGATCTCTCTCTCTGCCTGGTTCCTTTCTCTTGCCAGCAGTCCCCCCCACCCCAGTGGACTTGTTTTCAGAAACCTTGAGGACCCCAACAAACCAAAAGGAAATGTAAATTATTTCTCTTTACATTTCCTCAGCTCCTTTGTCTTTTAGAATTTGTTCCTTTAAGCCTCAAGTGATTCCCCAGTGTCCCTGATGTGTGAACAATCGGGGCTCAGGACTGGAAACACCTGGAGAAATGTCTGTCTGCCACATCGGTCGCCTGGGGAGAGACGACACAGCTTTCAATTCTCAACTCCTTGTGAATTTGGCTGCAATTGCTATTTTCTATTCCTCCGACCCCCGGGGTTCATCTCCTCACCGGACCTCAGGGCTGGCATTCTTCCTTACTTTCCTTGGGATGCCCCACCGTTCTCTCACTTCTTTCTCTCTCCCCACCATGGAAGAGGTCATGTACTGTCCCTTTTACTACCCCTATGCCAGTTAAACTAACTGAGTTCCCCCCAAACCTGGTTCTACATCTCAAAAAGAAAACCTTCCCCCACCCCAGTGGTCCAGTATGGGCCCACACTAACAGGCCCAACCCCCCTCAAACTCCACATCATTCCCGAAGAACCACGAACCACAATGACATGCCTTCTTTGGCCCCCACCTTCAGAGCCCCTGTCTAGACAGCTCATTTCTTTCCCCCATTTCCTGCCAGAGCCCATCCAAAAAGCAGTCTTCAGATTCCTCTTTGGTGAATTCCTCCAAGGACCCTTCCTGAT
>NW_003852436.1:12776575-12779451 GCF_000181295.1 Otolemur garnettii | reverse complement strand
CCTCTTCTGCCCAGTCTAACAGGTGTCTCCTAACCGCTTCTCTAAATACTTCTCTTACTCTAACCCACTCTGTGCTCAAAAGGTCTAACCCCACCTTGGCATCTAGTTGCCGGATCTACTTACACATGTCCTCCAATTCTTACTCAACTATACCTGTCTCGCCTTGAGTTTGGGCTTCAACGTACACTATTCATAAAGTGGGGAGTTTTTCTTCTTACTCAACCACCCAGTAGAGTATATTCCCCAGTGATTATAAAAAAAACCACTGGCTACCTTCTCAGGCAGTAAACCCAAGCCTCAAAACCCCTAACATCCCCCAAAGGGTTGTCAGTGGACCCTTGGGAAAGGTAACCTTCATCCTCTCCCAGGCTCCCCTCTGCAGTCAAAGAGCCCAGGTGCAAGGGAGCCCAGTAGGAACTCTCAGCCCGACATTATGTAATGTCCCTCTCACCATCACCCTTTCCCTTTCAAGCCTAAGTGGAATTATCCTGGGCTTCATCCAGCTGGGCTACTATAACTATCCCCCCACTCTCACTGGTCCCCACTTCCCAAACTGGAACTCCCCTTTTTGCCAAGGCAGGCCTACTGTCCAGTTCTCGCTCCTCTCTTAGATTAAAAGCAGTGGGGAAATTCTGGCCTCTTGCCCCTTTCTTCCCATACCCACTGACAACCTCACTTTCCACCTGGACCAAATCAAGTTCCACCTCTTTCCTGAAACACACTCTATTACCCCCCATCACTACCTATATCACTGGAGTGACTCTAGTGGGAACCTTTCCATCTAGAATACTGAAAGAGCCCCTGAAAAATATGTAGGACCTTGAGATGTGCTCTTTTCCACCAACTTTTCCACTTGCTTTGATGACACTGGCATCTTTTTCTATGCAGCATCTCTACTTACCTATGCCTCCCACCAACTGGACTGGCACCTACACCCCTGTCTTACTTTCCCCTGGTATTCCCCAACTCGCTCTCATATACCTCCAAACCCATGCAGTCCTACCAATACTTGACTCATCCCACTGAGGACAACTCAGTGGAAGCAGTTTTGGAAGACTGACCATCATCCCCATCACCCCTTTTAACTAGAGTCGGGAATGTTGGGGGCCACACAAACCTTTGCCCACCTCATCCTCTTCCCCTCCCAGAACAAAGACCATAAAGGGCCTAGCTAGCCCCACCCCAAAAGTTGGCACCATAGGAGCCCCCAGCCTACCAGAATCCTCCAGCCAGCAGTAAAATCTTTCTACGCACTATGGCTCCATATAGAAGAGGTCTCCAGCTGCCCTTGGTGGAGAGGCCATCTTTGGCTTTGCCCAGGCAGGTCTCTATCCTTAAACTTGGCCTGATCCTCTCCTATTCTCTGGTCTCATCTCTGAGTACCAGCCGACCTTTCAGTTCTCACAGATGTTTGGCAGAGAAACTCCAAAGAGCTGTCCTGCCGCAGGAGGAGTTGTTGGCGATGATGTGGGTAAGTTGTCCAGGTGAGGGCTAGAACCCCACCAGAAGGCTCAGCTTATGATAGATTGTCTCCTTTTCAATGTCTGCTGACCTGAATCACTCAGTTGCTGGGCTGCAGCCAGGAAGCTGGACTTCAGGGTAAAATGACATTGCATCTCTCGTGGCAGCTCCTCCGTGATGAGGGCCTCTTAGAAGTTGAAGGCGTGAGAGAGTCCTCTGATCCTGGTGTCAAGATTGCAGTGTCCTGATTTTGGTTCATTTTAATTCCATAGGGGTATTCATGTCCAATGAGGGGGTATGTTGCTGCTTCTTTGCCAAAATTGACCCATAGCTGGTAATCTCTCTCAGAGCCAGTTATCCTAGCACTGACAATAACATGCTGATAACTTCATTTGCTGTATCTGAGTTCTTTACTGTTTTAGTTTTTGGATGGACACAATTCTCGAGGTCCTTGGTGAAGATTTTGAGGGGAAAGCTCTTCAGGTAGTCCGTTCCTTGCTCTAGATTGATGTATCTCTGAAAGAGAGAGAGCCATTTGTCCTTTTGTTCTGGAGAACTGAAAGTGGCTGCAATGTTCACGGTAGGCCGGCCCAAGACAGAGGCGTTCATAGCATTGGTGAAGAGGAAGTGTCTTCCCCAACTTCATCCGCACAGCTTGCTGTCCACAGGGCAGAGTAATTTTGTTTTTCACTGTGACGTTATTATTACTCCTAATTTTGGTCATGCTGAACAGATCATTGAACAGGAATAGATGCTCCTCCTCCCTCTGTAGGCCTCTTTTGAGTTCCACCCAGCCATCAATCAGCAGAGTCCTATTGGAGCACACAGATGACAACAGAAATGCACATGTGTCTGTGCCAGCAGAAGGACTTTCTGTGTTGGTACTGGACTGCTTTTGCAGGGCATTATCTGGGATGTGAGATGGAACATTCCTCCTCCTTTCCGTTGATGCTTTCATTTTCTTCCTCAGCACTGGCTGCCTCTCCAGGGCAGACGCCTCCCCACCCCGATGACTTTGGAGCTGACTCCACCAAGGTGCAATAGTGCTAAGGCCACCTGCGGGAATCCAAGGGCTGAGAACACGGATGGATCAGGGAAAGGTGGGCGGCCGGAGGCCAGGTGGGAGCTTGCGGGTTCCTTTCTGAGAAGAAATAAAACTCTAGATGTGAAGAACTGGGGATAACTCGGGATGTACCAGGAGCAACATGGGATCCCAGGTCAACCACCTCCCTTTCTTGGTGCCAGGGCCTCTACTATCCCAGACAGTCCTGGAGCAAGAGGCTTTGGCTGAGGAGATAACGCTTTCTTGAAGAAGGCCTCCAAGTAAATCCCAGCCCAAGAGGAGGCTACGCAGTCACGTCCATGGTCAGGCAGGGAGTGACCTCTGGGTGCAGGCGGCTGTCTCCCATTGGGGC
>NW_003852436.1:12774103-12775498 GCF_000181295.1 Otolemur garnettii | reverse complement strand
AAAAAAAAAGAAAAAAATTTAAAAAAGCTTGAATCTTGGAATCCACTAATGCTAGGAAAGGATGAAAAAAAAACTCTACAAATACATGTCCAAGTGGGGTTGAACTATCTTTACATACTTCAGTTAAAACAACATATTGCAGAAATAGAATGTAGAAGCAGATATGAGAATCTAGCCATCTACTATTAAGCCAGACATTACAGAGATCTGAAAAATGAAAAGCAATGCTACTTTTTTCATGGGCAGTGCCTGTGGCTCAAAAGGGTAAGGGCGCCATCCCATATGCTGGAGGGGGGCGGGTTCAAACCCAGCCCTGGCCAAAAAGAAAAGAAAAGAAAAACAATGCTACTTTTTTCACTAATTTCCCTTTGTTTTGTAAAATATAATTGTTTTCATAAAATATGCTATTTGCATTCATTATGTATCAGGTATGATATTTTCAAATGAGTGAGGTAAATATTTTTCAGTGTCCCTGTTTTTGTTTTTAATGTGCTAAATATCAATAAATATAATCAACATAAGCGAGGCATTTGTTGCTTTCGATTTTTCTTAAGTTAAATTTCTAATTTTGAGATAATTATAGACACATATACAGTTGTAAGAAATAGTGCAAAGAGATATTGGTCTCTTTTACTCAGTTTCCTGGGTGACAATGGTAAGATCATTCAAAATAAGGTAGTACAATAGCACAAGGAGATGTTGACACTGATACAACGAAGATCCAGAATGTTCCCACCACCACAAAGCCCCCTCATGTTGCTCTTTCATAACCAAATCCACTTTCCTCCTGCTCTCATCCCTTCCCTGACCCATGGCAATCACTAGTCCATTATTTTATCATTTTAAGAATGTTACATAAATACAACCATTCAATATATAACCTTTGGGACTTGACCTTTTTCCTACTTAGCGTAATTCTCTGGAGATTCACCCTGGATTTTTGCATATAGCAACAGTTCGCTCTTTTTCACTGTTGAGGAGAGTAGTATTCTATGGCGTGGGCGCCCCGCAGCTGGGCTAGCCATTCTGTCACTGTAGGTGAGGCATCAGCTTCCCTTGGCTACTTTCAAGATATTTTTACTTTTCAGTAGTTCAATTATGATGTGTGTTGGCATTGACTTATTTGAGGTTATCCTGTTTGGGGGGTCACTCAGTTTCTTGAATCTTGTTAATTATATCTTGCCAAATTAGGATGTTTTCAGGGATTAGTTTTTCAATTCTCTTTCAGCTTCATTTTTTTCTCCTCTCCTTCCATAACTTCAAGCTTTTGTTATAGTCTTTATAGGTCCCTGAAGCTCTGCTCTTTTTTTTTTTTTAAGAGACAGAGTCTCACTTCGTCGCCCTCAGTAGAGTGCTGTGGCGTCACAGCTCACAGCAATCTCCAACTCCTGGGCT
>NW_003852436.1:12769456-12773535 GCF_000181295.1 Otolemur garnettii | reverse complement strand
GCCGGTTGAGCTATAGGCGCCGAGCCCTTTTTTTTTTTTTTTTTACAGTTTTTGGCTGGGGCTGGTCCTGAACCTGTTACCTCTGGCATATGGGGCCTATGCCCCTACTCGCTGAGCCACAGACGCTGCCCCCCACCCCAAGCTTTTTATTTCTATTTTATTTCTATTACAGTATCTTCCGGTTTTAAGATTTCTGTGTGGTGCTTCTTTATATCTTTTTATTTCTGTGCTTTTCTTTCATTTCTTTAAGGCATGATCATAATCGCTTATTGAAGCATTTTTCTCATGGTTGCCTTAAAATCTTTGCCAAATAATCCTGCCTTCTCTGTCATCCAGGCATTGGCATCTGCTGATGGCCTTTTTCAGTCATTTGAGATCTTCCTAGTTTTTATTGTGACAAGTGATTTTTGACTGAACTTGGATATCTTTGTATCATGTTTTGAGACTCCAGATCTTATTCGAATCATCTTTTTGACCAGCTTTCTCTGACACCACTGAATTAGGGAAGATACCACCTCTTTACTGATAGATGGAGGTGGAAACCCGGGTTCCCCACTCAGCTCAGGGACAGCGGAGGTGTGGGTCCTCATTCCTGCTGGGCAGGGTCTCCACGAACACCGTGGTGAGGGTGACTTCATTATCACTGGGCAATGGTGAGTGTTGTGACACTCCTGTAAGCTTTCTCTGACACCACCCCATCAAGGAAGAGGTGGGGTTCCTAACTCATTCCTGCCAGGTGGGGGTGGATGTCCAGGGGTCCACTGACCCTGTGTGTGTGTATGTGACTCAGTATAGGCTGGCAGAGATGAAAGTTCTGGCTCCCTATGTGGCCTTCTCTGACCACTCTCTGGTGAGGGTGTTGACTTCTGGGCTCCCTACCCAGCCTCTGCTGGCACGGGTTTGTGTAGGCTCATGGATTTGTGCTGGAATACAGTAGTTACTGGCTAAAAGTTTTCTGTCTTGTTACAGTACCCCTTTCCAGGGCCTTTGGGTAGAGAGAGCAACCTTTGTTGGGGTGCCTATTGATGTTTCCAGGTTGCTGTTCTTCAGTTCCAAGTCTGTGATACATGAGGGCAAAAGCAAACCCAGAATTACATTCTGTCATTCGTTGGGCCCGAGGTCGTAATCAGTCTGCCATCTTCTATCCACCTTACAGAGTTCTCTTATGTTGGTTTTATACACAGTGTCTAGCGTTGTTAGCTGTACTCAGTGGGAGGAACATGGAAATTTGTCTAATCTTCCCAAAGCAAAAGACTCTTCAATAATTTTTTATTGTTGTTGTTTGTGACAGAGTCTTACTTTGTCATCTAGGCTGAGGTGCAGTGGTGTGATCATAGCTCACTCCAGCCTCCAACTCTTGGGCTCAAGTGATCCTCCTGCCTCAGCCTCCCAAGTAGCTGGGACTACAGGTGTGCACCACCACACCTGGCTAATTTTGGCGGGGTGGGGGTGTAGTTGTAGAGTTGGGTTCTCATTATGTTGCCCAGGCTGGTCTGGAACTCCTGGCCTCTAGAACACCTCTGGCCTCAGCCTCCCAAAGTGCTGTATGACAGGCATGTGCCACTGTGCCTGGCCCTCAATAATTTGTTAAGGGCAGGAAGAGTCTTGAGTTTGAGAAATTCTGCTCTAGAGGACACAAATGCATTAAGTCACAGATCCTCATTTTCTGGTTTATAATCTTGCTGTGAATGGGACGTCTTTAGGCGTCTTTACCATTTGGCTCTTTATGCTAAACTATATATTTACTAAAAATAAGCTAGCTTCAATTATAAATGGTCACAAAAAATTTTCCGGTTACATTATTATTTTCGAGGCTTGCTTTTCTGTTCCCCACCCAGCACCCCACACTGAACCACCCCACTCTGTAATGACAGGGATAACAACAACTCCTGTTTGCATAACCCATGACAGTTTACAAAGTGTTCCCAAGCATTATTATGGCATCCAATCTTCAGCACAGTCATATGAGGTCAGCAGAACTAGCATCATCCTTAGCAAAATGACACTCTGCTCACACACACCACTGTGATTGTACAGGCTGCTAGAATAACAAAATTCTTCTGTAAAATCTGCTGCCCCGAGTCCCCTAGTGCCCCCACCACTCTTCTCCCCACCTCTTAATGACTCTGCAGAGAAAAAGTTAATGCAAGGCCCACCCAGGGACCTCCGCCAGTAATGGGCCTGATTAGATTGTGCCCTCTTGGTACTGTGGGTTACATATTGTGACCTTCACCTCTTTATCTTTTGCTCATAAGACACCGAGGCTTCAAGAGTAAGTAACTTAGTGACCCCACTTGTGGTCTCTGATCAAAGTTTTCAGGGACCAAAGGACCTGATCTTTCCTGAGCCAGAGAGGACAGTCTAGGCAGCAGAGATGCAGGCCCACCAAGTCCCCTCCCCCTATTTATTTCTCCTGTTTCTGTTCCTATGTCCCCTGCCCAATGACACAGAGCACTGGCCCCTGAAACTTCTCCTGGGACCCCAACGCATGCCTCCCTCCCCCTGTAAACTTCCCTTCCAAATGCTTTGCTCCACACACTAGCTTATCTTTGGGGGGGTGGGGAGAGGGCTCAATAAGAAATCATGCATGCAGGTTTCATATTTTTTTCTAAAGATCATACACTCTTTGAGGAGAAAGACCATGTCTTAAATCCCCCAATTACCTGGCAGTGTGATGCATGTAACAAGCTCTGTAAAACCCACCAAACACCTCGACTGGTGGCAGGTTATCAGATAGTGAGCAGGAGACATGGTGGACAGGAAGGTGCCATCACACAGAGTTTTATACTCACGTACACACCCTGAGACAAGATCTGCATGAGCCCAAGTTTATTACTCCAGTGCCCTTGAACATTTAAGGAAAGGTTTTCATTTGACAGTTATGTGATCAGAGTGTGCTCACTCCCTATACAATTTCTTAAAAATAAAAAGAAGATGACATAAGCTAGAGTTAATGGGAAGGGGAGGTTCTAAGTGGAACCCTTCACTCTGAGTGAGGATACCCAGGTTGGCAAGTCGCTGAGAGAACAGGCCAGCTGCCGGGTCAAGGCTCTGACTGGCACTATCCCCTGTCCGTCAAGGCCACCCCTTTCCCCCATAACACAATTATTCTCAGAAAATATCACATGAAATTCTCTCCCTCTGTGGTGACAGACTTGGTGTGGGTAACCCTAGTGAAATGAGATAGACCCTAATTCTGAGGCTTGACAGTCCAAGCTGTCACTCACTCCAGTGGCTAAGGAGACCTGTGAGGACACAGCTCCACATGGGGAGGGGTTTGTCTCAGCCTGTGGAGGCGGAGTGCCAGGCTAGGGTGCTCAGGGAGCTCCCCCTAGACACTGCTTCTCTGGAGCCTTCTCCTACTCTGTGCCAGGGGCTGCTCTTTGAAGGGGCTTTGGTAGGGGGCAGGGGACACTTCTGCCACACCGGGGATTCAGAAGCTGCCCGTGAGCAGCCAGTGATGCACCCTGGCCTGCAGTTTGCTTCTGTCCTGGGAAAGACTGAGAGAAGGGAAGAGGAAAGTGACAAGCATTAAGAATGATCAGGAAGGAGAGAGGGGAAGAGAAAGTGGGAAAAGGAAGTGGACCAGAGGACCCTGGGTGCCTCCCAGTGCTGGCATGGAGGCAGGGATGGGCAGGTGCCCGGAGTGGATAGGAGGGCTCAGCGGGTGTGGGGGCAGAACCCAGAGTTTGCTTTTCTAGAACAGGAGGCAAGAAAATCTGAAGTGTGAAACTCACTGCTCTTTGCCGCTGTCAGTGGGAGAAGCTGCAGGTGACTGAAGAACGTTTGTGCTGTGGGGCAGGGCTGAGGCAGGGCTGAGACAGCCAATGTGGCTGACAGGCCAGTGGGCCCATCCCTGAGATACCTGAGGCCTTCAGGAGCCTGCAGGGACCAGCTGTCATCAACCAGGGTTAGTGGCCAGTGCCTGCTCCCTCTGCATTTCTCCCCCCCCACCCCCGCCTTTTTAAGACAAGTTTCCCTCTGTGACCTTGGGTAAAGTCATCATAGCTCATAGCAACCTCAAACTGTTGGGCTCAAGTAATGCTTCTGCCTCAGCCTCCCACGTAGCTAGTGCTACA
>NW_003852436.1:12765828-12769137 GCF_000181295.1 Otolemur garnettii | reverse complement strand
CTACTTTCTCTACTTTTAATACACATGGTCTTGCTCTTGCTCTTGCTCAGGCCGGTCCTGAAATCTTGAGCTCAAGTGATCTACCCAGTCGGCGCCTCCCAGAGTGCTAGGATCACAGGCATGAGCCACTGGCCTGCACTTCTCTCTCTCTCTCCCTCTCTCTCTCTCTCTCTCTCACACACACACACACACACACGTGCACACACATGTAGAGTGCTTTCTCTGTATTCCTTTTCCTCTGTGCTCTGCTCCTGCACGAAAGTCTCAGGTTAGACACTCAGCTAAATTTAGAAACTCACGTCAAGCATTTACACAGGCCTTTATGTCAGCATTTACACAATCTGTGTCTTAACAGGCCTTTTTAAGACAGGGCCACACTCCTTGACACAGCCAGCAGGTGGAGGCAGGCTGGGTCTCCTGCCCCTTGAACCCACAGGCAGGCAGGGCCTGACCCCTCCAGGCTTGGGATCCTCACCTTAGCTCCTTTCCTGTGCACTGCAGTCACCAGAGCTTGGGTTTACATAACTGGGATTGTGGGTGGCTCAAGTGTCTAAAGAAAAACAGAACAAAACCAAATCTTTTCCATTTCTGCCAGTTGCAAACATTTTATCCCCAAGGGTTGGTGAGCTGTGGGGAGAGCAGTTTTCTCCAAGATAATTACATCTTTAAGAAAAGTGCAGCACTGTGTCTGCATTTGCAGCGCCCAGGGAGTTGTTTATTTCGTGAGCTCGGAACGGCTGTTTCATTATCCAGCACACATGGCTGGCGCCCAGAGGCACCCTGCCTCCTGACACAGGCCAGTGCCTCAGCTGCTCGGGCACAAGGCACGACAAGCCCAGGTGGGAGAGCTCCCTGGAGTGGGGACCTGCTGTTCTACACGCCCTGGTGTGGGCGGCTCAGGTGGAGAAACAATACGTGCTTTCACGGGAGGCAGGTGGTTTTGTTGCAACACAGGCCCGCCGACCTCCAGAGGCTGGAAGTGGAAGGAAATGTGTTCCCAGAGGGCAAGAGCCGACCAAGGGCTGTCGAGGTGCCCAGCCCTCACACCACTGCAGGCTGTGCGCCAGGAGGCATATGCAGCCCAGTGGAACTGTTCTGAGTGGCAAGTGGCAGGTGTCCCCACCCGTCCCCTGTCCCAGGCACCTTGACCTCCCCAGGGCCCAGGTACCAGGGATTCATAGCAGGGCCCTCCAGGAACTTGCTCTTGCCTGGTGGGTCGGGGCTGACAATCTGGCTAGCACATATTTTTAGTTGCATCTCCTTCATAAAACCTCCCCACCCACCAACTAAAGTGGAACTGTCCCTTAAGAAGTCAGTTAGCACACAGCTTACGCTTTGGGCGCTCACTACATCCTTCAGTGTATGTCTGAGTAGTGTGGCTATTTACACTCAGGTGTCCCCCCCTTTCTATCATGAGCCCTTCCTGGAGCCCACGCACCCCTATCAAGGGGTCCCCAGCACGTTGCACAGACTAAATGCCACAGAAGCATTTGCGCTGCTGACCTAGTGGTGGGGAGATGGGGGGAGAAGGAAACTCCACTGCGACAAGGGGCGTGTCCCTGAGAGCACAGAGCGCATAGGCATGTGTGTGTGGCAGTGGTGAGGAGTCATGTCTACCATCTCTGCTGATCTGAATGTAGAGAGTGAAGATAGGTTGGGGGTGGGGGGTGGGGCACAAAGCAGGACAGCTTGGAGTAAGAATGGCCAGACTGGAACCATGCCTGGCCCCTCTGATTCCTGTCACGTTGGCCTTTTTGGCTCTACTCAAAGCCAGCTTCTTATTGGAAATTTTAGCTTCTGCTCAGAGACCTGAAGGAAAGTGAGTCTAAGCAGATATCCCGGAGGCATTTGGCCTGAAGAGACCCCAAGAAGGCTTCTAATTCACCCTTCTGCCCTGACATACACATCAAACACCCCAGCGCTGGCCTCTTTCCAAAGCCTCCCAGACGGGCAACGCTGCCCACAGAACCAGGACTGTGAGAGAAACCGGGGAGGGACTTGTACGTGGCTTGGAGCTCTGTGCTGGCTGGGGTGCGGCACACACAAAAAGATGACTGCCACCAGTGGTAGATCCAGGTTTTCTGGAATGTGAATCGCATACAACTTGGGAGGACGCTTTTTTTTTTTTTTTCCAGTTTTTAGCCTGGGCTGAGTTTGAACCCGCCATCTCCAGCATATGGGGCTGGACCCCTACTCCTTTGAGCCACAGGCGCTGCCCCAGAGGACACTCTTTTAAGAGGAAGAATACAAAATTGCAAACACAAAATCAGGCACAGGGCTTGAGAGGGAGGCTGAACTGGGAAGAGGACTGAATATTCATGAGCTTTGCAACAAAGTAACCTCCAGTGCAACCCGATAAGAAGAGGAGGGGTGTGTGTTCCTTTCCTGAGTATTTACTGCTGGGCCGAAGTACCACAAATCAGATGGATTCAAACAACAGAAACTCAGTTCTCTCACAGTTCCGGAGGCTGGAAGTCTGACCTCCAGGTGTCAGCAGGACCAGGACGCCTCTGCCTCTGATACTTCCTTGGTCTTGCTAGCTTCAAGTTTGCTGGCAACCCTGGGGTGTCCCCTGGGTTATCGCTCCAGTCTGTGCCCTTGTTGTCACATGGCACTCTCCCTGGGTGTCATCCTAGAAGGGACACCAGACATAGTGGATTAGGGGCTCCCCCTCTTCCAGTACGATTTCATCTTGACGAATTACATCTGTGACAACAATCTTTATTTCCAAATAAGGTCACATTCTGAGGCACTGGGATTAGGACTTCAACAAATCTTTTTTGTGTGGCAGGTACACAACTCGTAACAGATGGCAGGAGGGGAAAGACGCAGTGTTAACGGTGGTAGAAACAGCGGAAGCCATTCTCAATCTTCAGGGTTGGGAGGTCCCCATTTGCTGCTCTTCAGGGCTGTCTGGGTAAGAACACATTCCACCCCTTCCCTGGGGGAAAACAGAATCTCCCCAGCCACCTGCTGGCTGGAGGCCCTCTGCTTCATCTTCACTGCCGGTGTCTTTATGCACAGATTCATAGCATGGGGCACTGCTGGTCCCAAAGGCCCTTGGTGGTCTCCACCTGGAGCTATCGTGCCATCCCCATGAGTGTGTGCCCGTGCGGATGGGAGGAGTGCCCTCTGGAATGAGGCCCACAGAGGCCCTGAGAAGCTGTGGTCCAGTGCCTGGGAGTTCACAGCCAGGGGAAACACGATGAATGAGGATCCACCCACAAAACAACCTGCCCCCCAGTCTGGAGCCTCAGAACCAGGAAGGTCAGATCCAAATGCTCAAGGAACTAAGTGAAAGGGCTGATG
>NW_003852436.1:12763947-12765677 GCF_000181295.1 Otolemur garnettii | reverse complement strand
CACCTGAGTAGCAGGGACTAGAGGCACCTGCCACAGCGCCCAGCTATTTTTAGAGATAGGTCTCACTCTTGCTCAGGCTGGTCTCAAAGCTGTGAGCTCAGGTAATCCACCCACCTCAACCTCCTACAGTGCTAAGATTTATCCTCCTTTTTTCTTTCTTCTCATTCTATCACCCTGGGTAGAGTGCTATGACATCATCATAGCTCATAGCAACCTCAAACTCTTGGGCTCAAGTGATCCTCTTGCCTCAGCCTCCTGCGTAGATGGGGCTACAGGTGTTTACCACCATGCTTGGCTAGTTTTTTTATTTTTAGTAGAGACAGGGTCTCTGTTGCTCAGGCTGGTCTCAAACTCCTGACCTCAAGCAATCCACCCACCTTGGCCTCCTAGAGTGCAAGGATTACAGGCGTGAGCCACTGCACCAGGCCAAGAGATTTATCTTCTTAATTATGTTTTAATTAATCTTCAAAACGAATTTGTGTTCCCTGAACACCCCACATCTCAGGGGTGGGAGCAGCCCAAAGCGTTCTGGGTGACAGGGAGAAGCCAGATGGGATTAAAAAACACAGAGATCATCACAAAATGGGCGCTCCACATGCATTAAGTAAACTCGGACCTGCCCAGCAAGGTCAACCACAGGCTGGCCTGGTTGTTTCAACATTGTAATTACTTGGATACAAGAGATGCCATGCCATTTCCAAGGAATCTAGTTCCAATGGGATACACTCTGCATTACAGTGCTACCCAACGTGGTCCATCTGTGCTGGTTCCATCAATAGCTCAGAATCCAGCAGTAGCTCAGGGATGTCACTCTGAGTGTGAATTATACAGAGGTACAGTGCTCGTGAAGTGTTTGGGGGACCAGCTACATCTTGCTGGCCCTATGATATAACACAGAAACTACCTCCTAGTCACACAAGTGGAGGATAGGAACAACGAGCTTTGTGGTTGTTTGGATTCTAGATTAAGAAGCAATGTCAAAGTGGACATTTGTTTACATTTGCATTTGAGGGCACAAAACACAGCTCACTGGTTGACCAGTTGTATTAAGAGCAGGTTTGAGCTTGCTGAGTAGAGAAGGACAGGTCCTGCGTGATCCAGCACCACCCACACCCCACCCAGGTGCAGGAGAAGCGTAGCCCTTCTGCCCTAGGATGGGGCCACTTAAAACCCTTCCAGGACTCTGCTGAGCCCTTTACCATTCTCCTGTGAGCTCGTGCGTTTTCACTGACAGAATCAAATCCTCCACCCCTTCTGCCTCTCAGTCAACCCAGACCTTAAATCTTACCTTTCTTTGGGGTGAAGGTTCTCATCCTGCACTCTTGCTCAGCAGCTGCCTGTGAGAAAGCAGGGCTGCTCTTCAGAGTTCACGCTCCCAGTGACCTCCTGACAGTCCTGTTCTCAGCTTCAGCCCCAAGCAGGGCCCACAAAATGGCAGGTCACAGATCTGCATGCCTGTGTCTGCTGTCCTCACAAGGTTAAACAGGTTATGTCTCATGGAAAACCTTTTTTTGCAGCGGTCACCATGCTGGTCACAAAATGAGGGCTTGCAGTGTGGTGGCTGAAGTCTGCTTCATGTATGTCACCTACCTTTGAGACTTGGATGTATCCTAGTGGTGATCACCAAAGCACCCAGACTGGAAACATCTGTTAAGTAATTAGTATGTGAGCAGCAGGGACTGTGTCTATTTCTGCTCTCATTGTAACCAGGTGACTAGCATAGTGCCCAG
>NW_003852436.1:12758902-12763582 GCF_000181295.1 Otolemur garnettii | reverse complement strand
ATCAAAAAGAGAGACCTGGCAATCTGAATAGAGGCCCCAGGTAAGCCAAGGTAATCAGGCAAGGCTCATGAGGAATGAGACCTGGGCTGGGCAGCTGAGACTGAGTGGGAGTCGCCCACATATGGGGAGGGGGAAACCAGAGCCATCCTGTCAAACATCTTCTTAGGATAAAAAAGCCTGTGCTGCTGGGGCGATTAGGGGCTCAGTTGATCGTCTTCCTGGGTGTAAAAGGTAATTACTCCCCCAGGGGATCAAGTGAGATTCTGAAATGGAATTTGAAATCATACAGCACAAGGCAGCTGGGGGATGCCATGCAATAGTAGGTCAGGCAATGAGTGGGAACTCACTTTCTGGCCAGGAAGTGGGGCCCTGTGAGGGTATGTTTTATATGCTGAAGGAGAAGAATTAGGGAAAGTCAACATCCCCCTCCCACTTAGTACCCTGGACTCCAAACCACTTGCACTGCCAGGTCTTCTACTCTGGCTTCTTGGATTTCCCCAAGGGAGCTTTGCAGCAGCACCACCTACTCCCAGTGTCCCACCCTGATTCCCACGAAGGCTCCTCCCTTCCACACATATTCATTAGCACCCACTGTGTGCCAAGCCTCTCCTACCAACAGGCAAGTTGCTGGGCAGGCAAGGTGCCTGCTTCCATAGAGATTACCCTTCGCAGCCAGAGAGATAACAATAAGGGACATCAGCCAGGGCAATGCGATAGAGTGTGATAAGGTGGGGGGCGGAGACTTCAGATATGGTGGTCAGTCAAAGAAGGCAGCTCTGATGAAGATACATTTAAGCTGAAGCCACAAGTAAAGTAAACTCATGCCGAAAGCCAATAAATAAAGACTAGGGAATAAAGCCTTGAAATTATATTATTTAGAAACTCAGATTAACTATTATTAACAAGAACTAAGCCAGAATGGCTTAACTACGTTGGAGGTTTATTTCTCTCACCTGAATTAAGTAGGCAGTACTGGGCTAGTATGGTAGCTCATCAGGGGGCCTAGCTACTTTTCTCCTTCTGTTCCACCATTTTTTTTTTTTTTTGAGACAGAGTCTCACTTTGTCCCCTTCTGTAGAGTGTGATGGTATCACAGCTTACAGCAACCTCAAACTCTTAGGTGCAAGTGATTCTCTTGAGTCTGATTTAAGAGAATTCTAAGAGAGAATTCTCACTCTCTTAGCCTCTTGAGTAGCTGGGACTACAGGCACCTGCCACAATACTTGGCTTTTTTTAAGAGACAGGGTCTTGCTCTACCTCAGGCTGGTCTCAAACCTGTGAGCTCAGGTAATCCATCTGCCTCAGCCTCCCAGAGTGCTAGGATTATAGACATGAGCCACCCCATACACTCCTGTTTCACCATTTCTAATATCTTAACTTCCAGCTTTGTGGTCACATGATGGCCCAAAATGGCTGCTAGAACTCCAGCCATCACATCTGTATTCCAGTTAGGAAAAAGAGAAACAGAAAAGGACAGTGGGAGAACTGCCCAATTATCTGTCTGTCTTTGAAGGAACTTTCCTATAAATTCCATCGGTGTATTTTCATTTATGTATCTTTAGACGGCACTTAGTCTCATGGCCATAGCAAGACGCACAGGAGGCAGAGATATGTAATCTTCTAGCTGGAGACTCCATTGCTAAGTTATTGGGCATTTAACTAGCTGTTTGCACTACCAGAGACCAAAAGATGCCTCCACCCCCGACTCCAAAAGCATGAGCTTCTGTTGACAACACTGAGATAGAATTTAAACAGGGCCATTTCTCACAGGTGGCACTGAGGCTTTAAATCAGGACTCAGGGGCTGGCAACTCCTCCACCCCCACAGAACCCACCCTCGTCTCTCCCTTGACTTCACCTCCCTGTAATTAATGCCTTTAGACACATTCTTCTTTCCTGAAGAATAAGGAATACGTTTTTTGTTTTTTTTTTAAGTACTTGTAGTAGGTTTAACAGGCTACCAAAGATATCATGTGCTTACCCCCAGAACTTGTAAATGTTACTTTATTTGGAAGAAGGGTCTTTGCAGGTGTGATTCAATTAAGGGTTTTGAGATCCAGTTACCTCAGATTATTCAAATGGACCCTAAATGCCCTCACAAGTGTCCTTATAGGAGAGAGGCAAAAAGAGAGACACCCAGAAAAGAAGAGGAGGTAATCTGACCGCAGAGACAGAGATTGGAGAGATACAGTCACAGCCAAGGAACACTTGAAGCCACTAGAAGCTCGAAGAGGCAGGGAATGAATTTTCCTATAGAGCCCTCACAGCAAAATGGCTCTGCCAACACCTTGATTTCAGACTTCTGACTTCCGGGACTGTGAGAGATTACATTTATGTTGTTTTAAGCCACCCACTTTGTGGTAGTACTTTGTTACAACAGCTCTAGTAAACTAATATAGTAGTGTACTAGGCTGGGGGAAATACTTAAAGGCACATCTTATATTAGACAGCAGTAAATTAAAGAATTCAATTTTAAAAATTAAATCATGGGGGGTGGTCCTGTGGTTCAAAGGGGTAGGGCGCCAGCCCCATGTGCTGGAAGTGGTGGGTTCAAACCCAGCCCCGGCCAAAAACTGCAAAAAAAAAAAATAATAAATTAAATTAAATTATGGAAAACCAGCAGAAAATGGAATAGATATCAGATTTGTGAGAATATAATGTTCTTGACTATAGAAATAAAAGAATTCTTTAAAAAAACCTACAACTCTAGATATATAAAATCACAACATTTCTAAAATGATGAAACAAATACTTAAAACATATCTTGTGACAAAACTATAAAACTAAAATATATTAAGAATTTTTTCAAACTTATGAATAAAAAACCCAGCTAGTCCCTAACACATAAACAGAAGAAATACGTAAGAAGTTCTCACAATGGGAAATTCAGTGAATGAACACATGACAACATAATAAAAATATAGTAGAACTGTAAGTTGAACACCCAAGGGACTGTAACAGACTGGTCAGTATATGGAGGTGGTCAACATAATCAGTAGGCCTGCTGTATTATACGTACATGTGGTGCATGTCTGGTCTGTGAAAATTAGGGCAGCTTAAGGCGGTGGGCAGTGTAGGGAGGTGGTCAGCTATGGAGGTTCTGCTGCAGTTGCTTTTCATTGCGTCAGGCTCTGTATTAGATGCTTCAGAAACCCCGTCTCTCTATGCAAATCCAAAAAGGCAGGAGTTATTATTCCTGTTTTATACATGAATAAACTAAGGCCCAGGAGTATGGACAAAGTTTAAGGAGATAGGGCAGTGCCTGTGGCTCAAAGGCAGCCCTGGCCAAAGACTGCAAAAAAAAAAAAAAAAAGTTTAAGGAGATAGAATTTGAACCTAAGTCTGAGAAAATAATTATCATTATAGGTAATCATCTGTTCATTTATTAAATTAGTACTCTACTCTGTAGAAATGGGTACAGTGCTAGGATTGAGGATGTAAGAACAAGCAATGCTTGTCTTTTCCTTGGGGATCTGGAAACTCAGGGAGCAGATAGACAAGTGAACTGTCAAAGGCAGCAGTGATGGATGCTGGGATCAGAGTGCAAGAGGAGAACCAAAGCCGCACTTGTTGAAGATGCCCATTCACATTCAGGTTTATTTCCAATGCTAACATCCAACAGCAGCACCAGGTTGTCATGTCATTTTTGGGAAGTGATTTTGCAATTCGGAGGTGGGGGGGACCAAAAAGATATTTATGCCCTATGACCTAGTAATTCACTCTTAAATAATTCAAAAGAGGTAAAAAGAATCATGCCACTGTATGCTTATGCAAACTTTTAAAAATTAATCATAAAGGCTGCAATAGTGGTGTGCACCGTAATTTCAGGTACTCAGGAGATTCGCTTGAGCCCAGGAAGTCAAGGCTACAGTGAGCTCTGATCATGTCACTGCACTCTAGCCTGGACAACAGAGCAAGATCCTGTCTTTTAAACAATAAAAAAGAATAACAATAGGAAACTCAGGTGGCAAGAGGTGTTCTGAGACATCTGGGGATGAAAACTTGGGTGTGTGTGATGATTGGTAAACAGGATAGAAGATAATAGTTCAGCAGTGCGGATCAACTATTCTGTGACCCCATCTCTCCATGCCCTGGTTCCCCTAGACTTGCCCTTGCCTCCACCTGAGTCACAGTCTTAGCCTGCCCTGGTCCCAGCACAGGTCTCTGTGGGCAGCTTTGTTTCAGACCCCATCTGTGCACACAGCCAAGATGGCCACAATGAGAAGAACGTGTTTTAATAGATTATGGTAGATAAACACGATAAAATGTCATCAAGTCATTAAAAATGAGAGAATCAGGAAGACCATGTCAAAACGTGGAAAAATGTTTTACAGCAGAAACAGCCTAGATGCCCATAAGGGGAAAGGTTTCATGGATTGTGGTAGGTCAACACAGTGGAACATTATGGTAACTATTTTAAAAGGTGATTATGAAGACCGTGTAGTGAGATGGAAAAAATGTCGGGCATTGTGATAAGTAAAAATAGCAGAATACAGAATTATATGGGAACAGACAGTAAAAGGTATTTTTACTTCCCAAATCTTCTATAATGTTATGTGACTTTTATCTTTAAAAAAATGAAATGTATACAAATAGAAAGTGACATGCAAAAGTTTTTGAGTTATGGTGAGATAAGTGATTGAAGCTTTAATTTTTCTTTTTTCTTTCTTTTTTTGTTTTT
>NW_003852436.1:12746343-12758537 GCF_000181295.1 Otolemur garnettii | reverse complement strand
CCGCCACCTTAGGTGTATGTGGCTGGCGCCTTAGCCGCTTGAGCCACAGGCGCCAAGCCAGTCTTTTTTTGTTTTTTGAGACAGAGTCTCACTCTATTGCCCAGACTACAGTTATCTCAAACTTCAGACTCCCAGTGTAATATCTGGCTGATTTTTCTAGTCTTAGTAGAGATGGGGTCTTGTTCTTGCTCAGGCTGGTCTTGAACTCCTGAACAAAAGGATCCTCAGCCTCCTAAAGTGCTAGGATTACAGCCATGAGCCACCATGCCCAGCCAGCTTTAATTCTTCATTAGCATTATCTGAGTGGGTTTTTTTTTCCAGTAAAGCATTAATACAAAGCTTTGAAAAGATAACATGTCAAAATTAAGAGAACTTTTCAAAGCCAGAAGTAAAATAAATAATTCTTGAGTGTCTTCAAAAACATTGTTCTAGGTTCTGGTGACAAAGTGAAGAAGCCTGATGTGACACCTGCCCTCCTGCTTTCTCTGTCCCCAGCCCTGTTTCAGATTATCTGCGTTGATAACACCCATGGTTCCACCCTTCTTGTGCATGCCTCCCCCACCCCCAATCAGAATATGGGGATGACTTTGCCTCTCCTTACCTCTGGGCTGGCCCTCTAATTTGCTTTGACCGTCACATGTGGTGGAGGTGACACTGGGAGACTCTGGGCCTAAGCATTGAGCATTTCTGCTTCTGTTTTTGCCACCATGGAAGTCAGCTGCCATGTACACAAGGACAGCTGTCCTGCTAGACAGAGAAACCACATGGAGAGAGAGGTGCTGCAGGGGATAGGGCTCAACTCAGCTGGGCCCTGGCTGCTCCAGTCACCCCTCTGATGGGCCAGACATGTGAACAAAGCTATCTTGACTCCTCCAGTTCTGGTGAAGCCACACCAGCCACTAGAATGTAGAGCAGAGGTGAGCCATTTTCACTGACCCCTGCTCAGTGTTGCTGCAGGGGATAGGGCTCAACTCAGCTGGGCCCTGGCTGCTCCAGTCACCTCTATGATAGGCCAGACATGTGAACAAGGCTATCTTAACTCCTCCAGTTCTGGTGAAGCCACACCAGCCACTAGAATGTAGAGCAGAGGTGAGCCATTTTCACCGACCCCTGCTCAGTGTTGCTACAGGGGATAGGGCTCAACTCAGCTGGGCCCTGGCTGCTCCAATCACCCCTCTGATAGGCCAGACATGTGAACAAGGCTATCTTGACTCCTCCAGTTCTGGTGAAGCCACACCAGCCACTAGAATGTAGAGCAGAGTTGAACCATTTTCACTGAACCCTGCTCAGTGTTGCTGCAGGGGATAGGGCTCAACTCAGCTGGGCCC
Source organism: Otolemur garnettii (assembly GCF_000181295.1). Taxonomy (NCBI): domain Eukaryota; kingdom Metazoa; phylum Chordata; class Mammalia; order Primates; family Galagidae; genus Otolemur; species Otolemur garnettii. The sequence goes on along the minus strand of NW_003852436.1, from coordinate 12,757,209 downwards.
TGGCTGCTCCAGTCACCTCTCTGATAGGCCAGACATGTGAACAAGGCTATCCAGTTCTGGTGAAGCCACACCAGCCATTAGAATGTAGAGCAGAGGTGAGCGATTTTCACTGAACCCTGCTCTAACTGCATAGCTGTAAGCAAATAAATGCCTGTTGCTGTTTCAAGTCACTAAGTTTTGGAGTGTTTTGTTACATAGCAATAGCTAACTGAAACCCTAATGTCAAACTTCCTGAAGGACTCTAGGGCCAGGGCTGAGTGTACCCTGGCTTTGCATCCCCTCCCCCCACACAGAGCCTGCAGGGAACAGCAGAACAGACATAATAATGGCTAAATTTGACTGAGAACACTGTAACTCCTTTCCATATATGGACTCAGCACATTTTCACCACAGCACAGTGGAATAAAAGTGGCACAGAGAGCATCATCAGCTCATCCAAGGTCAAGCACAGCGACAGAGCTGGGTTCAAACCTAGGCAGTGGAACCCATGCACACAACTATTTTGTTATGTTAAATAACATGATGAACACTAAGAAGAAGTCTAACAGCTGGCTTCCTGAGGAAGTATAGAGGGAACCAAGACAGGATAATTATCAGGCCAGGGCCTGTGGCTGGGCTTGGTAAGGGATGTTCTTGATGTGGGACCTACGCTTGGTCCCAGGGAGCAATTCTGCACACGCAGCCCCTGAGCAGGCCAGGCTTCTCTGTGCACCTGCAGCCTCCAGATCTCTGGAATTCAGGGTTTCCCTGGGCTTGCCTGTGCAGGTGGGCAAGGTCAATAATCCACACGTCACATGGGTTTCCATTTTATATCCAGACTATGCTGGAGAAAGGGTGAACCTCAACAGGCCTGAGGGTGGGTAAATTATGACCCAGGGGCTAAATCCTGCCTGCCACCTGTGTTTCTATGACCAGTGGGCTAAGAATGTTTTTCATATTATTTTAATGATTGAAAAAAATGTTAATACTATTTTTTGACACGTGAAAATGTTATGAAATTCAGATTTTAGTGCCCATAAATAAGATTTTATGGGAATGCAGCCACACCCATTCACTTACTTATTTGTACGAGTTATACAATGACAGAGTAACAGAGAGGGCATGGCCTGCAAATCCAAAAATATTTACTAAGTGACCGATTACAGAAAATGTTTGCCAACCCCTGGTCTAGTTAACACTTCATATATTGTTGTGAACTTAGTGTGTTTTCATAATAATCCAAAATATCATGGTATTGGCAGAGCCTATGGGTAAATGGGCTATATCCAGAATACCAGAATGCAGGAGAGATGCTTTCAGGGTACCAGGCTGAGGATCTAAAGACCAGGGTTGTAGCTGGAGCTGCGACATTGTGATGTGACCTTGGAGGAGTCGTCCAACCTTCCTTAGCTTTTATTTCTCCATCTTAAAATGTCATATTAGCTGCAGGGCTAGTATTCAGCCATCTGCCAGGGCAAAGGCAAACTGGCTGTTAAAAATGAAATACTCCTGGTGGTGCCCATAGTTCAGTGGGTAGGGTGCCAGCCACATACCCCCCTGTCGGATTCGAACCCAGCCTGAGCCAGCTAACACAACAATGACAACTGCAACAACAAAAGGAAAAAATAGTCAGGTGTTGTGGCGGGCACCTGTAGTCCCAGCTACTTGGGAGGCTGAGGCAAGAGAATTGCTTGAGCCCAAGAGTTTGAGGTTGCTATGAACTGTGACATCACGGCACTCTACCCAGGGCAACATCTTGAGACTCTGTCTCAAAAAAAAAAAAAAAAAGAAAGGAAGAAAGAAGTACTCCTGTACTAGTTGGTGAACAACTATTGCCTTGAGCTCCCTGGGCCCTCCCAACAGCCTGGCCCTCTCCTCACCTTCACCCTATCTCCTCGTGCCGCCTTAAGGCTGGTCAGGTCCCACTCCCCATGGGTTGTAAAGCATTTCAAGAGCCCCACACAGTTCTTTATTAGCAAGATGCTTCCATTTTCCTCTAAAACACACTTTCAGTCCTTGGACTTCCTCTGTCTTCTGAACTAGTCATGATCATGAAGTTCTGCTATTTTGTCAGATCTCAGTCCCAAAGTAAGCAATATAAAATGGGTGGGGGAGAGACCCAGCAAACAAAATGAATGGAGTTATGGGAAGGAAGGCCAGAGCGTGAATATTCACGGACTTCCGGCCCACTGTGCCACGCAGGGCCCCAGGCTGACTAACCTGGCTGTCTGGAGACAGGGTTGATTCTGACCAATCCCTCTCCCCAGAATCCTCCCAGCCTGTTCCTCTAGACAGCTCCAAAGCTTCAAGTTACTGCATCTCCTAGAATGTGCAGCCCTCCACCCTACTGATTCCTCTGGGGATAGGGGTGAAAGAGAGAAAATGGTCTTTACCAAAGTGGGCACAGCCAGCTGCCAGCTGCCAGGCTAGGCACATCCCCAGAGAGAAGAACTGGGCACATCCTCACCTGGATTGTCACCTTCGGGCCAAGGTGAACTGGATACAGCCAGCAACCCTCCTTCTGCAATTCAACCCAGCCCAGGGAAGGTGACCTCAGAGTTGCCTCCCTTAGGGACTTAGTGTTTGTTTGCAAACATCCCCTTTCCTCTGATGGACTGCCCACACCTTACTGTTTTCAGGGCCTGAGGTGAACCACTCCCCTGCTGTTGTAGCCCTCCTGGGTACAAGGGAGACCTGGGTTCAAATCCAGATTCTGACACCAGCTGGGCAATTCGCCCATCTGTAGGCTTAATGCTTATCCTGCAGGCACATGGTCTGTTTTGAGGATTAAATGAGATGAAGCAGGTTAAAAATTCCTGTAATCAAAGAGCCTTTGTGGTAGTGTCTGTCTTTCCCATCCTCTCTCTTGAGTGGCCCACTGTGCTCTTTTGGAAGCAAATGAAAAGTGGTTAGGCCCTTTACTGGAAGTGGGGGGCAAGGGAAGGGCAACCCATCTCCACTCCCCTCTAAAAGGTACGAACTCAACTCCAATTTGGTCCAATAGGGGATAATGCTGAAGCGAATGGCTTTAAGGACCAATAGCTGATCTAGCTTGATTTTTTTCACTAACTTTACTAAGAAAAAATTCTAGGGCAGTGCCTGTGGCTCAAAGGACTAGGGCGCTGGCACTACTCCGTACTATACCAGCACTATACCGGAGGTGGTGAGTTCAAACCCGGCCCTGGCCAAAAAAAAAAAAAATCTTATTTTAATGCATCCCACCTTGAGTGGACTATCTATTCTGTCTGTAAAGCTGTGGAAACCGAGCCATGCACCCAAAACATAAGGCCCAGGTGGTGGTTTGGAAACCGTTTATTCTCCTCTTTCTAATAGGTAGGTTTGATGAGCCTGGAGCAGACATGTAAGAAAGAATCTGAGCAGTTTCCTAACAAATGTTCCCACCAACACTATTTCTGCCATCACTCAAATGGAATATGGAAGAATTTCGTTATCTCTGGGAAATCTCCCCTGCCCTTTCCAATCAGCTCCCACCCATACAGGTAATCGCTGTTCTCATGCCTGTCATGCTGGATTAGTTTTACCTGTTCTTCTTTTTTTTTTTTTTTTAAGAGACAGAGTCTCACTTTGTCGCCCTTGGTAGAGTGCTGTAGCGTCACAGCTCACAGCAACCTCCAGCTCTTGGGCTTAGGCGATTCTCTTGCCTCAGCCTCCCGAGTAGCTGGGACTACAGGTGCCCACCACAAGATCCAACTATTTTTTTTGTTGTTGCATTTTGGCTGGGGCTGGGTTTGAACCCACCACCCTCAGTATATGGGGCTGGCGCCCTACTCACTGAGCCACAGGTACCACTCAGTTTTACCTGTTCTTAAACGAGGTCTAAATAGGGTCATACAGTCAGTACTCACTGAGGTCCAGCTTTGTTCGTGCACAGGAACATCTGTGGTGCTGGGCACGTCAGAAGCTGGCTCCTTTTTATTGCTGAGTACTGTTCCATTGTCTGAACATACCCATTCCGTTTATCCTCTCTTTTGTTGCTAGTTTGGCCATTGTAAATACTCTGGACATTTTCACATAAGTCTTTTTGAGAACATATGCTTTTCTTTTTCCTGGTAAATAGCAGAATTGCTGCATGATAGTGTAGGTATATGTTAAACTTTATAAGAAACTGTCAAACAGCCTTCCACAATGCTTTTACTACCACTTTGACAAACTGTTTGGCAGTTTCTCAAAAAGACATTGATTGGAGATTTGAGTTTGCATCTTTAGAAACAAGAGAGGGATAGCTCGTCCCTTCCCTCTATGCCCTCTCAGCAGAGGGGCTCCTACCAGCAGTGTACGACAGTTCAGGTACAAACGACTCCAACTGAGTTTGCCTGTATTCTTTTTTTTTTGTGAGACAGAGTAGTTTCACTCTCTTGCCCTGGCTAGAGTGCCGTGGTGTCAACATACCTCACAGCACACTCGAACTCCTGGGTTCAAGTGATCCTCTTGCCTCAACCTCCTAAGTCTATAGGCGCTCATAACAATGCCTGGCTATTTTTTCTATTTTTAACAGAGACAGGGTCTTGCTCTTGCTCAGGCTGGTCTCATACTGGGGAGACAGGACCATTTTAGCTTTGGGGTAGGGGGATGACTAACTGAGGTCACAGCATTCATTTCCCAGGAATAGGAGCTACCAAGCCCTGCCTCCCCCACCCCTCCTCTGGGTGTGAGCTGCTGGGACTCTGTCACAGCCCAGGCCAGTGGCTTGGTGCAGTTGGGTGCTTTTGGAGGCGGGGTCTTCGCAGCAGAACAATTAGTGTCCCTCACCCCCTTGCCCTCATCTCCTACTCCGCCCCCTTATCTGCCAGATCCATCCTGAGGTAGGAATTAGGAAGTGACACTCCCTGGCTCTGGGTGTGTTTTATTTTCAGCTCACAGCCACCATTTTCCATGCTGCCTGCTCCGGCCCCTTCCTAGAGTTCACGGTGGTCGCAGTTTCCGTCTGCAAGCTGTGGGCAGTGCAGACCACAGACAGCCCAGGTGGACAGTGAACTGCTCTGTTTGGTTGCTGGAATGAGGGGGGCAGTGCCTGAGGTTGACCTCCTTCAGCCAGCCCTCCCAACTGTGTGACCAGCATTATGGGAACTCCTATCTCAGGCTGTCCCTGAGGCCTCTCAGAAAGGGTCCAGGCTCACACTGCTGTTACTGGACTCATGAAGACCACTGGGGTCTGCTTCCTCCCCGCCCCCCACGGTCCCAGTGTATGTTCCCGGCTCCATGGCCGAACTGACAGGGCACTCCAGCTCTACCACTAGCCCTCCCCAGCATCGTTTCTGGTACCATTCCTGAAAACAACTCTATAAGGTGTTCCCCAGATATCTGCAGAACACCCACACCACAGCCTAGGCCAGGCTCTAAGTTAGATAACCAGACCTGCTCTGGTTATCCAGATGTGGAAACTGAGGCACAGAGAAGATACACTATTTGGATGCCAGGACCCAGGACTTGAGTTGCAGGCTGCGATTTGAAAACAGCATCTTCTCTTTCTAATAGGTACATTTGACAAAACCAGAATAGTGTATATTCCTGTATATATAGTCTCTGCCAGATGCCCAGTGGAAAAAAGTGTCCTAACATCAAACCTGCGAATGATTGCATACACATTTAATTTATAGCAAAGGCTCTGAGAAGTTCTGGAGTTGAGAAAATGGTTTAACCCAGGTCTGTTCTGTTAGTTTGCTAGGGCTGCTGTAACAAAGTACCACAAACTGGGTGGCTTAAATAACAAATGGATTGTCCCCCAGTTCTGGAGGCTGGAGGTCCAAGATCAAGGTGTGGGCAGGGTTGGTTCCCTCTCAGGGCTGTGAGGGAGGATCTGTCCCAGGCTCCCCCCCATCTGGGGGTTGCTGGGCACCTCCGGCATCCCTTGGCTTGTAGCTGCATCATCCCCATCCCTGCTCCATCTTCACATGGCAGCCTCCTTGTGTGTGGGTCTTAGGCCGAATGTCCTCTTTACAAGGACAGCAGTCATGTTGATTAGGCCCCACCCTACTCCAGCATGACCTCATCTTAACTGCATCTGCAATGACCCTATTTCCAAACAAGGCCAAATAAGGTTCTGGGGCTAAGGCTTTAACATACGAATTTGGAGAGGACACCATTAAACCAGCACCACCAGGATTTCCCAGATTTAATTTAGATTTGTTGGGATTGGAAAGAGGTTGATGATATAATTCTGGGGAACCAGAACACACACTCCCAGACCAGAGAGACCAGCTCCTTTCCAGGCATCGTCCCCAAACTCAGGTATCAGGGGAAGGTCTATTACCCCTTTGGGGTGCCCAGCCTGGGCATGAGGCCTCAGCCCCTGATAGGGATAGACAGGGGACAGCTCAGATGAGAGGGGACTCTCCAAGCTTGGTGAGAGGACAGCCTAAGCCCCTGCCCAGGGGAGAAGCAGAATCACCCCACACTTGCATGTTCATCTCATAGCTGGGCATAGGAAGAAGACCCTGTCACAGGACTGAGCAGAAACACGATCAGTTCTCTCTTGATGTTCAGCGGTCCCTGAGCCTTCACAGTTTCCAGTACTCAAGGTGGAGCTGATGCCTTGGGGCATGTAGGATTTGACCTTATCTGCTAGGCTGGTGTGTGGAAGTCCCTGGGCTCCAAAGGGCCTCACTGAGCATCCGGGTGTGGCCTCTCTCCCTCCTCCCCACAAGCTATGAAGAGTGAAGGCTTTGGGGAAGAAAGGCTCTGTTGGATTTCTCTCTTCTGATTACCTCAAGTGGCAGAGGGGGAATAGAAGGCTTTTTATTAAAACTATGTGCCCAGCTGGCCCTCAACAAATCACTGAATTTGACACAAGCTTCTTATTAACTGGAGGCTCCTTTAAATACCACAGTAGGGAGGCTGTCCTGAGATATTATTGGCACAAAGAGCCATATTGAAAGGGACCAGGGGTGGCATTTACATGAGCTGGGAGAATCAGGGAGGCCAGACAAGAAGGAGGGAACTTCGGGTCTGGAAGATGAAGGTCAAAGAGAGAATATGCTTGAAATTTAAGAGATCACGCACTTCTCAGACAGGGAGAACCTTTTGGAATACATTTGGAATCCTAACAATTATTTCCTTGAAACTTAGAAAAAGCAGAGGTGAGATGAATAAAACAAGTACTCCTTTTCAAGCAGGTGATACAGAACTCATTGGCCCAGGGTATAACGCAGGCTGTTGACATTATAAGTAAGTGCTGAGTTTAAATCAATAGACGACTGATGGGTGGCGCCTATGGCTCAGTGAGTAGGGCACCGGCCCCATATACTGGAGTGGTGGGTTCAAACCCAGCCCCGTCTGAACTGCAACAACACAAAAATAGCTGGGCATTGTGATGGGTGCCTATAGGCCCAGCTGCTCAGGAGGCTGAGGCAAGAGAATCGCTTAAGCCAAAGAGCTGGAGGTTGTTATGAACTGTGATGCCACAGCATTCTACCGAGGGTGACAAAGTGAGACTCCATCTCTAAAAAAAAAAAAAAAAAAAAGGACTGATGACTCAATCATAGAATGTAAATCCAGACACGTGAGGAACAGCTGGGGTTCAAACCCTACTGTAGGAACTGCTTTAAAATGTCACAGACTGGTTGTGGGCCCAAAGCCTGATGAAAAATCTGTAATATTTACAAACGAGATTCCAACTTTTTTTTTTTTGAGACAGCATTTCACTATGTTGCCTATGGCCTCACAGCTCACAGTAACCTCAAACTCTTGGGCTTAAGCAATTCTCTTGCCTCAGCCTCCCAATAGCTGGGATTACAGGCACCCACCACAACGCCCAGCTATTTTTCTGTTGCAGTTGTCATTGTTGTTTAACAGGCCCTGGCCATGTTTGAACCCACCAGCCCAATGCATATGGCCAGCACCCTGACCACTGAGCTATGGGTACCAAGATTCCAACTTTTATTTTTATTTATTTATTTATTTTTGAGACAGAGCCTCAAGCTATCACCCGACGTGGAGTGCCGTGGTGTCACAGCTCACAGCAACCTCCAACTCCTGGGCTTAAGGGATTCTCTTGCCTCAGCCTCCCGAGTAGCTGGGACTACAGGCACCCATCACAACGCCTGGGCATTTTTTGGTTGTAGTTGTCATTGTTTGACAGGCCCGGGCCAGATTCGAACCCACTAGCTCTGGTGTATATGGCTGGCGCCTTAGCCGCCTGAGCTACAGATGCCCCCCAAGATTCCAACTTTTAAAAGGATGCTTCCCCTTCCTCTCTATATACTAGTAACCACAGGTAACAGCACATCATGGGGAAAAAATCATAGGCTTCAGCATAGGAAGATTAGTTTAAATCCTAGTTTTGCCTCTCATGGGCATGACTTTCGGTAAATTTTTGAACTTCTATTCAATCAAAATAATAAACTAGATTCTTGGGACTCAGTGGGATAAATTATGTAAAGTGCTTGGCATACAGTAGATGTTCAATAAAATTATCTTCTTTTCTTTCTCTCCTCCTCAGGATTCTAGAGTTCAAGTTAGCTTTTCTGAGCTGGGACAGACACAACACAGACTCTGGCTAGACAGAGAGGGAGAGTTTGTCTAAATTTACACCTCCATCCCACTATTCTCGTATTCCTGATTTCTCTCCCTGTATTCATGGAACTCCCATAGGAGCTGGAGGTGAAACAGCCCTCTGGCAACTTCCATGTCTTTAGAAAACTTTGACAGTGACCTCAGGGTAGATTTCTTGTGGCTAAAAGGCCTGACCAGATTCAATGTTTTAGAGCAGTGGTTCTTAACCTGTGGGTCGCGACCCCTTTGGACTGTATTAAAGGTTCGCGGCATTAGGAAGGTTGGGAACCACTGCTTCAGAGAGAAGAAAAGTGTAAATAAATTTAAACATGAACATCTCTCTTTACCCCACTTATCATCACATGGCCCTTTTGTTAGAAGCAATCTTTTTTTTTTTTTTGAAGGACTGCTTCATGAATCCGAGCGTCATCCTTGCACAGGGGCCATGCTAATCTTCTCTGTATTGCACCAATTCTAGTACACACATTGCTAAAGCCAGCAGTCTTCTATTCTATTTGTAGATTCTCAACAGGCACATATTTGCATGCCCAGCACCAGGCACGGGGGGACAGGGAAGTCCCTGGCCTCGTGGGACTCACAGTCCAGTGGAGAAGGAATAAAAGCTAACATTTCCTATGGGAAAAGTCATCTTCCTCTTAAATGTTTAGGAACTTCTGGGGCAGGAAAGGGAAAGAGGCTGGGACAACTTCTGAAGTCCTTTATTCCTCAGGACCCGGCAATGGGAGAGGCAGGGGAAGGGAAAGAGAAAAATGAAAGTGGGGTCAGAGTGGAGGAGAATGGGGGTCCTTTATCAGGAGTTGAAGAGGCAAGAGAGAGGGGAGCAAGTGAGAAGCCAGTCAGGACAGGGCGCAGTGTGGGTCAGGAGCCTGGCTCCCTCAGCTCAGTTTCACAGGCTGCGTGAGGGGCAGGCAGGGGAAGGGGGGATGTGCTGGGTGGCTTCTGCTCCGACTGGGCCCCCTGGGGAAGCTGTGTGTGGTCCCTAATCTCTGCTTCCTGGTGGGGGTCCAGGAAGTTCTGCTTTGTACTTTGAGGAGATAGCTGTCCAAGACACCCTCCCTGCAAGGTAGAGATTTGAATGAAAAAGAGGGAAAAACTGGAAAAAAAAAAAGTCCCCAGATTAGGACTCCTGACTCCTGACTTGCAGAGCCCCAGCCAGTCAGCTTTGAGGTGCACATGCCCTCGTGAACCACCTCTCTTCATCCTAGGAGGGTGCTGTCCTTACGCCCCCACCTCAGCCATATCCCTGGCAAAATGAGAGCAGCTCAGGTGATCAACCTGGCAGGTTTGCTCAGGACTGCCTGATTTTAAGGCCCGAAAGCCCCATGTCCCCAGAACCCACTCATTCCCAGGTCACCTCAAAGCTTCCTCCTCAGAGTTACCCCAGCTTTTTCTTGTTTGTTTGTTTTTGAGACAGTTTCACTTTGTCACCCTGGGTAGAGTAGCTCACAACAACCTTGAGATCTTGGGATCAAGAGATCTTCTTGCCTCATCAGTTTCTTTTCATTTTTTTTTTTTTTAGTAGAGACAGGGTCTCCATTTTGCTCAGATTGGTCTCGAACTCCTGAGCTCAAGCAATCCACCTGCTTCAGCCTCCCAGAGTGCTAGGATTACAGGCATGAGAGAACGCACCTGGCTTTGTTTTTTTTTCTGAGGGCTCCCCTAGGCAGCCATGGGGTCCTAGCCTCTCACACTGGGTTTACCCTTGAGGACCTCATCCCAGAGCTCCGTGGCTCCAGCAGAGAGCTCCTTAGGGGCAGTCTGTCCTCAGAGACTGTCCAGCTGCCTCTCCCACCAGACAGGACTCCCTGGGGGAGGCTGGGGCAGGGATGGCTGCTTTCCCTGGGGTCTATCACACACCAGACATCCTACATTATTATCTCAGTGATCCTCCTGACCTCCTGGGAAGGTGATCAGACAAAGAAAAGGAATGACAGGCCAGTTAAAATCTAAGTCTGACAGATTGCAGAGCCCATTCTCTGAAGGATAAGAAATAACAAAGGGTTGTGGGGGCTGGGGTGGTGGCCCAGGAGGCCTTAGACAGCTGGAGGGTGAGGCCAGTCAACAAGGCCCTGCAGGGGCTCTTTTCAAAATACTTGGGTGTCCTGTCCCCCACCCCTAGAGAACTAGCAGGGGTGGTGGGGGTGACAAATCTACTCCTAAAAAGCTCCCTTGTCCCCATGGCCCCCCTGAGGACCATGGGGGAAGGTCTGAGTCTTCCAGACAGCAGCTTCTGCAGGTGCATGTGAACCTCCAAATGCATAAATCTGTCAGGAACATTCTTGGGTGCCCTCAGGGCCACACCTCATTTCATAGACCTCCTCCATGGCATATTTCAAAGACAGCAATTTGTAACCT
>NW_003852436.1:12719076-12745976 GCF_000181295.1 Otolemur garnettii | reverse complement strand
CTTCATTTCTGTTAGTTGTCAAATGGAGAAATCTCTGGTCCTTTCTATAATTGCTGGAGAGTGTTTCCCCGGGCTGCTGAGAGGGAAAGGAGGCAGTCTCCTGCTGGGGACGCTGCCTTTCAGACTCTCCTCCCTGGCTCTGAGTCCCGGTGAACTCTGGGGTCAGCGTGGGCTCCACACCCCAGGCCTTGGCTTACTAGGTGGGCACTGCACTCTGCAGCCACTCCTGCCAGGGGCCATCTCAGGTGCTGTGTTCTCAAGGACCATCCACACCAGTTCTTATTTATTTGATTTGATATTTGATTCCTCAAGCTGGTCACAGTGCCTGTTACCTGGTCAGCACTCTGTCATAGTGTGTCTTTTTATTGTACTTAGGATTATCTCACTTAAGTTTCAGCAAAACCCTGAATTGGCATCTCTCCCAAAGATGCCTGTTTTTTGCAGTCCCGGCTGCCTATGAAGAGCCACAGGCTTCAATCACATGAATCCTTATGTCCCTATGATCTAGGGAGCCCTGATATATGAGCTTGTCTGACTGGCTGGCTTTCTTATACTAGGATGTTATCCGCAGTTTCTAAGCCTGCTGCATTATGAATGAGCATGAATCAGATAGGAGAGAAGATTTCAGAGGAGCCCTCCTTTCTTCCCCTAAAGGGAAAGTATGACAGCCACCATGTCCTCAGGTATCTGTCATTCCTGTCAGACTGAGGTGGGGAAACCTCATTACTGATTCAACTTTAAAACACTACACCTATTGGAATCTCAAAACCCAGGGTCCCAGACCTCTGGGCACTGTGCTCACTTTCTAAGTGACATGTGAACCTGAAGATTAAAAAAAAAAAAAGGAAAAAAGAAAATGAAATTGTATGAGTCACTGCCCTTTGAGGGAGGGGAAGGCGGGGATTCTCTCCACTCCTCCCTCCCACCTCTGGTTCCCAAGGCCTAAACTGGTCCTCTCTGCAAAGCAGGATTTTCTTGGTGGTGCCTGAACTCAGGTCCCCTTTTGGGCTGGTCCTGAGAGCATTCAGCAAACCAGATTTGCTCGCCCTGTTTGTGGCGGAGCCATGCCAAGGGGGATTAACCTAGTGGAGCTGGGATGTGACAGGTAGATGGGAGTCTCTTCAGGGACGGGTGCTGCAGCAAAGGACTCAGGTTCCCAAGGCTCTGCTTCAGAGCTCAGAGCTGGCTTCCCACCTCCTGGCCCAGTTCTCTTGCTCTGCCCTGCTCTGTGGGCCACGTGAACAGGTGCTGGAGAACCACCTCCCCTTCCTCCCACCTGGGCTTCCACCAAAGGCCCAAAAGGCACGCAGCCACTGTGAACTGTACAGAATATATTGGTTTCAAGGCTGGCTTCCTCTTTCTGCTGTTCTGTGTTCTCTAGAGTTTTCGCCATTATTGGGTGAAGGATTTGTAACTAAGATCTCCCTTCCTAGAGCTTGCCACCGCAGAAAAGGGCCTTTGGAGAGAAACAGTCAGAAAATCATGCCCAGACCTCCCATGTGCTCTTACTAAGGACAGAAGGAGGCACCAGGTAACTGGGCCCAACATCTTCATTGTGCAGCAGAGGAGAGTGAAGCCCAGATGAGGGGGAAGGTCTTGTTCTGTGTCACATAGTTCCTGCTGGACCAGAACTGGACCCCAAGTCTGCTGGTCTTCAGTCTCCCTTTGGAGGCCCCATCAGCTCACCCAGTGACCAGGGTCTAAAAGACTAATGTATATACATGATTGATTATACTCAGTATTTTTTTTTTCTTTTTTGAGGTAGAGTCTCATTGTTGCCTAGGCCAGAGTACCATGACATCATAGCTCATAGCAACCTCAAACTCGTGGGTTCAAGCGATCCTCTTGCTTCAGCCTCCCAAGTAGTTGGGGTTATAGGTGCCTGGCACAGGGCCTGGCTAGCTTTTCTAATTAGAGATGGGGTCTCACTCTTGCTCAGGCTGGTCTCAAACTCCTAAGCTCAAGCGATCCTTCCACTTTGGCCTCCCAGAGTGCTGGGATTACAGGTGTGAGCCACCATGCCTGGGTTATTTTCTGTCCTTCATTCCCCAATATACCCACCAGCACGTTAGCTCCTTGGGACTTTGTCACTCTCATTGCCACTGCACCCTTGTGTGGCAGCATCTGACACACAGTAGGACCTCAATGCACATTTGTGGACTGACTGATGGGGCCCTTTCTGTGGCTCTGGTCTACTGTTAGTAACCCTAGAAACCAGATGTTTAAGGAGAAACCCTAAATGAACCGGGCTAGTCATGATGAGACAAATGAGAACATTGTCATGAATCACTTTTCTTTGCTCTTGCATTTGGCACCCACCTCAAGGCAGGAAGAACTGCTGGTTTACTCACCTGCCGGAGAGCTCAGTACCTGGGCACACATTCTCCCTTTGCATTCATGAGGCTGTGCTGAGAAACCATGGGCAGTCACCAATTGACACGTGGAGTAGGAGCCCACTGTAGAAAACAGTGCACACGTATAGTCTATGTAAACCTGCAGAGAAAAAGGACCCGGACGATGCGTGAATTTCAATGAGCTCCATTAATAGTGGGTACCCTGAAGGGGAGAATTGGTTTGGGGATATAATTTTTTAAAAGGGCAACTCTTACTTTGTACAGCATACATTTTTATGCATATTTAAAACAAAACTACTATGAATAACTTAAAAACAAATTCTCGGGCAGGTGAGGTGACCTGTAACATCAGCATTTTGGGAGCTTGAGGCAGCAGGTTGGCTTGAGGCCAGAAGTTCGAGATCAGCCTGAGCAACCCAGAGAGATTCTGTCTCTATAAAAAAAAATAGAAGAATTAGCCAGGTAGTCCCAGCTACTATAAAAGCTGAAGCAGGAAGATCCTTTGAGCCCAGGAGTTCGTGGTTGCAGTGAGCTAGGATGATTCTATTGCATTTCAGCATAAGTGACAGAGTGAGACCCTGTCTGGACAAACAAACACCCTCCCCTCCCCCCCCAAAAAAACAACAAAAGAAATTCTCCCGGAGAATTCAAAATAGCTCTGCTGTGCCTACCTCTCTCCTCACTTTCTCCACCTCTTCCTCCTTTCTTTGTATTCTTCCTGGCTGTCAGCAGACCCAGGAACTCAAAACTCTGGCTTAAACCAAAACTAAATGGCTGATTTCAAAGACACAGCAGTAAGGTCTTGACTTCAAATGTTTAGACCCCTGAGGAATGAGGTCAAAGGTTTCATTGACCACCAGGGCAAATACCTGACTGGGTTCCATGGACACAAATTGCCCCTCCAACCCCAGACAACCACCTCCTTTTTTTCAATCCACTTCCTCAGGCCTTTTCTTTCCAGAGACACATGCCTAGATTTAGCATCTAAATGACATGGTTGGGTCCTCTCCTAGGAGCAAACAGCATGAGATAAGGTGACAGGCAGCTTCCCAAACTTTGGGTTGCCCCTTGATCCCTTTGGGGAGCTTTTGCTGTGAATTGCACCCCACGGAGACTCCTGGAGGTCTTCCCTTCATCCCAGGTAGGGGAGAAGGTAAAGCCAACCGAGAGCTGCTTTTCGAAAGCACTATCTGAATTTATTCTATTTTGATTTAAAAACATAAGCTCCTGGTTGTGATTGTAAGCTCCCAGTTGAGATAGCAACTATGTTGATATCTCCCCAAGCAAAGATCCACAGCTGTGCATCAAGCCAGACTGAAAAGTTCCCCCAACTCCTGTTCCTGCGGGAGGTCATGGCCCCCCTCAGGAAGGGCATGGGTGCTGGGGGTGCTATGGGATGGGAGTGGGTGTCACCAGTGTTGAAACAATTAGAAGCCAGCTTTTGGCACCATTCCTAAGCGTAGGGAGCTCACTTCTCTCAGGAAGCTGGCTGTAGCCAGGGGTTTTCCTGCTGGGACGTGGCTGTGCTGACAGATATCATGTCATGGGCCTCCGTGGGGAAGGAGGACAGCCCAGGCTGCACTGGTTTTCAACTTGGCCACCTGGCGATGGCTTGAGGTCAGGCGACAAAGGAGAGATTCAAAAGGAAACAAACAAACAAACTGAGCTGTTGTGGGGGGGCAGTGGGAGGAGAAGAAAGACCTGAGGCGCTGGTAACCCCCAAACACTTTCCCTGCGAGCAGCAGAGCCTGAAAGTCCAGTTTGGTGAATGGGTGGAGAGGGAAAGAAAATTTCTCTGCAGCAAAGGGAAGGTTGAATTAAACAGAAAGGTAATTCTGTTTCCCTCCGGTGCTGAGGCCTCCTCAGTATGGCATACTCAAGATGGCCCTACTAATTTCAAAGGCTGCCTTTTAGGTTTCAATTTCAGGAGAGGGCAAAGAAAACATCCCCCCCTGCCGGCCCTGGCCAGTGAGCACAGCACAGGGAGTTTGTGGGGTCCCTGTACTGAGGATAAAGACGGCCAGGGGGCCCAGATCACCTTCCCAGGACCAAGGTGAGGAAGGGACGTGTCTGCCGTCTTCCAGGCAAGGCTGACAATGGGCCCAGTGACTTTCAATCGTTTCTGAAAAATAACTCTGCCCATGGTTGTTTGCTTTGCTGCTTTGCACAGCCTAGGACCTCTATTCCACAGGGAGGCACCTCTCTGGCACAAATGGGCCATCTGGCTATTTGCCTCAGGGAACCCCTACCCACCAGCACCTCAGATGCCTCAGTTCTTCTCTAGACACCCAGGGCCATGCATTTCTGCACCTTTCCACATGTGCATGTAAGTGCTGACTGCCCACGCCTCCACTCAGAGGGCCCCCAGGCACCTGCCACCCACAGCCAGGGCTACTTCCTACTGCCCACCCCCCCCAAAGGCCCATCTCCCTTTGCCCTGGCAGCCTGCTGTGGCCACCAAGGTGCAGCCTGCCCTCCCCTGCCTGCCCTCATTCTCTTCCCTCACCAAAGAGCTCCAGAAGACCTTCCAAAGTACACATGTGTTCTTGCCATGCCCACTTTTGTGCTTGAAACTGTCCTGTTTGAAATTTATAATAAAGGCCCTGACTTAAACATTACGCAAGCTGTCCATGTACCAGAAAATTTTGTATCCCTTAATATTTTGAAATAAAAAATAAATAAATAGGTTCAGCGCCTGTAGTTCAGTGGCTAGGGCTCCAGCCACATATACCAGAGCAGGCAGTTCAAACCCTGCCCAGGCCTGCCAAACAACAATGACAATTATAACCAAAAAATAGCTGGGCATTGTGGTGGGCACCTGTAGTCCCAGCTGCTTGGGAGGCTGAGGCAAGAGAATCACTTAAGCTCAAGAGTTTGAGGTTGCTGTGAGCTATGACACCATAGCACTCTACCAAGAGGGACATAGTGACTCTGTCTCAAATAAATAAATAAATAAATAAAAATAAAATTCATAAGAGGCCAAAAGGTGGGAACTGTGGTAGGGGCCTAAACTCTGCAGAGGTATAGGTGTAGTTTTTTAAAAAATAGTTATATATATAGTTCTCTAGCTTGTTTTCCTATAATCACTTACTACTCAGGGGGTCACATAGCTGATGGTCACAAAGATTCAGTAGCTTTTGTCACTGCTCCCACAGATAACATCATCCTTGTGAAACCTAAGCCTGGTCTTTGAGATGTCTTCCAGATCCTGCATTCCAGGGACCAACTAACCCACCCAGACCATGGCCCATACCAAGGAACCAACTCGACAGGTCTTGCAAGAAGACTGACTTGTGTGCAAGAAGACGATTTCTGCTTCCTGACCCTATGAGCTCATCCCTAGCCAATCAGCACACTCAATTCTCCAGCCCTTTTCCTGCCAACCTACCTTTAAAAACCCTGACATGAAAATTCCTGGGAGATGGATTTGAGAAATTCCTCTGGAGCCCTCACATGGCCCCTGCAGAGTAAACCTTCTCCGCTGTCACCCTGCTGTGCCAGTGAACTGACTTCCTCTTGAGCAGCAGGCAGTGAACCTGGTTAGGCAGTCACACACTTTGGTGCATTTCTGCCCCCAGGATGCAGTCCAGGGGGCCCCTCTGACTTCATCCCCCTCAGGCTCCTTCCCTCTGCAGCCTCACTTCCCTGCTCCCCATGGCCTGAACCTCCCACTCCAGACACCCAGGGCCCACGGGCCTCCAAGCTCACTGCACTGACCTCCACAGGCCTCCGCCCAGGGCCCCTCACCACTACCTCCTTGACAGAATTCAGCCCACACTCCCCCTCCTCAATTATGTCAGTGTTTTTTTTTTGTTTGTTTGTTTTTTTTTAAGAGACAGAGTCTCACTTTATTGCCCTTGGTAGAGTGCTCTGGCGTCGCAGCTCACAGCAACCTCCAACTCCTGGGCTTAGGTGATTCTCTTGCCTCAGCCTCCCAAGTAGCTGGGACTACAGGCATCCCCCACAACGCCAGGCTATTTGGTGTTGCAGTTTGGGTGGGGCCGGGTTTGAACCCGCCACCTTCGGTATATGGGGCCGGTGCCCTACCCACTGAGCCATAGGCGCTGCCCCAATTATGTCAGTGTTAGCCAGCCCTTTTTTCTGCCTCCAATGTCCTGGGTGACAGATTTGTCTTAAAAAACAAAAACAAGGCTCGGCGCCTATAGCTCAACTGGCTAAGGCGCCAGCCACGTACACCTAAGGTGGCGGGTTCGAATCCCCAGCCCGGACCCGCCAAACAACAATGACGGCTGCAACCAAAAAATAGCCGGGCGTTGTGGCGGGCGCCTGTGGTCCCAGCTACTTGGGAGGTTGAGGCAGGAGACTCGCTTGAGCCCAGGAGTTGGAGGTTGCTGTGAGCTGTAATGCCTCGGCACTCTACCCAGGGGGACAGCTTGAGGCTCCGTCTCAAAAAAAAAACAAAAACAAAAAACCCCAAACTCTTCCCTAGGCATCAGTGATTTATTTTGTCACATCTCCATCCCCTCCTAGACAATGAGGTCTGAGAGTGCCCCTAGTCCCCTAGGCTGGGCCAGGCATACAGGTGATGCTCAGTGGAAGAGAAAGAAAAGAGAAGGAAGGAGAGAAGGGGGAGAGGAAGGGACTGGGTTCGATGCTATTGAGGTCGAAAGCTTTTTAGGTGAAACTCATATCTGAGGCTCAGAGCTGTGTCTGGGCTGAGGTAAGAGAGACCCCCATTCTCAGGCCTGCACGTACAGATCAGCACCCGAGAGCAAGGCCTCCTTCATGTGCCCTAGGCACCCCCTTCCCTCATCCTGGTCCCTTGCATTCCTCATGGCTCAAGCTCACTCACCGATTTATAAATTCAGCACTGGACATAATACAACTGTGGATGTGCATGAGGAAAGTGCCGTGCCTGCCCTCCGAGAACTGGTGGTCTAGGAGGAGAGGCAGATGAGCCAATAGCAAATCAATTCACATTTCGTTACAAACCATGACATGAGCTATAAAAGAAGGGACTCTTAGATTAGGAACCAATCAATGGAAAACATGCCTTCCCCAGAGAGAGGGGAGAAGCTAGAACCAGCACCAGAGAAGAGAATCTAAACTCAGCCAAAGTTCAATGGCTCTTGTTCATCAGGCCCCAGCCCTGAGCACCGTTGCCTCTGCCCAGCCCCAGAGCGATCAGGCAACACCTAGTGATGCTGAACATATGTCCACTTTATTGGGCAGCAGCTCCCCAGAAACTCTTAAGGGGATGAATGTGCATCTGTTCATGGTGGTGCTCTGTGAGTAACACAGGTGTTCAGCAGTAGCACGTAAGAACAATGTAGCGGCCACAGACTAAGGAATTCTATGCCTCTGTAAGAATTAGCAAGCTCAGCTCAGCGCCTGTAGCTCAGTGGCTAGGGTGCCAGCCATATACACCGGAGCTGGCGGGTTCAAATCCAGCCTGGGCCTGCTGAACAACAATGACAACTACAAGCAAAAAATAGCCAGGTGTTGTGGCAGTCGCCTGTGGTCCCAGCTACTTGGGACGCAAGAGAATCACTTAAGCCCAGGAGTTTTGAGGTTGCTGTGAGGTGTGACACCAGGGTACTCTACCGAAGGTGACATAGTGAGACTCTGTTTCAAAAAAAAAAAAAGAATTAGCAAGCTAGATGTCCACACACAAACTAGAGGGACAGTAAAAACACAGTGCCAGTGATTAAACAGAATGAGATTCACAGCATGATATCATTTATGCCAATGAAAAACACACACCCCAAACTGCACTACAGAATCTACAATAGACACATAGATACACTCATATAGATAAGTGCCTAGTGGGGAGAGAGTGAGATTAGTGATCAAAGGGGGAAAACAAAATCATATCCAGAGTGAAAGGGCTTTTCACAGACTGATAAGATTTGTGCACAGAACTGCAGAGCACAGTCGGCGTCTTTCTCTACTCCTAAGATCCAGCACGGAGCAAGGCCACACGGAACCAGCCGACCAGGAAAAATCTCCACTTTGCAAGAGGCAGGTGATTTCATTCCATTTCTTTCAGAGACTTTGGGAATTGTTTCAACCCAATTTCCCACTTAAGGGTTCAGGGACCTACAGCCCAGAGAAGGCATGTGAGCTGTCCCAGTTGCACAGTTCCCTGGTGGCAAAAAGAGAAGGTTCTAGTAGTTCTGGCCCCCCAGCAGGCACTGGTTGTGTCCCACTCCTTGCCTGGTTCCATTTTCCACCTGCTCAACGGGACAGTTCCACAGTGTTTGTTTAAAGGGCTTGTCCATGTTTATCTTAGCATATGGGCGCCCGGTCTGAAGTAATGCACTGGCATTAACTGGCCTTTCCCATGTGGAGTTCAAGGTGAAGAACTCATAAGAGGGAGGCTCAGGGACTGCTTTATCTCTGTTGCTTAGTGTTTTTTCTCTTTCCAGGACAACCACCTCAAACCTCAGGTGAGCTCATTGACTCACCTGGGCAGGTAAGTACAGAACCTGGAAGGAATCCGAGTTGGAGGAAATGATGTCATCGTGCTGCTGAAGGCAGGAGTGAGGCGTTAAAGGGCCCATCTTTCCCACAGCCTGTTCAGCGTCTGCTCTGAGCATGACAGACCCAGAAGTCCCTGCATAGTGTGGGTACAATGTGCTGATGTGTTGATGTCAACAGTTTCGCTGGAACCACAGACCCATAAAACTGATGAGAAGAACATTGAACAGGGTATTGATGTAGGCGGTTGGTCAAGGTTTATGGCAAGAATTTTCCTGGGGATGAACAATAAGTGTCTGAAAGCCTCTCAAAGAAGCAGCCTTCCAAATGGGTTTCTCTCACTAATGCCTCTGAAACCCGCATGGCCCAGTTGTTGGTGGTTATTAAAGCGCAGCAAATACATGGAGGGAAAATTGCATATATCAAAAGGATGAATTTTCACTGATTGCCCAGTTCCTGTACTCATCGCCCTGATCATGACACAGGACATTTCGAGACCGCAGAGTCCCTCCTCCCCACCCCGCCCTGTGTCCCTCTCAGATGGCTCCTCAGCCTCCTGCTTTCTGACAGCACAGAGGAGTTGGGCATCTCCCACCTTAACTCCCTTAGTGGGTGTCAGCAGACAAGAAAATCTGTGCTAGTGTATTGAGCTCCAGATGTTTGGGATTCCGATGACTTGGAGTGTACAGCTCTTAGAAATCTCTTCTTGATATAGGAGACATGGTGGCCCTGCCACCGGTTTTATCTGTTGGCTGAGATGTAATTGAGAGTCTGGAAGTCTCTCAAGGAGGCCAATCAGCAGAATGAAGAAGGAAACACGTAGGCAACTAATTTTTCCTGGTGCTTCTGTTTTCACTCAGGTTGACTCTATAGCAAAGCACCATTCAGTAGCTCCTGGAAGGAATATCATATGGTTAAAAACTCAGTTTCTACTCAGTTTCAGTAAACTACCTGTCATTCAAGATGAAAGCCTTTTTAAAATGAACTCCCTTGTGGCTAGGATGCCAGCCACATACACTGGAGCTGGCGGGTTCGAATCCAGCCCGGGCCTGCCAAACAACAATGACAACAACTACAACAACAACAACAAAAAGTATCCGGGTGTTGTGGTGGGTGCCTGTAGTCCCAGCTACTTGGGAGGCTGAGGCAAGAGAATCACTTAAGCCCAAAGAGTTTGAGGTTGCTGTGAGCTGTGATGCCACAGCGCTCAATTGAGGGTGACATAGTGAGACTCTGTCTTAAAAAGAGCTCCCTTGGCTCTACTGTGCCTAGGGAGATAGGCAGGTGACAAATCATGTTTCCTTCTGGGGCTGTGAAGGTACAAAGAGAATGACATGGTTTGGTTAGAACTAAGTCCTGGTGAGTTGGCAGAGCTGCGGCCTATCAGCCCAGGGCTGTGGCCTATCAGCCCAGGGCTGGAGCTAGCTCCCAGCTCACCGTGTCCCGTCTGACATCCAAGGACATTACACAACAGGCCATAGCACTGTGCTGAGCCTCCTGGGCCATGCTGGGCCCTGCAGACTGCAGATGGGATGCAGGTGCCTGGGACAACTCCTGCACTTTCCCCCACTGAACCCCAGTGGTGACATGCCTGAAAGATGTGCCAGATTGTTGGAAGCAGCCAAACATTGTGGCCACATGAGAGAAGCAAACTTCTGGTATGCTCAAATTGCTCCTAGAACTTCTCTTTTGCACATTCCTTTGGCTGATGATAAGCCACAGCTCTTTCATCTCGTGCTTGCATCTCATTTGTGACGAAGCCTGTTTTGACGGCCCACTAGTTTGCTCATGTGTGTCCCCATCAGGGAACAGAGCCCCGGCTAAGTGTCACGTACCACACAGGAAATATTCACAGAACAGAATTCCCTAATAATCAAATCTGCCATTTACCGAGCACCTCCTGTGTGCCCTGTAATTAGCCACCCGAAATGATGGGCTTGGTTTTTCCCATTTTACAGATGGGAAACTGAGACTTCCTAAGGTAACACAGTTAGGAAATGCAGAGTTGGGATTTGAACCAGGACTGTGTGCCCCCAAACCTCAGCTCTCACCCATCAGTGTCCACAGGTCCTCAGAGAGGCCCCAGGGGGGCAACACAAAGACAGGAGGGAGGGCTCTTTGAGCCACTTCTAGGGGGTTTGGGGTGGAGGTGCTGGTGTACATGTGGGCAAAGGGGACAAAGGGTGGGCTGTGGTGTGGGCCAGCATCCCTAACACTTTTACCCAGAAGAACTGTGCTATTAGAATCAAAGAACTCCAGCCCTGATAGGAACTTACAGGGCATCGAGGAGTCCCCTTCCCTTGGAGGAACGAGGCAACAGACATTTGGAAAGGATGTGTAACTGGCCCAGGTCCACCCAGGACGAGACCAGGGGTCTCATGAATTCCAGGCTCTTTCCCTCACCATCTTGTGGCCTCTCCTTTGCTAGTGCTGGGCAGACCCTGGGACTCTTCCTTTTTTGTTCCACCTTCCTTGTAGCTGGGGTGGCAGCTGGGATGTGGGTGGAGGACACACCAAGGCAGGTGGCCATAGGGAAGCCGGTGATCCAAGGTGGAGGCAGAAAGGGTGTGCTGAGAACCCAGAGCCTCCCATGCTCACGCTTCTGCTGGGCTTTGTTGCCCTAGGCAGCAGTTCTCAACCTGTGGTCACAGCATTAGGAAGGTTGAGAACCACTGCCCTAGAGGGAGAGCTCAGACTTGGGTCACTCCCTGGGACTTTCCCTGAATGAACACAGCCTCTGCTGCTACATGGAGGGCACCTTTCCTCCTTCTAAGTGCCTGGCAGGCATTACCCAGGAGAGAGGGATGTCAGGAGTCCTGGATGGGAGGATTCCTCTGAAGACTTCGCCTCTAGGATGAGATCATGATCTTTGGAAGCAAATGCATTTTATAGATCTAATAAATTAGACACAACCTGGCTAATTACATACTGTCAGGTGCAATGGAAACATGATTGCTTTCTCCATTTGGAGGAAGAAGCAGAAATAGAGGCATATCTGAGTTCAGTGACCTGCTCAAAGTCACCAAGCAGATAAGGACAGTGCCAAGGTAAGGACCCAATGCCTCAGGTCATCAGGCTGCCCTGCCTGCTGCACACCAGTCTCTACGGCCTTCTCCCGGCACAAGCTGGACTCCAGGAGCCAGCCCGTATCACCCAGCACCCTGCTGTTCCAGCTGAGAAGTCGGCATGTCCGGGCCCTGACCTAGAAGAGTGATAAAGGCAAACACACTGTTGCAACATACTTAGTCATTCAACCCTCTCAGCTGCCCTGAAGTTACATACAGCTATGATTCCCAAACAGAGATGTTCAGCAATTTGCCTAAGGTCACTTAGCTAGTAAGTGGCCATGCTGGCCATTCCTAGCTGCTGGTAGAGGGCAGGTACCTAGCCCGTCCCATTCCAGTATTCCCTGGAATGTACCAGGCCCTTTGCAGGGCAGGGATGAGGGGATTATGCTTAAAATGCCTGGTGGTTGTTTATCCCTGTTCTCAGTGCCTAAAGGTGTGGCTAGAAGTGTCCAGGACTGGTGAAGGTAGCCAGCCCTGCAGGAGGGCTGTGCCCCCAGCCCCAGAGCTGCTTCCCAACAAGCCTGAGTGTTTGTGGGGCAGTTGTGAGGCTGCTGTTTCCTCTTGATGAAAGGCATAGGTCAGGTGCCTGGAGCACTCAGCACTATCTCTGACTTTGCTGTTGTTTTTTTTCTGGCTTCTAAGGATCCTCGTCTCACACAGGCCCTTTTCTCCCTCTGTGGGGCCTTCAACCAGGAGCCCTGGGTGCCTCCACCTTCACCCACCTGGTCTCTGCCTGGGCTTGGCCTGACAATGAGGGAGGGCTTTGGGGAGTGGGTCTTGACTGTGTGCTTCCCTAGGCTAGGAGACCCCCGGAGTCTTCCTCTCATTAACTCAATTCCACCAGCCCACACGGCTGGGCACCCCCTTTAGTGCTGTCCTGCTCTGGGTCCTTGAGGGCTCCACAGATGAGAAACACCCCCAACACCTCCCAATACACACATCCAGAGGAGCCCACAGCCCAGTTCAGGAGTCAAACAAACAGCAACGATGCTGGACAAGGCAGGCGCCCCAAAAGTGCAAGGGAGGGAAAGGTTGATGCCAAGGCAAGGGGGCAGAGGAGAGTTAATGGGGAGGAAGGAAGAGGTATTGGGGCTGGACTTGCTGGGTGGTTGGGATTCTGAGCAGCTGTTACCCAGCACTGGCCTGACCACCCCACTCTGGACTCTCTGCAAGACTCAGAGCTTCCTAGAATCACAAACTTTTCTGAACTCCCACTGAGAATCTGTCATGAGGCGATGGCCCTTGTGCTCCAGAATCTGCCACATGGAGAACCCAAGAGGAGTAAACAGATGCTGTCCGGGGTGACTGTGGGCCCGAGGTTCAGGAGCTGCTCAGAAGTGCTTTCTGATGACACTGGCCAGGAGGCTTCTCCCCATGACATGTTAAGGTGCAGCTGGCTCTCCTAGGATGTGACCCCTGCAGGGGCTACTTGACAAACTCAGCACCTGAGTCTGGGGCACTCATTTCACAGCCTCAGTGCAAGCTCATCTTGTCCCTGGGGATTTATCTCCATTGTGTTTTAAAACAATACAGAGTAAGATTAATCCCACCGTCAGGCTCTTCTTAGACTTTTTCAGTTTAAATTTTTTTTTTGCAGCCAGGGCCGGGTTTGAACCTATTACCTCCAGTATATGGGGCTAGCACCCTACTCCTTGAGCCACAGGTACCACCCAGACTTTTTCAGTTTAAATAGTTTCAGTGGCCCTAACTTCTTCTCTTCAAGCGTGATCATTCTCCCCTGTCTTGCTTCAGCTCAGTCAGGTTCCTCTGGAAAGGCAGGTCCCAAGGCTGAGGACAGTGTACAGATAAGGACTGACCAGCCAGGTCTCGTTTTGCTACTATCACTCCATGAATGTGGCCAAAGTGGTGCTTTGGGTAGCCACATGAAACCATTGGTTCACAGGTTCCCCCTTCACCTCTTCCAGAGGGAATTTCTCCACTTACAAGTGGGAATGACATTTCACTTCCTGCTTGGTCGCTGGGATGGTGAGAGTGTGGTGAGTAGTCTTCAAAGCCTTGTGCTTCTTGGGAGTCAAGCTCTATCCAGAGATCAACCCACTATGAGCTGATTGAGAAAAGCAGGGGCTTGGGAAAGGGCTGAGAGCAATTAGGCACCTTATCCAGCTGCTTACCTAATGACTCTTCTATTGTACTGGAGTGGACCTTGAACTTGGGAGTAGGAGGCCCTGTGGGGGTGGAGAGGTTGACTGTACCGCTGCCTCTGTTTCTCAGCCGTGGTGAAGAAGAAGTGTGCCCTGCAGGCAGCCCACCTCTTCCGTCTCCTCCCTGGGGGATGAATCAGCCTTGGGAAAGAAGCAAAGAACAGCTGACTGGCTAAGTTGATGTCTCACTCAGCCCTAGCTGAATGAAGGCACTGTTCTCTCTGCTGGGGCAACTTCCAAAGCTGAACCATCATTTTCATCCAAATGTTGCTCAAACCCCTTCTTCTGCATTTGCCCAAACTGGCAAAATGTTTGTTCTTTGAAGTAGCAAAATGATCCAGATTCTTTCACCAGACAGACTGATAGGGAGCGATTTACAACATGGATAGGGTAAAGAGGTAAATTATCCTACTCAGACAGCTTTGGGAAGAATCAGGCTCAAGCCTCTTTCCACAGGGGGCTTCCACATCCTAAAACAGGGCGGAGGCAGGGGAGCTGTCTTCCCACACCCCGTCTTGCCTGTGAGCCTCTGGGCTGTACTGAGTCAGCACCCTGGAGAGCTGCGCCCCACCCCCTTCCTAACCGGTGAGGTCAGCACAGATGCTGGCAGGTCAGGGCCCAGCACACAGCAAGGGGGAAGGAGCTGCAGCCATGAGCCAAAGTCCCTAAGAACAGAGTTGAAGTGATCCTCATAAGGGCGTGGAACAGGGTTCCAAAGAGCAGATTCACTGACAAAAACTTACTGTGGGCAACCAGAGATGGTGGAGGTCATGGCATTGTTCAACACTTATTAGCAGTTTTTTTCATATACACTAAGTTATAATCTTTCTAAAGGGCAGCCATTGCAAGACTCAAGTGAAGTGTCACTTCCCATGTCTCTCTGGAGCCGTTCTTATGGAAGCACCGAGAGCTCCAGACTCACAGAAGTGGGCAAACACACAATTGAAGGAGCATGCCATGGCATAATCCTAGCACACAGCAACCTCAAACTTTTGGGCTCAAGTAATCTTCATGCCTCATTCAGTCCTGCGCAGCTGGGACTATAGGTACCTGCCACAATGCCCAGCTGGCTTTTCTATTTTTAGTAGAGATGAGGTCTCGCTATTGCTCAGGCTTTCTTGAATTCCTGAGCTTACGCAGTCTACCCACTTTGTCCTCCCAGAGGATTAGGATTACAAGTTACAGGTGTGAGCCACCATGCCGAGCCCATGGAGGGGATTCTGTTTTAAGGTCCAAGTTAGAGCAACTTCTCAGTCTTCCATGAGGCAGCTCTCCTGCTCACTAGGTGCTGAGTCTTTGCATTCCTTGCTCAGGGTGAGACACACCTACATGTTGGCTCCAAGAGGGGCCTAGCTCAGAGAACAAGCTCATTAGCCTACATCCAAGTCCTGGAATGCTTACCAGCCAGCCTCCTGGCCTCTAGCCATCACACTGGTTCTCAATAGCAAGAATAAATGAATCTTGGAAGCTGTGTAGAGTGCAAACATAGGGGCCCATTGGAAAGATTCTGACTTGGCAGGTCTGGGGTAGGACCAGGAATCACCAGCCCCAGGTGATCCTGCTGTACCCTGGAGCATGTCACACTGTGGGTATACTGAGTGCTCTAAGTTAGGAGGCACTGAGGAAAGCTCACCACCTGCAGTAAAAATCCCAAGAGGTGGCCTGCTTGCCCAGCTGGTGGCTAGCCTTGGCTCATCATGACCATGGCTGTACAACCCCTGCCATCTTCTCATTGGTTATCCACGAGGCTAGGGGCCGAACTCAAACTCCCTCCTGAAGAATCGAAAGCAGAAGGTATGCACACTTCTGTTGGGCCAGTGTACTGTTAGGAAGAACATACAAAAGATAGTTGCAGTTATAGAAATGGATCCTATTTCCTAGGAATGGGGACCCCTGTCTGCCTCTACATTCAGGCTGAGGGACTGACCTCAAGAATGGAGAGGTCTTTCTTTATCTAGCAGTGAAGAGTGAGTGACCATTATTAGCTCACTGGTTGTGTCTTAGCCTCTACTTGATGCCATAAAGTAAAGGAGAAAATTTCCTAGCACCCTGCCCTTCCCCCCAGAAACACTGCCTTGAGATTCTTTTCTACTATCAGTGCTATAGTCCAGCCGTACCTGGTGTCTTCATTCATTCTGGCTGCCCTAACAGAATGCTATATGGTTAAGGGCCAACATCAGAAATTTACTTCTCTCAGTCTGGAGGCTGGGCCGTTTAAACCAGGGCACTGACCAATTCGTTGTGTGGTAAGGGCCCACTCCCTTGTCCAGAGATGGTAATTTCTTGATGCATCCCCACATGCTTGAAGGGGTCAATTAATTCCTTGGGCCTTTTTTTATAAGGGCACCAATCCCATTTATGAGGGCTCCATGCTTACAACCTAATCATGTTCCAAAGTCCCTACCTTCTCAGGGGTTAGGGTTTCAACATACAGATTTTGTGGGGACAAATATTCAGATCATAGCAGCTGGATTTAAATAGGTTTCTAATGGGCTGTGTTGGAAACCTACCCATCATGCATGGAGCCATTGCCATGGGAAAGTGCATTCTGAACTCCTCAAGTCTAATTGCAAGCAAACTTGAGGAACGTCCGCCCTTGACTGTCCTTGAATGTTTCTAGAGGCAAAGCCCAGTACCTGATTCTAAAAGCCTGGCATGAATCCATCAGGCAGACATCAAGCAGACATCCTTACTGAGAGGCTCAGGTACCTCTACTCAATAGGGAAATGGTGAGGGATGCCAGGCTCCGGGCGGGCCCTTAGGAAAGGGGCCATGAATGAGCAGACTGTGAATGCTGCTTGGGGCCATGACCTTGCATCAGAGTTTAGTTGTCCTACCAATCAATCAGGGAGCCAAAAGTCCCATCAGGGCCCCTTCTGGGCAGAACTGTGGCCCAGAAGACAAAAAAGCATTTTCTTAAAAGGTAAGAATGTTACTCTTATCTTCATTTAGGTGACCTAATGAGCCACAGGGCATTTTAACTGGATGATATTAGTGGGTGAAACAGCCCCCAAGGAGAGGTTGCTCCAGGTTATGTTTTCAACCTTGCCACAGACTCAGTCTGAGCTGCGCGTTGTTGTTGCCCTAGAGATGCTGAGTAGGGTGGTTATGCATGTCTGCTGCACCCCATTTGGTTTTGTTCATGCCCACAGCCCATATCAATTTAAAAAGCACTGACTGAGCGACCAGGTGCATTTTCCTTCTTTGTTATAAATACATATACGATGCTCGTAGTGTTTGGGGACACATGCCAAAAAAAATAAAAAACTTCTATATATTTTTTTGTTGCAGGCTGATGTGTGAATAAAAAGTATAATAAAGAACTAAGAACAAAGTTTAAGTTTCAGTGGAAATGTCATAGATGGCGCCTGTGGCTCAGTGAGTAGGGCACTGGCCCCATATACCGAGGGTAGCAGGCTCGAGCCTAGCCCCAGCCAAACTGCAACAAAAAATAGCCAAGTGTTGTGGCAGGTGCCTGTAGTCCCAGCTACTTGGGAGGCTGAGGCAAGAGAATCACCTAAGCCCATAAGCAAGACATTGCTGTAAGCTGTGATGCTATGGCACTCTACTGAGAGCGACAAAGTGAGACACTAAAAAAAATAAAAAGAAAAAGAAATCTCTGTGAAACTGCAAAATGTCAGTACTGTCAGATGGCAAGAGGGAGGAGAAAGACACTGTATCCTTCAAGGCAGACGTTTACAACTTTGTATACCTCAGAAGAAAATACCAGAGTATTCTGGGGCCTCCCATGCCACACATGTAGAATCTTAAATGAGCAATTAGTAAATGGTGGCCCCTTTGATTCAATGAATGTCTGTGGGAGGATTGGAACACAGGTCCCTTGTGAAAGCCATAAAAGGGTAAAAAGAAAATTACTTGAGACCCACCCGGAAAATAAAAGCATTTTTTAGGGGTGGAGTTATGTTAATAACCCCCATCTGGTGTCCCAAATTGTTGGCAACACAGGAGCACAGGCAAAACCAGGTTTTAAATGCCTGAGGTTTAAGTAGCAGCTCACAACAAGGACATCAGTGACTCTCATGTTGATAACCGGCCCAGGGATATTCCTCTAAACCACTTCACATAAAATAGGAGACTAGCTTGGGGCTAAAACGTTATATAAAATCACATTTAAGAGGTGCATCTGATGTACAATCCCTCTTTCTTTTCAAATAAAGCAACACTTTCCTCTCTCTCTGTTCATTCCTGAGCCAGTCACGCAGGTGAGCTGTGATTTCCTAATGGTATCCTGAGCCAGAACGCAGGGCACATGGGAGCAGATCCAGACTTGCCAGGCTCATGGAAATTAGACAAGGCCAGCCCAACATGGAATAATGTGAGCCAAAAACTCCATCAATGGCCTGCGTGTCAGACGCGTGCTTGCACCCCCACAGGTCTGGGGCAAGGCCACTCCCTAGGTCCTCAATTACGAGCAGGTTCTGCTACCAAGACAACATAGGGCCAACAGCCTCATTTTGGCTCTCAAGGGCAAGACTGCTATATACCACCACTCCCTTACTTCCTGTATCCCAGCTTCTCTCTGGACAGGAAATTAAATAGTCTCCCAGCAGGGCCACACAGACACAGCCATAGAAGAAGCCAATATAAAATACAACTTCCTTAAACAGGAATTTATTAAACTACATGTTACATAAAAGCACATATAAATGGACCTTTAAATACATTCATTTCATCTTAAACAAATTTACATGACACTTATTTACACTTCTCCATCATATATTTAAATTATTTTTCCAAGCTTACTACCGATAAAAGGTAATAGAATGATCACCTGCTCACACAGATGCATATAGAACTTGTCCACAGGGCTAAATAAAGCACCACGTTCTAGGAAACTCAGCTTATTCAATTTTACAGCAACAACTCATTCTGAAGGTGCTTTCTTCTGAGCTGTTCTTGAAATGAGGCCTTTGGTATAGAGATGCCCAAGGTTCATTCTAAGAAGCTGATCCAGGGCAGAGACAGGTCCTTGGTTGTTTACCTGCCCTGGATTCTTGGAGTTGGAAGGACTCTTAGAGACCATCATGCCCCTTGTCTATGGACTGGGAAACAGAGGCTTAGGGATAGGTGACTTGCGAAATGAAAGGGCAGGGACTGGGAGCCAGGGTCCCTCTAAAGGGTCCTGACCCCTCCATTATCCACAATCCACAAAGGTTATGACCTCTTTTCTCCATTTCCAGCCCACCCATGTTGTAAACATCTTTGTTTACCTGGCTGAACACATGATGTCTTGAGATGTGAGAAGTAGCTCAGGATTCCCACAAGCATCTTTGCGGAGCTTTGGAAATTTCCACCCAGGGCTGGTTTTACAAGAGATCGTGGTCAGGCACCTTACTTCTTCAACCATAACATTCACCTTTAAAACTTAGCTGACTTCAGAAGTTCAGAGTTTCCAATTAATTTGGACAAAAGGTAACATTCTACAGGACGGAGACTGTAACGGATTCGCCACAAGTGCATCGTATTTGCCTAAGTCCATCCATCTACCAATGTTGGATCTATAATGAGGTTTCACAAATAAGTAGCCCCAAGTGGGGAAAAGCAGGCAGAGGGACAAGTTTTTTTTCTTGATAATGTACATTCTTCTGAAAGCAATTTTTTCTTTTTTTGGGTCTGCTTTACATAATAAAAATAAACCCTGATTTGTTTTTTATCAGGACTTAAAAAACCACTGTACTAAGAAAGAGATGACAATATTAAAAAAGATGAGGAGTGGGGAAGGGCTCTCTCTAAGCCACATTACAAAAGAAAGCTGAGACCAGGTGAAGAGAGATAAAAGGAAGCAGACAGACTGGGAGACAGAAGGGTTATTCTTCCCTGTAACCAGAGTAAACACAGGTCATAGCAGCCTTCATTTGGTTTTATAACAGATACACAAATGGAGAAACACAAGTGGAAAGATGTGCTCAGCTGAACCTCCTGACGCCGTTTTGTTAAAATATGGTACGTTTACATTCCCAGAACCCAGCCTTCTACTGAGGCTGCTGCCCACCTGCCTCACTGCCCATGACACTCACATGGGCATCTGCTTTCTGTCAACCTGAATCCAACTTTCCTTCTAACCCTCACCCAGAATCACACCAGGAGAAATGAACAGCCAGAAAATGAATGAAAATCTTCAAGGAGATGGAGCCAATCACAGGATACACAAGGGCTTTCGGAGAAGTCCAGTTGCCAGCAATGGACCAGGTGTGGGCAGGTGAAACCCTGAGTCCAGGGAACACAGGGTGATAAAAATATCTTCATATTAAGGAATATATATATGTCCCATATATATGTATATGGAGGCATTTCTTTCGTCTGCAAAAGGAACCAACTAAAACCTTTAATTTTTATAATATTAAAAAATAAGTCTTTGATATATAAAAACTGGCTAGAAAAAAAAATTTTTTTTAACTTGTTGATGTCACCTTACATGTCTTCAGGGAAGGAGTCAGGGTCAGGGCCCTGGGTGTGAGACGGGTGCTGGCCTCACTCACAGTCCGCAGAGCAGGCTGCAGACCCCAGGCTTCCCAGACTGTACCTTCAGGGACCTGATGGTCAACAGACAGCCCCAGTGGGTTGCTCTATGTGTAGCAAAGACACTCAGGCTGCGTCTTCCCGGCCCTCAACCCAAATCAGTGCTCCCATCCCTGAGTCCTAAGGGGGCAGAGATAGGACAAGCACCCATCATTTTCGCAAGGGACTGAGGATTTTCCCCAGAGTGGTCCGATCAGAGTCCTTCAGTCTGAGGGAGGCTCTATCCCCAGCCCCTCTGCCCTTCGGAGAGGCCTCCGTGTGGGCACCGGGGCCTTCAGCAGGCTCCGGGCACTTCCTGGGGGCCCGGACGCTGCTGGCCCGCTTCGGGGTTCCGCTGTCCTTGAGGGCGGCGTCCTCGGGGCCACCCTTCACCCTCAGCTGCCGCTGCGACAGTGTTCGGGTGATGCCAGGGGCTCGGGCCGCAGGAGGGGTATCCGTTCTCATGCTCCGGGATGAGGAGGCCACGGTG
Organism: Otolemur garnettii; assembly: GCF_000181295.1. Classification (NCBI taxonomy): domain Eukaryota; kingdom Metazoa; phylum Chordata; class Mammalia; order Primates; family Galagidae; genus Otolemur; species Otolemur garnettii. The sequence continues at coordinate 12,724,942 of NW_003852436.1, read as the reverse complement.
TTTCGGGCAAAGCTCGGGACAGGGGGCGGGACCCGAGGGACGCTGGGGGCCGGAGGCGTCTTGGGCTGTTCTTCCGGACTTTCAGGGTCCTGGGAGTGGGAGCGGCAGATCTTGTCTTCCTCTGGCTTCGGTCTGGGGACGTTCCTGAGGGGCTTGGCGCTGGGCTTCCTGAGGGAGCCCCCGCGCTGCAGCTGTGGCTCCTTCCCCTGCCGGGCGCTGATCGCGCCGCCCCCGCGCGGCGGCCTCTGCTCCTCGGGGGCTACCCGGGTCCCCGCGGAGGGCCTCCTGGGGGACGTGTCCTTGGTGCCCCTCACTGAGCTCCGGCGCGACCACAGCGTGTCTGTGCCGCCGGGGGCGTCCCCGGGGGGTGCCCGGCCCTGCGGCTCCGGCCGCTTCCAGCCGCCCAGGGCCCGGCCGGTCTTGGAGAGCGGCACGACCTTGCGCATGGTCGCGCTCTCCGACGCTGTCAGCGTCCGCACCGGCCGGGGCGCAGGGACCTGGCCCCGCCGGATGCCACCCGGCTTGGGGGCCCCCGCGGGCGCCTCTCGGAGGGAGCTTCTCTTCGGCGTTGTAACATCCTTGCCTTTGGCGGGGCTGTCCCTGGGAAGGCCAGCCTCGCAGCTGGGCTCGCTCTTCTCCGAGACCGGGTCAGGAGCCTCCGCAGGGGGGCTGGAGGCTGCACGAGAGGAGACCTGGCTGCTGCCGGCCTCCGCAGCCCCGGAGGACACCGAGCCGTCCCCTTCGCCCCCTCCCTCCCGCTCACCCGCCGCGGGTCTGGGGTCGGTCCCCTCCGAGCAGTCCAGGGTTAGCGAGCAGTCTGTGGTGTCCGACAGGTAGAACACAGGCCCAGGATCTTTGTTGTCAGGGTCGCTGCTGCCCGCAGACACTAGGGCCGAATCGCCAGGTTCCTCAGGGGCCAAGCTGAGAGCGCCCTGGTGGCCGGCACTGAGGGTTTGGGGGCGCTCATCCCCCGGAGACCCTATCTCCGCTGGGCTGAAGTCGTTCGAGGTCAGCCGGGACGTCTCCTCCGGAATCTTGGGACCCTGGAAATTGAACTGGGCCAGCCCAGTCACCAGCTCATGCTCCTTGATCCCCAGAGCCAGCGGTGGGAGCGGAGGGGACCGAGCCTGACCCAAGCCCACAGGCTCACTGTACCTCTTTCGCAGTAGACTGTAACCCCCGCGCGCAGCCCGCGGGGAGGCCCCGGCGGCCTCCTCACGTTGGGTAGCCGCAAGTGGGGCTTTCTCCCGGCCCTCGGAGGCCTGAGGTTTGCGCCCAAAGTCGGAGTTGGGGTCCCTCGGCTCTGCAGGCTCCATCCAGGCTAGTGTGGGCCGGTTCTGCCCAGGGCTGCTGCTCCGGGGCAGGCTGTTGAACCTGCTGTTGTCCTCGGGGCTGCTGGTGGAGCTCTCCAAGAAGGTCAGCAGTTCCCGGTCGGCAGAGACGCCCAGGGAGAGGCGCGAGCGGCGGGAGTTGGGGGGCCTATATGAAGGGCTGATGGGCCTGGGGTGCAGGAAAGGGAGCAGGTCTTCCGCACCCTTCTGGGTCAGCAGCAGCACGTCGCTCTCACTGCTGCTCCGGCCAAAGCCCCCAAGCTCCCCGACTGCCCAGGAGCGCCGCTTCTGCTCCAGCTCCTTCAGCCGCTGCAGCTGCCTCAGCTCCTGGATGGCACGGTCGTGGTTGTCCTGAATGAGAGGTGAAGAGAAGCCCGAAGATGCATGAAACCCCTGGGACAAAGGTGCAATTTTAGAGCCACCTACCCAAGGAGAGAGACAGTACAGACGGAGCTCTGTGGGTCATGCCCCACACTGGGAAAGAAACTCTGTGTGTGTGTGTAGGTTTGGGGAGGCTCTCCAAAGCTGACCAGAGGGACACACTAGGCCTGGCCCCAACCATCTGTCTACAGTGTGCATCTGATCCTTGGGCCCAACTTCAGCTACCCAGCCAAGGCCTGGTCAGCTCACTGTGGGCTGTGATTCCGCATAAAATGCATGAGACCTCAACTCCAAGGAAAGTCAGCTTGGTGCCTTAGCAGTCCAAGACAGAGGATTTCTAGCAAAGTGCTATCAGAGGCAATGGCTGAGGGAAAATACTATGAGTGTTTAAAGAGTGAGCCTCAAATTGTGCTTCTGTGTTGTGTGGATCTATCCACAGGTGCACACACACCTTCAGATGCAGCACCTGCTACTTAACACCACTTTGGATACATAATGTGTATTACAGATTAAGAGATGACTTTCAACTCTGTTCTCTGACTGCTCCTTGGTTTAAAAAAAAAATGCAAATACTATGGTGTCTCTGTCACTTATGCCCCAACCCATTCCTACAGTCAGAGAAGAGGAGCAGGTATACTTTACTAATCCTTCAACAATTTCACTCAGCTCCAAAGCACTTAGCCCTTCCCAAGGAAACTGCACCAGAACATAGGCGCACACCAAATCGCACTTTACCACCTGGCTGTGTGCTTTAAATATACAGAGGGTGCCAAAAAATGTAGACATTTCATTTTTAGAAAAGAAAAAACTGTTTTAAAATTGTAATAAAGTCATGTTTCACTTCTGCGGTTGTTAGGGGTGCTCCAACAGGACTTGCACTCATCTTTTGTTATCCATAGACATTGAGTATTACAAGTCTGATACAGTTTTTTCCTTTTTTAAAATGTGTATACATATTTTTGGCACCCTCTGTATTCGTGTCATGTAAATATGTGGATCTCACAACCCAAATCTGTTATCGTTAGCAGTTTTTCCTTGAAAACCAATTTCCTTCAATGATGGACTTTCCCTTCCAAGTTTCTGTGAGGCTCTGGCTGGGGACTCTTGGCTCCTCCTGCAGTTCTGGCCTCAGCCTCTCCCATCGTCCCCACCTCTCTCAGACCTTCTCCTTTCAAGGCTGCTTGTGGTGGGGGTGGGGGCCAGTTCCTGGCACTCAGGACAGCTGGGCTCAGAGCATCACACAGGTGGCCTCGCGGGCCTACAGAATTCCAAATAGGAGTGAGGGCCTCCGAAGGAGCCAACTTGGCCTCTACATCCACCACTGCCTCCCACAGCTGAGCTCACTGCTTGGCCAGAGGAGTGTAAACGTGGCCACAGGCTGAACCTCTTTCTCTCAGCTGGACAGAGGAAGGAGGGGTTTAGAATGCAAAGAAATTCTGGGCCTGAAAGAAAGTCCCTCAAAGAAACTCAGCCATGGACAAAACTGCAGGGGAAGAGGTGACTCACAAGTATTTGATTCCTCATCACCACCTGAAATGAAAGGATTCAAACTGCTACTTCGCTTTTAATTGGCAGATTAAAGTTTTATTTACAGAGCCAAGCAAACCCAGAGAGTTTTCTGGCTTCTAAATTGAACTAAGAGATTACTGGAATTGATGGTAGAAGAGCAAGAAATGTAGCTGTTGTACTCAATATAGCAGCAGGCTTTGTAGATACTTGACCATTTTGAGGGCTGCTCAATTCCTGTGGTGCCAACCCCAAGTGATGGTGGGTGCTTGGAACAGGTGGCAGGGAGGTCCTACCTATCAGCAGCAGAAGTCCCCCTGAAAGAGGACATTCTGTTTTGGGGAAATGGGTGAGAAAGACATTAAGATCTTCAGGAGACTTTTAAATATTATGACTGCCATCACAGGGCAACTTTACTAACAAAAGGCTTTTAGGGCATTAATATGAATGTTGGTATGAGCAGCAAAGCAGAAGAGGCAGCCAAATGCCAGATTCCTAATGATATGGACGCCTCAGGGCTGGGATGGCAGAGCTACTTCCCAGCAATCTCCACCACAGGGCTGGCAACACCACCTGGGCCAGACATTCCTGAAATCATGTCAACACTGAACTGTCTTTCTGCCATGGCAGAGGACTGGGTCAAGAAGAAGAAAAACACAGGTATGTCACCGGCCATACCTTAACTGCTTTGTTGAATTTGGTACAGAAGTCTCTAAATATCTGCAGACATTCATCCAGTTTCATGGTTTCTTTGTCTTCACAGAAAAAATCTATAAGGGTGTGGGCCTCATCCTGGAGTTCTCGTTTCCAGTGTTCCAGTTCTGTCAGCTTCTCTATGGCAAACTGCAGAAAAGCAAATGAGAACACACTGAAGTAAACATGGTCAGCAGGTGAGGCGCTTAGCACGGCCCCTGGTGCCCAGGAAAGACACGCTCCTGGGGTTCAATTTCAGGTTTGAGAAAGGAAGGGCTTATTGTAAGGCCAGTGCACTCAGAGCCAAAAGGAAAATGATTCAACCCAGACAAAAACCGTGGGGGAAAGCAAAGTGAACACCTGTGTAAGACCTAGAAGGAAGAGATAGATGTAAGTGCTTTAACCTGTAGACTGCCACTAGCAAAACTTGGCTCCTTTAATGTTACCAAAAAAAAAAAAATGACACAGGTAAGCAATTGGTTTTATTAAGAAAGACCCATTTTGCACCTGTTTTTCCTTCTCTTAAAACGCAGTCTTTTTTTTTTTTTTTTCTGCAGTTTTTGGCCGGGGCTGGGTTTGAACCCGCTGCTCCCAGCATATGGGGCCGGCGCCCTACTCCTTTGAGCCACAGGCGCCACCCTTAAAACGCAGTCTTAATCTGGTTAAGAGTTCACTCTGTGGTCCCTTAAAGTTACTTGTTATATTGAAAAACTGTCAATTTTGCCCAGTTGAGGGGCAGTTTAATCCCAAATGAGCTCTATTAAGCTCAGTGTCACCCCTCCCCTGAAAGGACTGAAGTCCTCGTGCTTCAACCAGAGGTGCTCTTCCATGTCAGCTGGAAAGCTCTGGCAACAGTCATTGCTTGTACCACACATGCAATTTAATAGAGTTAGGAGAGATCCAGCACTATTACTCTATTAAAACCACTCAGGAGATTCTGATGAGTCCCTGTAGTTAGGAATTACTGTCTTGTACAAATCCACTCTTTTTACTTCTTTATTTTCTCCTACTTCTTCTAGGGCAAATAAGTCTCTGAGGCCTCTACAATTCTGGCACTGCCTCAACAAAACGGTGGGAATGTAAGAAGCTTGCTTTCCTTCAGTGTGTCCCCAAGACTTTTAGGACAGGATCTGCCACAACCAAGGGTCATAAGCGAACTTCCCTGCAGTTCAGTGTGTTGAAAATAAAAAGGAAGCAGTGTGGAGAGGAAGAGGAAGGTCCCCAGGCAGACGCTCCCGGGGAGAGGAGAGACAGGAGACTGAATATCTGGAACCACACTCAAGTTCTTTTTTTTAGACAGAGCCTCAAGCTGTCCCCCGGGTAGAGTCCCATGGCATCACAGCTCACAGCAACCTACAACTCCTGGGCTCAAGCGAGTCTCCTGCCTTAGCCTCCCAAGTAGTTGGGACCACAGGCGCCCGCTATTTTTTTGGTTGCAGCTGTCATTGTTGTTTGGCAGCCCGGGCTGGATTCGAACCTGCCACCTTAGGTATATGTGGCTAGTGCCTTAGCCACTTGAGCCATAAGGCGCAGAGCCCACACTCAAGTTCTATGCTGCCTTCTTGTTTACTGGGGAATGATGCTTCTAGGAAGAAAGAATGTATGAACTGTGCTACTTGATGAAATCACATGTATCATGTTTCTTAAATAAAGGCTGGGCTTGGTGCCTATAGCTCAAGTGGCTAGGACGACAGCCACATACACAGGAGCTGGCAGGTTCAAATCCGGCCCGGGGCCGCCAAACGACAACTACAACCAAAAAAAATTGCCAGGCATTGTGGCAGGTGCCCGTATTCCTAGCTACTTGGGAGGCTGAGGCAAAAGAATCACTTAAGCCCAAGAATTAGAGTTTGCTGTGATGCCACAACACTCTACACAGGGCTACAGCTTGAGACTCTGTCTCTAAAAAAAAAAAAAGAAGAAGAAAGAAAAGTACTAGTCTTCCATTGTACTTA
>NW_003852436.1:12699304-12719056 GCF_000181295.1 Otolemur garnettii | reverse complement strand
GTAGGGCTCTGGACACCTATACTGAGGGTGACAGGTTCAAACTCAGACCGGACAAAGTGCAACAATAAAAGTGCCAGGCACTGTGGTTTGTGCCTATAGTCCCACCTACTCCGGAGGCTGAGGCAAGAGAATTGCTTAGGCCCAGGAGTTGGAGGTTGCTGTGAGCTGTGATACCACAGCGCACTACTGAGGGCGATAAAGTGAGACTGTCTCTAAAAAAAAAAAAAAAAAGGGCTTATATTTGACAAACATTTTTATTTGTGAAGTGGGGATGAGCCTAGGACATGGTAAAGCCATAAGTCCACTTTCAAGAGTGGGACTGCTGTTTGGGCATGCTTGGAGAGCTACAGAACCTACAAGGCACCACCGCCTACCCACTCTAACCCACGTTCCCCCTTAAAAGCCCTTTTCTTAAACCAAACACATTCAAGAGGTAGTAGGAAACCAAAACTATTTAAGAAACCAAATACCAGGGAAAGTAACCATCTGAGTCAGTAGCCCAAGGCAGTGTGTGCATTCATGATGTATTTTTCTTTATGGAGAGAATGGTATTAATGAAAGGATAAATCTTTGCCTGTCATTCTTTCACAGGGGGAAAGATGGAGTCCAGCCAAGAAAAGCTTGACTGGCAAAAAACAGGCCTCTTGAAAGCATCTAAATGGAAGCTTAGCTCCACCTCGTATGTCCCCTATCTAGATCCTGTGGGGACTGACAGAATACCAGGAAGGAAAAAACTTCAACTACCGGAGTCACCCTTCAGACTCGGGAAAGTGAAATATTCAGAACATGGATCTGAAAAATAATCATGCTCTAAGTTATTTGCCATGAGTTCTGCATGATTAGGGTCACAAATAAAAAAGTCCACACTACACAGGCAAAGCAAGAATGACAACAGGTTAGGCTAGGGCTTGGTGGCTCATGCCTGTAATTCTAGCATGCTGGGAAGCTGGAGCATGTGGATCACCTGAGCTCAGGAGTTCAAGACTAGCTTAAGCAAAGTGAGACCCTGGCCCTAACAAAAACAGGAAAACTAGCCAGGTGTTGTGGCAGGCACCTGTAGTCCCAGCTATTTGGGAGGCTGAGGTAAGAGGACTGCTTAAGCTCAAGAGTTTGAGGTTGCTATGAGCTATATGACACCATGGCACTCAACTCAGGGTCTCTGATCTCTAAAAAAAAAAAAGAATAAAAATAGGTTAGGAGTTGTGGTATCAAATCCAACTTTACATCTCTAACTTGCCTGCTACAAACCAAAGTTCTAAGCAGATTCACTATTTCTTGCCCAAAGGGCCACACTATTGAAATAGATATGCAAAAATGTGTTTCTGCTATCTTTTTGTTCAAAAGCCTTGAATGAGTCTCCCTGTTTATGGTGTAAAGTCCAGTGTTCAGAGTGGCATTCAAAGAAGTACATGGCATGGCCCTCACATACCTCGAACATTTTTATCTCATCTACCTATTCAAAAAGAGGTTGAATTTAAGAAAGAAAAGTACATAGCTGTGTGGAACATTTTATTTACAAAAAGAAAAAATAACTAAAAGAAAGATGAGTTTAAAGAGATAAAACAGGCTTGGTGCCTGTAGCTAGGGCACCAGCCAGATACACCAGAGCTGGTGGGTTCGAACCCAGTCTAGGCTGGGGTTGTGCTGGGTGCCTGTAGTCCCAGCTACTTGGGAGGCTGAGGCAAGAGAATTGCTTAAGCCCAGGAGTTGGAGGTTGCTGTGAGCTGCGATGCCATAGCACTCTACCCAGGGTGACAGCTTGAGATTCTGTCTCAAAAAAAAAAAAAAAATGAAGAGAGAGAGATAAAACAAGGTTGCTTGCCTTTGAAGAGCAGTCTAAAGGTGAGGATAACCTTTTTGTATTTTTAGTATTAGATACTAGTAATTAATACCCAGAATTTTAATCTGGATGTGTGCGAGTCCTTATTCTTGAATTTGTTTTATGCATCTGACCATGCTTACTGTTTAGTATGTTTGTGATGGTGGTGTTTGCTATTTTTGTACTTTGAGAAAAATCTGTGAGTTTGGTTATACTTAAAAGAAAATACAGAGCACGCATTTAATAATAAAAATAAATTCACAGCACAGCCAAACAAAATCAAGTGTCTGCCAGTGTGAGCTAAAATTTATAATATTTTGGAATAGCTGAATTCATGAGTGAAGGCTTGGCTGGCACAGAATTGGGAGCACATACCATCTCTCCCCAGTGCCAAGGGCAGCCCCACCACACAGATTCTGCCTTGCAGGTCTCACAGCACGAACACTTCAGGTAGTAGCACACCATTTCCCTGAAGACTAACATGAGATGGTGCCACTTCTTTTTTTTTAAATAAGGAAGATAAAAGAAGTATGTCAGACTATATGATTAGTGAGTCACAATGAGCTGTCACAAACATGTCCACTCTGCTATTTTCTGTTGATGCTACTCGGCACAGCTCCTGACACACCCTGTGGGCCTGATGTGTTCCGGTGTTAATAGGCATAGCTATCACGTGCTCTGCTGTCCTCATTATAAAACATGCCAAACGCAGCTTATTTGTCCAATATAAATGAGTGAAGGAATGACAGCCCAAGTTCTAAGGTGTCTTAATGACATCTGTGGAACTTCATTCTGCTACTCGAAAGTTTGATCTCATGGTCCAAATGTAAGCACCAAAGTTGACACCATTTCACCACAGTGAAGTGTGATGATGCAAACTGAGCTATGATGAACAGAAGCCCAGTCCCTAAACAGAAGTCTTATGTTTAGATCAAACTCAATTCCTCTGCAAAGAATGGGCCCTGAAACACAAAGTTCCTTTTACTAACTTGGGGAAAGACAGGAATGGGAACCTGATGGTTCTGAAAATACATCCTTGCAAATCTACCCAGCCTCAGAGGCTCTGCTGGAAGATGAGATTAGAGGGACGACTGGGATCGCCTACACACCTGAAGGAAATCTTCCATCTGCTGACAGAGTTCACCATCCCGCTGGATGTTTTCCTTTAGTGATCGTGTCCTGACAAACAGTGAGTGCAACTCTGCCTCTGTGTTATCCAGAGATAATCTAGAAGAAGAAAGGAGAGAGGGGGTAGTTAGTACCAAGAAGCCCAGTGTCATACGGGTACATCAAACAAGGCCAACTATTGGTCAACCTTGAAACAGAAGGGAGAGCTACCGCAATTACTTCGCCTACCCCTGTTTTTAGATCCTGTGCCTTTCCTCCTGTTTTTCTTTTTAAGAGATAATTCCTTCCTAAAGACATTCGTTGGTTCAAAGTGAGTAGGCTCTGTAACTTTGCTCTGACAGATGCGATACCAAAACTATCTGACTTGTAAAATAAAATAGGTCTGAAGAGCTTTATACAATTAAGTATTACAAACTAAAGCCAGCAGGACTCTGGGAGAAGCATGCTTTCCTGCAGCCACTAAACATATTAAGCTCACATAAGAAGCAAGGCAATGTGCATTGATAATTTTGATTCTAGGGGTAATGGGGAAATACTAAGCTGACTTCACGGATGTTTGCCACAGATAACAGTTCTGCAAATTAATGGTTGGATCAATGGCAATACTTTTGTTATACATCAAATCAAAGCAGTACATGAATGATGGGTTTGTCACCTGGTAAAGTGAGCAGGCGAAACCTAAAATCCAGGTGGAATGAATAAATTAGTTTGAATTTCCATTTCCATTATTGATTCTAATTTTTTTTTCTTTCTTTTCTTTTTTTGAGACAGAGCCTCAAGCTATCCCCCTGGGTAGAGTGCTGTGGCATCAAAGCTCACAGCAACCTCCAACTCCTGGGCTCAAGCGAGTCTCCTGCCTCAGCCTCCCAAGTGGCTGGGACCACAGGTCCTCCTAAGTAGCTGGGACCACCACAGCGCCCAGCTATTTTTTGGTTGCAGCCATCATTGTTGTTTTGGCAGGCCTGGGCTGGATTCGAATGCACCACCTTAGGTGTATGTGGCTGGTGCCTTAGCCACTTGAACCACAGGCTCGAAGCCTGATTCTAAGTTTTCTTTGTGCTATAAAGTTTTACAACTCCATTGGTGCCCATCTGCGATTTGTTTGTACATCACAAGTGTATTTGTCCTTCCATTTCAAACAAACCTTACTGAATAGGGTTTTCCTAAGCGAAACTTCCAACTCTGACCAGAAATGCCAATTTGAAAATGTATGGTCAATTCTCTATATAATTTTTGGTATCATTTCTATACTAGTCAAAGTATTTCCACACACATTTCCTTTAATAATTCAAAAATGAAACAGTTCATATCTTTTAAGATGTCTAGTGATCTGTAACCGTGAATTATGAACTGTTTACACCTTAGAACTGATAATCCCACTTCAGAAAAGACGTGTGACCTCTGGTCAGATGTTCACAGAGTCGATAACATTGAGCCACTGGCCAGTGACAGGCCTCTGTGCTATGGTTCATTTGTCTGTATACATATGGTTCATAGCTGGATATAGCCACTGAAAGAAGTACATGATATGAACGGGGTTGGTACATGAAGTGGTGTGCTGAGCCAGCTCATGACAGCCAATTGTGGGCACCTCTTTCCAACTCCGCATTCAATAATGCAATATTGGTAGCTTGAAATCAGCCATGGTAGCCTTATTTAGGGCATGGAAATCAGCAAATGCTACAAATCAGGACTTTTTCTCAGAGAGCTGATTATTGATCATTTATTACAGGCTGCATGGATATATATTGTGAATTTACAAACACAGAACTCAAAACAGCACGTACACAAAGATTATAGCTACACTAAAATACACATGTATATTAAGATCAGAAGCAAATTAGAGTGATGTAAAGAGAGATTTGTGTTTGGTAGATACTTTGTAAAGCTGAGTGACTAATTTAAAATAGAATCCTTTCGCAGCGCTTGGTATGGTTCAAGTCCCTTCTAATGCAATAGAAAATAAATGTACTGTGTTAGATTCTACAGGGAAACTGTAATGTAGGGCCATGAATGTTTGATTGATATACACTAACTCCCAAGGTAATAGGCTGTGTTGTTTTAGCTCTGTCTTTTGAGTGTGGAGGAATTTGACATTCTTAACTCGTATTTTTTTACACTGATATTTAGTAGAATAGACTAAAAATGTTTTTTATTTTAGTTAAAAACCCCTAAATTCCAAAGGAGCACACACACATCTCTTGAGCAAATGAAAAAGAAAGCTGAAAGTTCAAAGAGACAAAACCTTTTAAAGTTCGAACTGAAATCCAACAGTTGTAACTATTCATCAGTTTTCATAAGAATGTAGTTTAAAAAAAAAAATCTTAAATTCTCATAATTCGCTTCCAGCCTTCCCTGCTTACCTAGCAGCCTCCTGAACATGATGTAATTTTTCTGAAAACGTTAGAAGAATGGCATCTTTCTTTTGGGCTTCCTGGAACAAAAACAGAATTTTCTCTCACTATATGAATAAAATTAGAAGGAAATAAATTTCTTGGGGCTTAAAGGAAACTTAAAATCTCTGCTCCTGTTTTTAAAATTTGATACATTCAAAGCAATTCATAGATGTGAACTCTGATATTCTTAGTAAGATTTACCAGAACTCCTCTCCTCTCAAGATACATTTATCTTCCCAGGGCAATTAATCTTGACATGCAATACAATTCGAGTGCATTACAACTCAATAGAAGGAGGTGGCAGCTTATAGGGCCCATTGTTTCTAGGAGAATCCAATATATCCTGCTGAAATACCACCCATACCTATGAGTACGCCTTTAAATGAGTGAGATACCTTCAGCTGTTAAACCAGTTTGCAAACTGAGTTTAATCAGAAGGTACACAAGCCATGGAGGTGTCTGGATTCTTCCTTCACCTGTTCAGAGGGCAAGAGGAAGGCAGGTGGGAAGGAGCAATTACTGACTTAGGAAATTTCCCCACATGGGCAGGGACCAAGTTATGAAGAGCACTTGGACACGTGGATCTAGGCCAGTACTGCCAGAATACTAGCTGTAATCCATGCTGAGTAAGGAATGCATTTTCTTTTAATGTCCTGAAAATTAACTTTCCAATCAAGCACCAAATTAAACACAACCCTCTGTGTTCAGAAGAATATGGTAACAATAGTGTGTATCATTTATGGAACGCTTACTATACTGGAAACATTGAACCAAGCCCTCTCAATTACCTGGTTTTGAAGTAAGTTATCACTACTCTCATCATTAGATGAAGAAATTGAAGGTCTTAGGCTCAAGTAACTTGTCTGAGGAAGTACACCTTGTAAAGCATAGTCAAAATCTCCAGTCCTGCCCTGTTCTGAAGTTCACATTCAAAACAAACATGCAACGCTGCTTCCTCCCCAGGTTAAAGCTACATGTATATCACTGATGTCAAAACAACAGGGCAATTCAATGGAGAAAAAGCAAATCAGTACAATTAGCTGAGATCATTTAACAACAAAGGAGATAACTGTCCTTGGCTGATTTTTCACTTAGTACCTAGCTATTTTTGTGTTACAAAGTCCCAGTCAAGAAAGGAACAAAGGGGCTGGGGGCTGTGGCGGACACCCGTAATCCTAGCACTCACTCTAGGAGGCCAAGACAGGCAGGTAGATCGCCTGAGCTCAGGAGTTCAAGACTAGCCTGAACTTTGGCTCAGCACCTGTAGCTCAGTGAGTAGGGCACTGGTCACATACACTGAGGCTGGAGGGTCTGAGCCCAGCCTGGGCCTGCTAAACAATGACAACTACAACAACAACAACAACAACAAAGCTGGGCATTGTGGCGGGCTCCTATAGTCCAGCTACTCAGGAGGCTGAGGCAAGAGAATTGCTTAAGCCCAATAATTTGAGGTTGCTGTGAGCTGTGATGCCACAGCACTATACCGAGGGTAACACAGTGAAACTCTGTCTCAAAAAAAAAGGCTAGTCTGAACAAAAGGATCGCTTGAGTCCAAGAAGTTGCTATGAGCTATGATACTACAGCACTCTATACAGGGTGACAGAGAGAGACTCTGTCTGAAAAAGAAAGAAAGAAAGAAAGGGACAAATGGATAGATGCAGACCTCAAGCCCCGTGCTAGCATGGTGCTCAGACATACTGTTCAGAGGAAAAAAAAAAGGAAGAAAGTGATCTTTCTACACATACCTGGTATCATATCTAGTCAGTTCCACACAGGAAATGCTTTAGCACCCAGCCCTCTACTCTGTTCCTATGGCCATTACCTTCCTCAACTTTCACCAAATAATTGCTGCCAACTTTCACCAAGACATGTCCCTATTTCTAATTATCTTTCCACTCCAGTTAGGCCTCCACAGTGCCTTATTTTCCCAAAAGCAAAAACAAAAAACCCCTGTCATTCCATTATGCTGTGCGCAAACTTCTGTTGGCCCCCCACTGCTAAAGCATGAAATCCAAATTCCCCACCTTTGACATCTGAATCCTTTGTAACCAGCTACACTGGCCTCTCTGCCTCACTCCCCCCACTTGCTTGCAGCCCTATAACTCTAGGTACAGTTCATCTCTGGACTCTACAAATGGTGCTTCTGCAAACAACCTTCTCGGAACTGGCATGCCCTTTCCTAACTCTGTTTGATACCACCTCATGCCTAGGAAAAACTTCACCTCCTCCCAGGGGGACACACACACACACACACTCTTTTCCTATATTAATCACTTCCACATACCTGTGCAACAAAGTGCAGAAGATCCATCCCAGGTTTATTTGCTTTTGTGTCTGCCAATTTGAGCAAAGAAGACAGTTTAAATCCTACTGCATTGCCAGCATACCCTCCCTAAAGAAGACAAATCAAGAAAAGAACATGTATACGTATATGTAGACAGACAAAGTTGAAAATACAACATTTGGATTCTTCTGAATTTCACTTACTGCATTCATGATATTCCCAGCCTGGAGCACCAAGTGCAATATCGAATGTAGCTCCTCACAGGACATCAGCTCTGTCAAAAGAAAACACCACACCACCTCAGAGAAGCCTTCAGCTTCAAATGCACAGAATGCAGCTACCAAATGCAAGTTCAAATGTGTCTGAAGCAAATTCTGACCCTGAACTGTACATAAAGGCTGAAAAAACAAAGCAGCACCTTCTATGTATACCTAACACACCATTTGCCACTGGGAATGTTGTAGTGTTTAACTGGGAATCAAATTTATCTGACAGTTAAATATCACACAATAGTTCATAAGGAAAATTTTCAAGTAGTAGAAAATGCAAAAGCCTCATGTGTTATAGAAGTTAACTTTTCAGCAGTTATGGCTCTCATTTTTTCTTTATGCCCACCAGCCTTTGAGATTGTATTTATGCAATATGAAAACTAATAGCAAGCAACATTTTGCTTGGCTGATGAGTTAGGAAGAGATTAAAAAAAAAACAAACAAGGTGGGATGTCATGTAAATAACTTGCAAAGCTCCAAGCCTGAGGGCTCAGGCACCCAGAGATATTTTCCATTTTATTCAAAGCTACACAGTTCATTTGGATTGGCTGAAGGTTTTAAAAAGAAATTGATAGCTGGAATATATTGGTAAACCAGTTCTCTGTTAGCACCAATCTTTTGCACGCTTATGCAAAGAAACAAAATTTAAAACTTTTTCATATATTTGAAAAGCTAAAAAGAAAGCCTGCTTATTAAAATTACACTATATATAGATAGTAAAACGTCACCTATGATATTTTTAAGTTATTATTCTCCATTAAGTCTGGTATTACTTTCAGAAAATTAACATCTGGACCGCTGCCTATATTATGTTATCTAAGAAGGCCAGTTTTGGATGGGTAACCAGATAAGAAACATTTCCACCGAGCCCACAAATTTGCATTACTCAATATGAAAACATATTCTTCCAGAACAGTCTTTCCAAAGTTGCTGCAATAGCCTTAGTATGGGAAAAATTTTAAAAGGCCTCTGTAACAAAATAAAAAAAAAATTCTTTTTTTAGTCCGCTCTCTACAAGGCAGAAAATGTGATGGGTTGAAGGGAAAAATATTATCTCAATACAGGCCAGAGTAACTAAACAGGAAAACCAAATAGGAATAAACAGTTCTACAACAATAACCAGAAATCCAGAAAATGAGCAAAAGGAAATCAGGCTGGCACTGATGGATGCTGGAAAATGTGAGGGTCAAGGAGAGCCAGAGAATTTGCCTGGGAGATGTGGAGGAGGCAGCTGCAACTCTGCCGGACCTACAGTGACAGGAACACCAGAAACCAAAGCGCCTGTCCCCGAAGAAGGAGACGTCAGAGTGACCCCGAGTGGTGTCTGTCCAAGCGAGGCAGGCAACAATTTAAAGGTTGTTTAAAGAAATGAAAATAACCAACTTGGGCCAGGCATAGTGGCTCATGCCTGCAATCCCAGCTCTCTGGGAAGCCAAGGCAGGCGGATCACCTCAGCTCACAAGTTCAAGACCAGCCTGAGCTAGAGTGAGACCCTGCCTGTAAAAATAGCCAGGCGTTGTGGTGGGCACCTATAGTCCCAGCTACTCTGGAGGCTGAGGCAAGAGAATTGTTTGAGCCCAGGAGTCTGAGGTTGCTGTGAGGTATGATGTCCCTGTACTCTACTGAGGACAACAAAGTGGGACTCTGTCTCAAAAAAACAGAAAGAAAAAAAAAAAAAGAAGAAGAAAATGACCAACTTGCCCCTCTCAAGCTTAAACAGCCCACCAGAAATTGGAAGTCTAGAGAGGTGGGTGGGAGAAAACACCACACAACAGGAAGGTCAGGAACTCTGGTGGAAGAATCACACCACTGAGGCCTGGCAAGGGTTCGGCTTCTGGAACAGCAGGGTGCCAGTCACCAAGGGAGGCCAGAGCAGGGAGGAGAGGCAGCCGGCTCTGGGGCCCAGGCTTTGTGATACACACAGAGACACACACACACAAAAAACACTATACACCACACACACAGACGCTACATGCTACAAACACACACCACACACAGACACACACTCTACATACCTCGCAGACACATATACAGAGAGGAACAAGAGTGAGGTGCAACCAGAAAGTTTTACTCTGCAGCTTGAGAGTACTTTACTTTAGCCTTCCTTTCATGGGAGGATAATACGCAAATCAATATTCACTCAGGGGGGTGGGGAGAAGCAAATGGAAATAAATCTTAATGTATCGCTAGCTGCATTTCATTTCCCTTTTTAGGGTGTATCAGAAATTCGGGACTTTCCATTTCCAATCGCAACTGAATTTTTACAAAAGTAAACTGCTCTCAAAATTAATGAAAACAAGCTGTATGAAGGTGTTTATGTACCTTTTATAGCAGTTCTTAAAATTGTTATATCTGTGTATAGAGAAGAACAAGAAGGTAAAAACTCCTTCTTCAGCACCATGGCTTCAATCCGAAGTGAATAGCTGAAAAATAAAGAGTAAAGCTATAGAATTGAATGTCATTAGTTTATAAATCTTACTCTAAAAAGAGCAATAATCAGTGACTGTA
This sequence comes from Otolemur garnettii, assembly GCF_000181295.1. Classification (NCBI taxonomy): domain Eukaryota; kingdom Metazoa; phylum Chordata; class Mammalia; order Primates; family Galagidae; genus Otolemur; species Otolemur garnettii. The sequence goes on along the minus strand of NW_003852436.1, from coordinate 12,708,652 downwards.
TCCTTACTTTGGCACCTGAATTAAGCAGTGCAAAAAGGAGTCAGCCAGGGACAGCTTGGACACATCTCCACTAAATGTTTTTAATTTCTTTACCTAAAAGACAAATAGAAAAAGAGGCAGAGAACCAAATTACTTATGATTAAGATTTTTAATTTTATCCTAGGATTCTTCTAAGAACACGTGATTTCAGTGCTAAATCCAAATGAATAAAAGTGTATACCTAGGAAAAGAAAGAACAGGAAATCATCCCACCTACTACTTTGTTTTTTTATAAGAAAAAAGTGAAACTCACAAATCTGAAAGTGAAGGGTTGGTGTCACATGTCCTGGACAAGCCAGAGAATTGGAGCCACTAGAATCCTAGGGAAGGTTATCAAAGGGAGGGACTAAAAAGGGATCAGTTTTAAGGATGAAAATTTTCTGTAAGCAATAATCTGTAAGCGAGGTCATTGTTTGGGAGAAGAAAGAAGAGACCGGATAGTCATTATAATATGGGCCTTTAAGTCCTATGCCCCCAAAAACTTACTTTAAGTATTTCGGATGTAAAATCCTTGGAGTGGGCAAGGTCTAGTACAGATCTTTCTGTGGTCAAATTCCACTTCATATATGTGAGTCACTACAAAAGTTTTGAGACAGACTGTGTCACGGTCCCTTATTTCATTTCCAAGAAACACAGTCCTTTCTGATTCTTCTGTGTAAGTTTCAACTTGCTTGGCTTATCCGTGTTGGTGGGAGGCTTCATTTGTTTCCATCTACATGGATTTTACAGTTCTCAAAACTTTCATAATGACCCACTTATTTGTGCTTTGTAGGAAATGACTGAAGCATGTTCAGGTGAATACTTACTGGCTCTCCAGCAGGAAGAAAAAAAGATTTCCCTCTATGAAAAGACTAGATAATATGTATGTTCACAATAGGATCCTATTTCTATAATTTTTCTTTTTAAAGGCCTCCTTCACACTGGGTGTCCGTACTACCAGGATCACTATTTTCTTCTGCTGCTCATTTTTATTTCTTGCAATATCTATGAGGAACATGTATTACTCTTATAAAAAAAAGTAAAATAAACTAAGCTTCAGACACATAAATATTTCTTCAACTTTTGTAAAGGAAAAAAAATGAGTTCTGACATAGTTAAATAGCCAAATAGCTAGCAGGTAGGGGACAGAGAGGACAAGGAAGTTCTCAGATAGCATTAGGTGATAAATCGTGCATTCCCCACACAGCCAACTGGACTAATCCAATGGCAAAACCACTTCTAAGTCAACAGTTAATGGAGAGGCATCCCACAAAATTCTTTCTGGTAAGTACTACTTTTATACTATCAGTGAAGTATCCAGCCTATCTTTGCAGCTAATTGTTGCCAGTAAGTACTTACCATTTTTTATCATCCTTTGCAAAACCCACTTTCTTCTCCCACTGGGTTATGATTACTAACATGATTTTAAGTCCCTTGAAAAACAGGAAATGACAGTTCGAAAACATAAAGAAAGGAATATTTGCAAAGATCCACAAACTACCTCAATTATTTGAAAATATAAAAAACAGGCTCAGTGCCTGTGGCTCAAGTGGCTAGGGCACCAGCCCCATATACCTAGGGTGGCAGGTTCGAATCCAACCCTGGCCCGTCAAATAACAATGACGGCTGCAACCAAAGTATGGCCGGGCGTTGTGGTGGGTGCCTGTGGTCCCAGCTACTTGGGAGGCTGAGGCAGAGGACTCGCTTGAGCCCAGGAGTTGAAGGTTGCTGTGAGCTGTAATGCCACAGCACTCTGCCCAGGGGGACAGCTTGAGACTCTGTCTCAAAAAAAAAAAAGAAAATATAAAAAACAAAGTACAACGGTACAAATTCACACCCTGGTATTAAGTATGATTCTTTTTTTTTGCAGTTTTTGGCCAGGGCTGGGTTTGAACCCACCACGTTCAGCATATGGGGCCAGTGCCTTACCCCTTTGAGCCACAGGCGCCACCCCCAAGTATGATTCTTAAGACTGTTTTCTTCTCTTTCTTTCTTTTTTTTTTAAAGGGCAGAAACTACATTTCTCCTACCATTTGAGCCCCCAAATGAATTTATCAGTTTTTGCCTCACTAAACTTAAGGACATAAGGCACTTTTAGTTTAGCTAAACCCAAATCAGTGCCCGATTTCTCAACAGAGAAACCTACAGGGTGAATTCTGGGTCCTTCTAAGCTAGAGTTTAACAATTCACTCTGGCTCGGTGCCTGTGGCTCAAGTGGCTAAGGCGCCAGCCACATACACCTAAGGTGGTGGGTTCGAATCCAGCCCGGGCCCACCAAACAACAATGATGGCTGCAACCAAAAAATAGCTGGGCGTTGTGACGGGCGCCTGTGGTCCCAGCTACTTGGGAGGCTGAGGCAGGAGACTCGCTTGAGCCCAGGAGTTGGAGGTTGCTGTGAGCTGTGATGCCATAGCACTCTACCCAGGGGGACAGCTTGAGGCTCTGTCTCAAAAAAAAAAAAAAAAAAACCAAACAAAAAAACAATTCACTCTATATGGGAAGGGGTAGAGCGAAGTCGTGCCTGTTATAAAAGCATGCATGTAGCATGTGCAACGCTTCTGAAAATAATAGCAGTTTTCAGTCTAAAGCTTCAGAACAAGTCATGCTAGCTGAGTAAACTTGGGAAATATTTCTATTAAACAGGTGCTGAACTGTAAGGGAGCAAAGATTAATCTCCTTCACTTATCTAAAAGCCTAAAAATGTTTATGGATTTCAAGAGAAGGGTCGTGGAAAGACCATTTAATTTAAATGCCATGTATACAGTTCGTTGTATTTCAAAATGAGATTTATGTTCATTAAGAGGGATTACTGTACCTTCACAGTGGTAAGGAAGGTAAAAAAGAGAGGTGAACAAACCCTGTAATTATTGTGCATTCTCACTGTCATTATCAAAAAGCATTTATTAAACATTGTTAGGCATAATTTTGTTGGCTGAGCCAAGAGACACTCATTATGACCCTGGCTGTGCTGGGTTTCTGTCATCATGGAGTAATAGCATGCTCCTTGAGATGCACACATTCCAAAGGGCAGGCCTCCTTCATCCTATCTAATTCCAGTCACACGGCCTTCAAATGGCAGGATTTCCCACAAACACAGCCACCCAGCAGGACACCCATGGGCTTCCTCCCTGTTTTGCCCCTCCAGGCCACAGAGTAAAGGAAGAAGACAGGAAAGAGGTAAGAAGACAGGGGCAACTCAACCTGCTTCCAGAGAGAACAGTTTCTACCACCTCTAGACAGGAGATCAGGAACCTGCAGGTTGGGTGGGGGCTCCCTGGCTCCTCCCCACCCTCCAGCACGGGAACTCTGTGTTGGATAAGAGCACACTCGGGGGATTTCATTTCTGGGCCCACCTTCTTCCTTTGCAAGTGTTAACCACACATTTGAAGAAAGATGAACAAACATGCCAGATAAAAGATTTGCAGCAGAGGGCAGAGAAACTCCTGACAACCTTGGCTTAGGTCAGCTTGTCAGCTGAGAGGGCAGGAGAAAAAAGAGGCCGTTTCCGTTCATATTTTTCAGCACCATGATAAGATTATAGTATCATTCAAGTGACACTTATACCAGTACTTTGAGATAGCAGAGGTGATGAAAAGGCTGGGAGGTGAGTGGTGTGAGGCAAGGTTTTGACAACCTTTGCCTTTCCTTCCTCCGAGAGAGGCAGTGGAGTGCCTCAGAAAGCCCGAGCCTCCGCAAGGCCAGTGGGGTCAGGGTCCAAGTACACCCCATCCTCTGTCAGCCCACAATCATGTGACTCCAGGAAGGTTATGGCTAACCTGTGTGGGCCTCAGTTTCTCATTTCTAAAATGAGGAATCCCTTGGGCGGTGCCTGTGGCTCAAAGGAGTAGGGCGCCGGCCCCATATACCAGAGGTGGCTGCTTTAAACCCAGCCCCGGCCGAAAACTGCAAAAAATAAAATAAATCACTGCTATGATTTATTGACTTTCTGTGTGCCCGGCTCTAGGCTAAGCATATATTATCTCATCTCATCTCACTTCATGCCACCTTCCTGGCACAGGGGGCACTCAATGGTTGGTCCTTACTGGTGCTAAAAAGGAGCGTCCAGTGTTCCACCTCAGGCTTAGCAACAAGTAGTTACGTAGGCACCCCAGCATCCATTAGCATTAACATATTTCTGCCACATTCCTAACCTCTCTCGCTTGGCCCTGCCTTCTCCTTTGCTTCATCCCCATTCTACAGCCTGCATCCAGAGACTCAGAGACTCCAGGGTTGGCCCTGGGTCCAGATTGTGCCAGGGGCCACAAAGCATTCACGGTGAACCCAATCTGTTCTTGCAGCAGGCGTCAGTCCTGAGGTGGCTTTGGCTTTCCCTGAAACACCCTCCCATAAGCACAGCTACCCCAGAGCATTCAGGGAGGGGCTCCAAGCAGCTGCTGGGACTGTCAGGGTGTTCCTGCAGAAGGAAGCTCCCAGTTGAGTTTGGAGGGTGTGGTGAACTGAAGCCTGGAGTCAGTAATGTAAACACGGAGAATGAGTGTGAGCAAACTGGTCAGATATTCAGGCTGAGGATGGCCTGCAGCAGGAGGGGGAGGGGGCCCTGCAGCAGCGAGGGCCTGGTTTGGTGGCTGGGAAGGCATTACAGGGTCCTATCAGCAAGACCCATGCCCCAGTTAGCCAACTGCCCTGAGGGAGACAGCCTTAGGGCACGATGGGTTTCTGTCATCTTGTCCCTTACATTCTTCCTCTTCAATTATATCCCACATACAACACCCTCTCACCTCCCAGAATTCTTTAAAACCTGAGATTCTACAGCTAACTTGATTCTCTGAAAAATCCCTTTGCATTTTCTTTTTTTCTTTTTGCGGTTTTTGGCCGGGGGTGGGTTTGAACCCGCCACCTCCAGCATATGGGGTTGGCGCCTTACCCCTTTGAGCCACAGCCCCCTTTGCATTTTTTAAGCACGTTTTTAAATGAAAAATGAAGATATTAAGAACATCCTGTTCAGCTTCCCACCTCTTAGACAGCCTCTCTCATGCCTAACTTTCATTCTGTTAGCAATTTAGAGCTTTTCTGAGCACTTTCACAGGGGCTATCAAATTTGATCCTTACTTAAAAAAAAAATGAGGTCAGTTAGGATTAGGTATGCTGAGCTGTCCTAAGGAGGAGTGATGAAAACAGCTGGAGCAGGAATAAAGTTTCAAAAGCAAGGAAATATTATAAAAATTCTAATGAATTAAAACCTATCGGCTCAGCGCCTATAGCTCAACCGGCTAAGGCGCCAGCCACGTACACCTAAGGTGGCGGGTTCGAATCCCCAGCCCGGACCCGCCAAACAACAATGACGGTTGCAACCAAAAAATAGCCGGGCGTTGTGGCGGGTGCCTGTAGTCCCAGCTACTTGGGAGGTGGAGGCAGGAGACTCGCTTGAGCCCAGGAGTTGGAGGTTGCTATGAGCTGTAATGCCATGGCACTCTACCTAGGGGGACAGCTTGAGGCTCTGTCTCAAAAAAAAAAAAAAACCTATCCATCGTCACAAGCACCGTGGAACTCCCATTCTTTATATAACAGAATGATTGAGGTCTGTCCAGTTTGCTTGATCCAGGGTAATTTACAATTTAATGTAGCTTTCCTTTAAGACTTTAAAATCCTTCACTAACATTAATAATTGCCATTAATTAATCTTGGCTTAGGCTAATTATACTTAATTTGCAAACAGAAAACTTGAGATAGAGAGAGCACTCCAGGTTTTTAGATATACCCAGATAAAACCAGAGTCTCTAGTTACTAAGATCCTAAAATTGGCATTGTGAGTTTAACATTAGTCAATGTAAAAGAAAAGGTATAAATATAACTCCCTTGTTGTTATTAATGGCACTAAAGTCAAGTTTTATAAATTATGTGTGGGAAGAAGAGTGGGAAGGGGAGGGAGGTTTCAGAAGTGTGAGGAGGATAACTTATATAAGAAGGCACCCTTTGCTCTTACTTATAAAGTAAAAAAATTAATCAGATTCTGTATTATTTAAATGTGTACAAGCATGTGCATTCATGTTATTTCCTATTAAATTTTTTCAAGCAATTTTTTTTCCAGACATAAAGGACAATATCCCATATTTGGAAGGATTTTAATAACTATTATTCTGTTTTTCTCCTATCAAGATATTCATGCTATTAACCATTCAACTATTCAATTAATTGAGTCCAAACAAAACAAAGAACCTAGATTATGGTAATATATTGCTACCACAACAATGTCCACCTTTAAGTTCATTACGTAGACAACATTTATTAGCAACTTACCCACCTCCCCAAATTTTGAGGGCATCCTTACTCAAAAATGGTTTTAATTTTATTTTTTTTAAAAAAAACTCTATGTATTATTGAAGAACCCAGGTGAAGGTCAACTTTAGACGCTAGAAAAGGAAACTAAAAGATGTTGAGCTCCTGCGTGCTAAGAACCATGTTAGACACATAACTAGGGTTTAATCATCTTGACAATCCCATGAGGTAAGCATCATTATCCTCCTTTTACAAGTGAGAAAACTAAAGTTCACAGGAGTTAAGAACCTTGTCCAAGTTTCTCAATTAAGAATACAGCTTGAATTTGAACTTAGATTCTCTGATTCCATAACCCATGCCTTTTCTGCTAGGGCACTTTTTACTTTTATGTGTGAGAACTCTGGCTCTGGGTAGGAGATTATCCTTTCCAGGTGAGTTTTGATACTTCTAAAAATATTAAACTTTTATGATCACTCCTAACACCCAAAACTCATGCGCCAAATTCCTTACCTCTTCAGACTCTGGTAAAAGCTTAAGAAATTCTCGTAGTGTCTCTGATCCATAATGCTCAATCTTTCCTTGATGAATATCTTCTACAATGGACTGAGGAGACCTTGAACAGATAATGAATCACATTCCATTTCACATTTGCTGGAGTGCCAAAAGAGACACAAGCCAGTGGAAATTAAAACAAATCTCCTCCACCCTCCTCCCCATCCTGCCTCCTTCCCAATCTTGCAGGTGGTTTTGTGTGAGTGCTTACAATAGCCCCACTGCTGGGGAAAGGGGACCCTGACACACCACTCAGAGGCCTGCTCACCCAGGGAGCCACACTCCCTGGATTCCAAAAAGCTTGAAAGCAGCAACAACCATTGGGGGTAGAAAAATAATCTCCTTTAGTCTCTTTGGAACCCCTGCAGAGTCCTCTCCTCCTTTAGAACATGTAAATACAGCCGTTAAATTCAACCACTATTTGACTCATCGGTCCAATCTCCACTGAAGGTGCAACACTAAAGACAAATCTATAAATTCCCTGATGTGACAGGCTTGAATGGACGCCCCGGGGCAATTCTCCACTAACTTCAGGCCACTACATTGCCTTTTCATGAAGGAAAACAGAAAGTGATAGACTCTTGCAGACTCATCAAGTCATATGTCTACGAGGGATGTGAAGGTGTAAGGAATGATTTTCACTCACATTACAATTTGAATTTTAGGTTGGCATACCCACAGACTTTGCTACTGACAGCATGGATATGACTAAAGTTTCGAAAGTGTGCAAAAATCTTACTTCTTGAATTGTTTAAGAAATATCCCAATGTTCATGCTCCGTTTTGCATCCAAGATAGTAATCTGGAAAAAAATAGGGACATATGAGATTATTAAAGCACACAAAAAAAAGAATTATAGAGGAAAGAAGAGCATTAAAACCTATCAAAGTACAAAATTAATTTGTAAGAGAATAATTACCAACATGTAAATCCAGTGATTTAATCGACAGTCTGACAAAGTTTTACAAATACAAGGCGGTGCCTATGGCTCAGTGAGTAGGGAGCCGGCCCCATATATCGAGGGTGGCGGGTTCAAACCCAGCCCTGGCCAAATTGCAACAAAAAAATAGCTGGGTGTTGTGGGGAGCTCCTGTAGTCCCAGCAACTTGGGAGGCTGAGGCAAGAGAATGGCCTAAACCCAGGAGTTGGAGGTTGCTCTGAGCTGTGACACCGCGGCACTCTCCCAAGGGCAATAAAGTGAGACTATGTGCTTTAAAAAAAAAAAAAAAAATTTTACAAATACAGTAAGTTGACCATCCAAGGGACTGTAACAAACTGGTCAACATGTGGAGGTGGTCAACATAGGAACTAGGCCTACCGTACTGATAGAGACATGTGGTGCCTGTCGAGTCTATGAAAATTGGGTCAACTTAGGGAGGTGGTCAGTGCAGGGAGATGGTCAACTATGGAGGTTCTACTGTATTAAAGTATTACCATTTTCCCAAACTCACTCTGTAATATTATATTTCCTCAACTAATAATACATATCTATTTTAATGTTATATAACTTTTAATATGCAGATGGTCACAACTTAATACAGTAAGTTGACCAGCCAAGGGACTTAAGATTTCTGCCTATGGTCTTTGAACTTATGAAGGGCTTATCAGGACATAACCCTGTCATAATTTGAGAAGTATCTATACAGTTAGTTGTCCTTCAGTAGCCACAGGGGACTGGTTCCAGGACCAAGACCTCCTATGGATACCAAAATCTAAAGGTGCTCAAGTCTCCTATAGAACTACATGGTATTTGGATATAATCTACACACATCCCCTCGTATACTTTAAATCATCTCTAGATTACTTACAATGTCTAATACAGTGTAAATGCTATATAAACAGTTGTTGTATTATATCTTAGAATTTGCATTTTTCATTGTTGTATTATTTCTTATTGTGTTTTTTCCCCAAATATCTTTAATCCCTGGTTGGTTTAATCTGAGGATAAAGAACCCATGGACAGGGCAGCGCCTGTAGCTCAAGGAGTAGGGTGCTGGCCCCATATACTGGGGGTGGTGGGTTCAAGCCCAGCCAGCCCTGGCCAAAACTGCACAAAAAAAAAAAAAAAAAAAAAACCAACGAAAAAATAAACCATGGACATAAAAGGCCAACTGGATAATATATATTTAAAATTTTAATTTAGCAAATTCCTCTTAGAATAATATAGCTCACACTTACAAGCCTCACTTTCTTGCACAGCAAGACAAACATGAGATTTGAACAGCAAAAATAAAAAATAACTCTGAAGATATTGCAAATTGAATGCCATCAAAAGGTACTGATCCCATTATCTTTTGTGGATATAAAAGAACCAATAAGGTTATTTTCAGATACATCATGAAATGTTCAATTTTTTCTGAAAGAATAATGTCATTTTATTGGGAAAGACTCTGTGTGTGGCTATGTCCAACAGCCGTTGAAACAGGAAGGGAATGTCCTACATTTTATTCACTCAGAATTTTTAAAAGAATTCTTGTGCTACATGCATTTCATCTAGTCTGAGATGCATAATTTATTTTGAATTTTTTTTTTTTTTTTTTT
>NW_003852436.1:12694125-12698650 GCF_000181295.1 Otolemur garnettii | reverse complement strand
CCACCTTAGGTGTACGTGGCTGGCGCCTTAGCCGGTTGAGCTATAGGCGCTGAGCCAGAACCTTTTTTTTTGGTTGTTAAATACAGAAGCCATTTCTGCCTTTGGAAGTAAACATCTCGTGGCGGAATATGTGTGGAAGAAAGATAAACTTAAAACTGCTGTATTTTTTTCCATTTGTTTTTTGGTTAAAGGAGACTGGCTAAAATAGGAATGTCGTAATAATGTTCTTCCTTCCCAAATGTATGTAATTCACTGAACTAAAGAGAGTCAGATTTCAGACTAAATTCCTGATCTCTGGGTCTGCTTCTGAGTTTACAAGAGGCAGTGAGACTGTTAACCAACATTAATGTCACTTCCTGGCTGTAAGGTTAAATTTTTACAAGTGTATGGTAGCGTTCTTTTGAAGACTAATCTTTAACAATCACATTATTTACTAATGTAGGGTTTATTTCATCTTAACACATCACCTGCCAACCATAAAATAAACTCCCAAGCTAAAAGAGCAGACTCCTTATTGTAATCCTACCTAGGGATTACAGTTCAAGTTCAGTGTGAAGGGGGAAGAGGGGATAAGAATTCTAGAAAGGGTCATAAAACCTGTCAAACTCAACACCCTTTAAAAGCTCACACCAAAACAAAATTAAAAAAAAGGAATATCAATTTATTAAGACAGAAAACTGTTTATTACAATTGATAAATTAAAAGGCCAGGTGGTAAGAACATGTATATTGCTACAGTTACATGTATGCATGTCCAAAGAACTTCCTGTCTTCACTTCTACCTAGAACAGGGTAACAAGTTGTTTTATATTTCTTTCATTAAATTGCTGCACTCTGTTATATTTAACCTTTGACTGCAGCATCCTTCCACCCTCCACATGTCGCAAGCCCCACCCCTCAACCTTCAGGGACTCTGTATACTTGGCCTAGACCCAAAGCTATTGTTGCTGGAAAAGTGATGGAGGAAATTACTCTTATTATCCCTATTTGACAGATAAGGAAGCTGAGCCTCAGAGGTGTCATTTTATAACTTTCCCAAGGCAGTATTTTAAATGAAATGTTGGCCTGGGTTTAGCTTCCTATAGATATACAGCAAATGTTCCCCTCCCAGCCTGGTATGCACACTGAGTTTCTCTAAGAATGGGGACAGATTTGTAGAAAGCCATCCCTAGTGCCTGGCTAAGTTTGCTGGTGACCCTAGAGCTGGCATGTGTGGATGACGAACAGGAATCATATTCTCAGCAGGTAAGATAGCGTCCAGGAGCCTAAGCCCTGGCCCTGCAGAGCAGCCCATCAACTTGAACATAGGGCAGCCTCAGCCAGCAGCAGTTGTCCCTACAGCTTAAGCTGTGAACTCAGTGGTATTGCTAAGGAAAAACCTGGGCTGGCCATGACTGGGCACTTTGCAAGGAAAACAAAACCCAACACTTCACCCAACAACATGAAAATGAGACAACTGATAACATTTAGGGACAGTCCCACTCTGTCCTGGCACCTTTGCATTTGCCTGGTGCACGAGGAGTCTCTTTCTCTACTTCATCCATTTGATCCTTGTAAGCAGCAGTGTTATAAAGGTGACTGCTGAAGTCCTTTAAAGAAGGTTATCACTACACATGTAAATTAGCTTATCTCACTTCCCAAATGCTTGCTGTTTCAAAGCTGGGCCACTGAGAAATGAAGCCGTGTGGGATTGGGTAGTGCTCTGGAATCATTCAGAGCAGTGGAGTCTGCACAGGGGATCCCAGGGAGACTTGCTAGCTGCACAAGCTGACTAGTCAGAAGCAAGAAATTGCCCAAAGAATAACTCGGGCAATGAATGAACCACATGAGCCCTTCCTCCCGCCAGTTCTAAGCAATTGGTAACCTACTCTTCCGGCCATAGGAGGATGTGCAGGACCACCCCTGAAGTCAGCGCCTGCCACAACAGCAGGGTTCGTTAGCTTTTCCATTAAAAGTCCTACAAAGACTGGCGAACAAGGGAGCTAGAAATATAAGGTAGTGCAGAGTAATGCACAACGCACTCAACCTCCTTCAAGGATTTCCCACTGGGCTGTGAAGGGGACCTGGGCTATAATAATAGTTTCCTCACAGACGGCCAGGGTAGCAGGGCTTGTTCTGAAACTTGAGTCAGCAGTACTAGTCCTCAGTAGGAGGCATGAACAGCTATACCGTCTCTCTTGCTAAAACCTCCAAATAAGCGGTTTCTTCCACTACAATTCTTACAGTTTCACCCTGTATCCGTCCACTATAAAATCTGCCTCCCACATCCTTAAAGGAAGAAGAAACTTTTTTTTAAACTGTGGTAAAGTACAAATAATGTTTACCATAACACCCATTTCTAAGAGTATAGTTTAGTGGCATTAATTAAGGACATCCACACTGGGCGCAGCCATCACTGCTCATCCATCCCCAGAATTCTTCTCTTATTGCAAAACCGAAAAACCCTGTACCCTGAGGTCCAGGTACTTCATGTAAGTGAAATCATACAGTATTTGTTCTATCAGTTGGAAATTGTTCTTCCCTCCACTTTAGAAAAAAAAATGAAAATCTGGTTGAAGCACATTTTTTCCCTAAATTTATTTAAAATATGCTATCTAGATCTACAGTTCTAGATTATAATCATGCCTCAGAATTCTAGAACATACTAGGATCATAACAAAGTTGAGAAAGAATGACTGATACCTGAATTACTATGTGGGAGAATAAAACATTACTTCCTCTTCTTTTTTTTTTTTTTTTTGAGACAGAATCTCACTCTGTTACCCCTAGGGAAAAGTGCAATGAATGGTGTGATCATAGCTCACAGCAACCTTAAACTCCTGGACTCAAAAGATTTTCTTTCCTCAGCCTCCTAAGTAGCTGGGAGGCACACAGTGCCTGGCTAATTTTTCTATTTTTAATAGAGACAGGGTCTTGCTCTTGTTCAGGCTGGTCTCAAACTCCTGAGCTCAAGCAATCTGCCTGTCCCAGTCTCCTAGGGCGCTAGGATCATAGTCATGAACCACTGCTCATAAATTTAGAAAAACTAATCTTTCCATTTATCCCTTCTCTCTTCCTCTTTCTCTCTCTCCTTTCCTCTTTTACTAATTAGCTATTTTAGTCATTTCCTATATGGTCAATGCAATATTGCCACAGACAGTAGAGTGAATGACCTCAAGTGGTTCAACATTGGGATTTTCCTTCTGAGTTCTGATCTACTGATGCCTTGTAAGCAAGTTCCTTTGAGCAAGTCTGTCCAGTTCAGCAAACTCATTTTCTTTGGAGGATATCAAATGGCTAAGACATATCCCTACCTTTAAGAGTTGCTCAAATTGGCCAGGCATGGTGGTTCATGCCTATAATCCTAGTACTCTGGGAGGCCACGGTGGGTGGATTGCTTTAGCTCAGAGTTTGAGATTAGCCTGCACAAGAATAAGATCCTGCCTCTGCTAAAAATAGAAAAACTAGCCATTGTTGTGGTTGGTGCTTATAGGCCCAGGGACTCAGGAGGCTGAGAACTGCTCAAGTCCAAGAGTTTGAGATTGCTGGGTGGTGCCTGTGGCTCAGTGAGTAGGGTACTGGCCCCATTTACTGAGGGTGGCGGTTTGAGCTTGGCCCTGGCCAAACTGCAACAAAAAAAATAGCTGTGTGTTGTGGCAGGTACCCGTGGTCCTAGCTACTCGGGAGGCTGAGGCAAGAGAATCGGCTAAGCCTAAGAGCTGGAGGTTGCTGTGAGCTGTGACACCACAGCACTCTACTGAGGGCGACAAAGGAAGACTCTGTCTCTAAAGTAATATTATTAATAATAATAATATTTGAGGTTGCTGTGAGCTGTGATGCCACAGCACTCTACCAAGGGTGACAAAGTGATAATAATAATAATAAAATAAGTGATAAAAAAGTAATATAATAAAAAAAAGAGTTTGAGGTTGCTGTAAGCTATGATGCCATGGCACTGTACCCCAGGCCATGGAGTGAGACTGTCTTAATCAAACAAACAAACAAGCAAGCAAACAAAAAAACGTTACTCAAACTGTAGAGGGAGACACATGCGGCCCCCTACTAACATTGGTGGGAAGCTTTGGGGAGACTGAGGAACAGTGGTAAGAGTTGGACAGACAACTACAGGCTTCTCAGGGGATAAGATCTGCACACTTTGAAAAGGTGACTTTGGCTTGGCACCTGTAGCTCAGTAGCTAGGGCGCCAGCCACATACACCAGGGCTGGTGGGTTTGAACCCAGCCTAGGCCTGCCAAACAATGACAAGTACAGCCAAAAAATAGCTGGGCATTGTGATGGGTGCCTGTAGTCCCAGCTACTTGGGAGGCTGAGGCAAGGGAATTGCTTAAGCCCAAGAGTTTGAGGTTGCTGTGAGCCGTGATGCCACTGCACTCTACCAAGGGCGACATAGTAAGACTTTGTCTCAAAAAAAAAAAAGGTGAGTTTGAGCTGAATCTTTTTATAATTATCTTTAATAATATATCTTTATTTCTAATTACTTTATTACTATTTAATTTTTATTGTACCATCACATCTATAGTCTTTTC
>NW_003852436.1:12688672-12694047 GCF_000181295.1 Otolemur garnettii | reverse complement strand
GGCGCCTTAGCCGGTTGAGCTATAGGCGCCGAGCCGATCTATAGTCTTTTCAAGTTAATTTTTAATTCACAAAGATACAAGTATAGTAATACTTTGTAATCACTTTTCTCTTACTAAATGATCTAATTTACTATTTTTAAAAGTTGTTCTTTCTAAGTTCAGCAATTCTCAAACCCAAATCTTCCTTATCTTCCAGCAAATTCTTCCTTTGGAGAATAATGGAACTTATTTGTAATGATTTGTAAGCCCTTTAAAGTATAAGCCAGTCACAGAATGTTAGGCTGTTTCCAGAGATATTACAGTTCCAGGGGACAAAATCTGATCCTCGGCATATTGGAACCTCCAGAATTATGGCCCATGTTGTAACATGCTGATGCCATGTTTATAAGCTCAGGATTGGCCCCTCTGCTGAACATGTGGTTGGGGGTATTCTCCAGTCCACATAGACAGATGGCGAGGACTATTACTTTCGACCCTGGACTCTACTTATTGCAGAGTGAGTTGGAAGATTTATTACCGATCCTTGTCACATGATAACTGCTGAGTTATGATTTCTTTAGAAGAAAATGTAATGAGGGAAGGAAATCGCACGTACCATATTGTTACTGAATAAAAAGCTTTTATATATATAATACTTCAAGCCAGGTTGGAAATAACATGAAACATTGAAAATAATTCTGGATAACCTCTATTATGCGACAATAGCACCTAACATGCATTTAAATGGTTGATCTAAACTACTTATCCTACCTCAATACTGAAGAGTTAGATTATCTTATGATACACAGTCATGGTGATTTAGTTTTTCTTTCTAGTATGCTGTCTCTCAGATTAGGACCTACAAACATTGAAAGTAAAGATCTCTGCGTACCCATGTTCATAGCAGCGTTATTCACAATAGCTAAAATGTAGAAGCAACTCAACTGTCCATCAACAGATGCATGGTTAAACAAAATGTGGTACATACATGTAGTGGAGTATTATTTTGGCTTAAAATTCTGACACATGTTACAACACAGATGAACCTTGGAGGAATTATGCTCAAGAGAAATAAGCCAGCCACAAAAGAAACAAGTACTGTCTGATTCTGCCTGTAAAAGGTATGAGGAGCAGGCTCGGCGCCTATAGCTCAACCGGCTAAGGCGCCAGCCACATACACCTAAGGTGGCGGGTTCGAATCCCCAGCCCGGACCCGCCAAACAACAATGACGGCTGCAACCAAAAAATAGCCGGGCGCTGTGGCGGGCGCCTGTGGTCCCAGCTACTTGGGAGGCGGAGGCAGGAGACTCACTTGAGCCCAGGAGTTGGAGGTTGCTGTGAGATGTAATGCCATGGCACTCTACCCAGGGGGATAGCTTGAGGCTCTGTCTCAAAAAAAAAAAAAAAAAAAAGGTACGAGGAGCAGTCAAATTCCTAGAGACAGAAAGTAGACTGGTGGTTGCCAGGGGCTGAAGGGAGAAGGGAATGGAAGCTATTGTGTAATGGACACAGAGCTTCAGTTCTGCAAGGTGAAAAGAGTTCTGGGGAGGGACAATGATGATGGTGGCGCAACCATGTGAATGTATTTAATGCTCCTGAAATGTACACTTAAGCATGGTTAAGATAGTAAATTTTATGTCATGTATCTAATTTTTTTACAATTAAAAATAATTTTAAGACTATTTTTAAAAAATTCCGTAAAGGCTGGGCACCGTGGCTCACACCTATAACATTAGCACTCTGCAAGGCCGAGGCAAGAAGATCATTTGAGTCTAAGAGTTTGAAGTTGCTGTGAACTGTGACACCACAATACTCTACCCAGGGTGACAGAGTGAGACTCTGTCTCAAAAAAAAAAAAAAATTAAGTTAAATTTTAAAAAAGTAGTAATCTATCCAGGGTACAGGGGTGGAGGGAGGCAAGAAGAGAGACTTTTTCCCCCGAATTTTAGATCTGACCTCGAAATAGAAATTTCTGCTTCTGCCAGAGTTGGGAAAAGATGCCACTTTCCTCCCTCTCTGAGTGGTTCTTAATCCCTCTTTAATTCATAAACAAAGCAGCAAGTTCCCTGTAGCTCCTTGAAACTTTCCCAACTCAAACATGATGCCACCTACTCTACCCGGCTGTCTAACCCCCTTTTGATACAGGCGCTGCCCTAAGATGTATGCCTCATTTCCAATCATGAGCTCAGTATTCTTGCATTTCAGTAAGGAGAGCAAAGAGACAATGGTGAGAAATGACCAACCCTACAATAAAGAACCTCTGTTGGGAGCTGGGGCAAAGGCCAGGGTACTAAGGAAATGACTTCTTGCTCCTTCCAATATTGAAAGGATATTCATTCTAACAAATAAAAGGACTTTGCATAAAAAGAAGAGACAGGAAAGCCTGTGTTCAGCACTGAAGGCACTGGGGGTTCTCGTGAAGATTTCCTTCTCAGATTTGTTTCACATTTCACACTTAATTTTAATCCCACTCTTCTCTACATTTCATAATAAATACAGTAGGCTCCTGGCTATTTCCACAGAGATTCATACAACCAGCTTTAAGGGCCCCAGGTGAATTAGTGGGGAGAAGGAATTCACATGTTCCTGAGCCAGAAAGAGAAAAGAGGTCAATATGGTTGGCTTAAGAATTCAATAATGTACAGAGCTGCTTCTTCATCCCAGGGCCCTGCCCACTCTTATCTAGTTAATTCCATCTCTGACCTATTTTCTCTCCTCCTTTAAAATAGATTTTGTAAAATGATAAATTTCTGTTGTTTTTTTCTTCTCCCTTTCTCTCTTGTTGTTGTTTTTGTGGGTAGTATTCTTTCCTTTTAATTCTTGATTTCCTAATTATTTCTTCTAGCAAGTAGTGGTTTCCTAATTTACCTTCATGTTTCTAAATTGACAGTATTTACAAATGTAATTTTTAATTTTGTTTCTATAACAGACAAAAGTCTGAAGCTCTGGGGTCATACTTTCAGTTAACTTCTTATACATTAATAGCTTTTTATTTTTTTCCCCTCAAGGTAACACATTCAGTGCTAATTGAAACATGCTTCCTATAAAGTCCACCTGAAAGTAGCTTTATGTTTTGGCTCTCTGGAAATCTCTGTAAAACAATGGTCATAACTTAATTCAGGATCTGAGGAATGACAACCATCGCAAAAGACTTGTTTAAAAAAAAAAAAAACTGGAGGGATAATAAGGGGAAGATCCCAGGGATGAATATCACTGACGTTATTTAAGGAAAGGCATTTTGTCCCAAATAGCCCCAGTTCATTCCAGATAACCAAGTGTAGGAACTTAGTTTTTTGTTTTTACAGATGCTAACAATACTGGACTTAGGCAGAATTTCTCCACCATGGGAACCCTCAGCAGATGTGCCAGACAAGGCGGTGCTGAGGCCAAAGACCAATGCACCAAAGAGCATGTTCTGTGCATGAGGTCATAATCCACCGGGAAGTCTGGGAGGATACGGTACACACACTTGTTACGCTTTGTGATAGTCAGCTCAGGCTTATCGTGTGAGGCCCTCACAACAATGCAGTCAGTGTGTTAAGGATTATCCCTCTACGTTCTATTCTTACCTCTTCTCGAGTATCCTTGAAGGATGAGTTTAAAGTTCCTCCTCTCCTAGAAAGGGAAGACTTGCTGGGGTCTTCTTGCTGCCCAAAGAGCTCCTCGATAGTCTTTGTATCAATTTGGTAGTGATGCTGCTGACTGGCTGCCAGGGTCCAGATGTTGGTTTTGCCACGAACTTGCTCCTCTGGAATGGTTTTCCAAAAAAAGCTTCTCATCCGCTTTTTCTTACCAAGGTGGCTGTAGCCGTTCATGTGAGAAGTTGGAGGTAGTCCTGGAGGGGGAGGTGGGACAGGAGGCCCCCCAGGTAGTGGAGGTGGTAGGGGCGGAGGAGGAGAGGGAGGAAATCCTTCCCCTAAATGTGGACATGGTGGAGGTGGGGGGGGTGGAGGAGGAGGTGGAGGAGATGCTGGAGGTGGCGTCTGCCCAATCATGAATCCAGCTGCTGTGGTGATAGTCCCATTTTCTTTATCACTGACCAAGGAGACACAATTCATAACATGCATAGTACCGCTGCCTTCTAAGGAGGTAATTTCTTGACCTTGAGGAAGCAGACACAAACATCAAACTTGTGTCGCTCTGTCACCCGCTATCTGCCACCAGGAAAAAAGGCGACTGTGCTGCAGGTCATCATTAAAACCTACCAAGATAAAACAAGTGTCAAATCAGTATGGGCGAACATTTTCCTACTGGCTTTTCCTTTCGGAGGCTAGTGTCATCCTCCCATATTAGCTGGATATTAAGATCAACAAGCCGCAACACCTCCCAAAGTGCATTAAAAGAAATTCATATTTTCTTTCTTTCTTTTTTTTTTTAAAGACAGAGTCTCACTTTGTTGCTCAGTAGAGTGACGTGGCGTCACAGCTCTCAGCAACCTCCAGCTCTCGGGCTTAGGTGATTCTCTTTCCTCAGCCTCCCAAGTAGGTGGGACTACAGGTCCACAGCACCCGGCTATTTTTTTGTTGCAGTTTGGCCGGGGCTGGGTTTGAACCCGCCACCCTCAGTATTTGGGGCTGGCTGAGCCACAGGCGCTGCCCAGGAATTCATACTTTTCTAAATGTGAACCAAATTTTACTACCTGGAAATCCTGCCTATGAAGTAATAAATCCAATTTGGAAACCTTCCATTAATCAATAAAACCCATATTTATTAACAGCCTATAGGTTCAACAAGTATTGTTCACTTCATGAATAAACTATTTGTTGACTAACTGGTTCATTCTCTCCAGGCAATGGATACCAACCCCAGGACTGCCCAAATTGCTGAAGCATTAGGCATTGGTGACCCTGCCTTTTTCCAGTCTGGACATGTTTCCTACCAATCGCTAGGTCAAAAGGCATCTTGTACCTTGTACAGAATAGGCAGGACATTGGGATGACAAAATAATGGCCTAGCTCTTTTCCCTAGAGTCAGGGCCATCATGTTCCTTCTCCACTTGGTGATGTAGCTTCTCCCCAAATAGGATGAAAAATGGCAGATGTGAGGATTAAAGGTTCCAACTCTAAATTGAGTTTTATTGCTTACAGCTTTAGACAAGTCACTTGGCCTCACTCGACTTGAGCTTTTCCATTTGTAAAACTTGGAGGCTACACTGAATGAACTCTCTGCAATGCTATTGTCTTGGATTCTAGTTAGGCCACTCTTTGGAAATGCTCTGCATCTTCTGTGATACAGCAAAGGAGAGACACACACACAAGGACATGCTGCCCATATCTTATCTGCCACATGTTCATCTCTTTTTTTTTTTTTTTGAGACAGAGCCTCAAGTTGCCCCCCGGGGTAGAGTGCCGTGGCATTACAGCTCACAGCAACCTCCACCCGCCCCCCCCCCTTCC
>NW_003852436.1:12684848-12687798 GCF_000181295.1 Otolemur garnettii | reverse complement strand
AGATAAGAAGCCAAGTTACCCCTAGCTACATATTTTTAACATTTCCATTCTCTGCTATCAGAATTTATGGTTTGCAAGATTTGTTCTATTTCAATGCTCAGTGATTATATATTAATTGTCTCTACAAGAAAAGGATTTTTATAAAACATTTGAATATTTGAGTTCTGAAAACTGTTTACATATGGGTAGAAAATGGTATTTCCAGGCATTAATTGGGTAATATATATATATATATATTTTTTGCCATTTTTACGTGTATACTTCAGAGGCATAAAGTACATTCACAATATATGTCACCAGAGGATAATTTTTAAATAAGTAAAATTGAAGAAATTTATACAAGCTGAGTTACATTCCACTTCATATGCAACTGGATTTTAAAAGGAGTTTTCATAATTATCAGTAGGGGCACAACTAGGCTGTTTTCATAGTTGGCACCCCTAAAGCAAATGACTCATTGTCAATTACAGTTTATAGTTATATTTGAACTCTTCTTTTTCAAGACTGTGCAGGTAATTTTGGCAGTTTATCCTTGCATATTTAAAAATACTTCTGTACATAAAATATCTCATGTGTAGAAGAGCTGCTAATCCTCCAATTCACTCCAATTCCAGGTATGCTGACTTGTTTACAGATTATCCCTCTTAAGAATGGCAGTAAGCTGAAAAGATCTCCAACCTAGAAAGCAATAACTCATTCAGTACTGTGTATGTACAGATGTGCCATTAAACCACACCAAGCAAATGAAGAGATACTAATAAAGATGGAGAAAGGCCATGTACACTCAAAGGTTACTGGATCCTAACACCAAAGCCAAAAGGATGCTTTCTGAGTGAGTACTGTGTCTTGCAGAGGAAGTACTAGATGAAAACTTGTCCAAGTAGAAAGTGGCACATGTTAACTATGCATTGGCGTGATTCTAATCATTGCCTCACCTTGAGAATGAATGTTATTTTTAAAAGTTTAAGTATGGCAGCTCATGCCTGTAATCCCAGCACTTTGAGAGGCCGAGGTGGGAGGATCACTGGAGGCCAGGAATTTCTGATCAGCCTGAGCAAAAGCGAGACGCTATCTCTTAAAAAAAAAAAAAAAAAAGTTTAAGGGACAAAAGAAAATGTGTAACAGTGTTGCTGATGTGTTGTCTAGTTAATTTTTTTTCAAGGGTAACATACAAGGATCTTGGCCCCCCAAATAGTATCTACACTTAATCTCAGACCAAAGGCAGAGAAGCAATCCCAACAGCTTCTAATTAATCAGTTCACCAGCAATGATAAACTAAGACAATAATGCTTTTACTACCCTTACTTCAATAGAGCTTCCCCAGGGGCCAGAATTTCCAATGTCAAAAAGGTGATATGAAAGAGAGAGTGCAAAAGGAATTCTAACCCTTTCCACAGTCCCACGAGAAATTAAATTAGAGGCTGCACAAAGAATATTCAATTTACTTCAGTACTGTCTGCAGTAAAGATATATTCTCCAGGTACACTAGAAAAACACAGGTAATGCCACAGCCCTAGCAGACACCAGCAGGGACAATGGGATTAGCTCCAAGTCTGTCTGGAATATGTCAGTGTCCTATCAATCTCCCCAGGGCAGACAGAGACAGGCTTTTTTTTTTTTTAATTAAATCATAAACACATACATAGATCATGTATATATTAATGCATTTATGGGGTACATTGTGCTGATTTCATATAGAATTAGGAATGCTAATATCACACTGGTTAATATACCTCATCTCGTTTATTTAATTATTGTGTAAGACAGTTATACTCTATACTAATAGATTTGACGTGTACCCTTGCATTATGCACCATAGGTGTGATCCCACCATTCACCCTCCCTCATCCGACAGAGACAGGCTTGTATTTGACATCTCATCTACAGGATGAAGACCTCAGCAGTGGGGAGCACAGCTAACATCTCACCTACAGGCTTCTAAGCCCAACCCTGGGTAAAATGCAGAGCTGTTCTGATTAGGCTCTGAAGATGAGAACTTTTCTTCAAGTCTTCTGAATGCTAATTATGACCCCATCAGAGGTGTGTTTGAGTGATTTAACTATGGGAAATTTCAATAAGATGATGCCATGATCTTGTACTTAACCTTTAGTTAACAGGCAAGCAAAAAGTCTTAGAATAAGAATGTTCACAAGAGACTTCAAAACAGCCCTCTGGCCCCCTCCTAGGCTCTCTTACCTAAAAAGACGAACTACTTTGCCCTCAACGTCAGAAACATCCCTAGACTTCTATTCTCTTGAAAGGAGGAGGCTGCAGAAAAGAGATTATGTAGGCTTCATCTGTCTCCCAGTGTATTCAAGAGGAAAACATGTCACTGCAGTCAGTGTAGAGCTCAGGCCAGTAAGGCCTTGTTGCTCTGCTGGTCACTCACTACCTTGGTCAACAATAATCAAAAGTGACACCAAGGAAACCTGCCAGAAAACCTTTCCCCTTGACTCCTGGCATGTGTCACAGGTGAGGTGAGGGCAGGAAGGGCCCGCCCATGGCCTCTAATAAGGATCAGGACAAAGCAAGGTGGGTTTGGAGAGAAGAGATAGAGAAACACACAGTCCTATTTTCCCAAGGGGTGGGACTTGGGGCGGGGGGAGTACAGGCAATTTTTAAATACATAATATCTGCTCTCACTCCATTAATTCACTGGGAATAGGCTACCCCCCACTACCTTCCAAAACCTTTCCTAACTATGAAACACAGAATGTCAGTCAGTACAACCACACAGGCCACCAGAACTGGAAAACCCGTCTTCACCTTTGCTCCCCAGGCAGCAGCGAAGCAACCCAGGACCACGCATTTCCAGCCAGCGCATTTAATGCGCAGCACAGCGTGAACGTCCACAGATGCCCCAGAGCAGCACCCAGAGCAGAGGAAGAAAGCCTGGTTCTACATGTACATTTTCAGTTTCTCTCACTGTCCCAAAACCACGAAAAAAAAA
>NW_003852436.1:12678231-12684758 GCF_000181295.1 Otolemur garnettii | reverse complement strand
TGTGGGTCACCGGAGGGGGGTCACAGACGGCCGAACACTAGGGCTAGTTTCTATGCAAACAGATGTTTGAAAACCTACCACTAAGTCCTGAAGAAACGCGGCGTGGAGGGCACTAGGCGCCCGATTTCTTTCAAGTTAGTCTGGACACATGGTAGTTTACTAGGTCTACACAAGGCGAGCGGTCTGTCTCCAGCCCGGTGCCCCGCTCCCACGCCCCGCCGAGTCACTCACCAGAACCCCAAATGCTCTGCCAGGTCTCGGAGGTCCCCGCCCGCCGCGGCCACGCAGCCGCGCCCGCCGGAATACCGCGGCAGCCCCGCGTTTATGAGACACCAAGAGGGATCCCGGCGGGAGGTCCGGCGCGCAAGCCCCAGCAGCGTCCTTATCTGCGCCCAACCCTAGCGCTTGGCGGCGGGAGGGTGGGGGCACGGGTGCGTGGCGGAGATAGACGCCCACACGGCCGCGCAGGCTCTGCGGCGGCCCGGGGTGCGCCGTAGGGAGGACGCCTCCAGCGCCCGGGGGACACAGCGGAGCGGAGGAGCCCACACCGCGAAATGGCTTAACCCTGCGCCTCCGGGGAGCGCCGGCCGTTCTCCCCCCAACCCCCGCTTGGCAGGAGCTACCGGATCGGCAGCCTTGCTGGCTCACTCCTCCCCGAACCCCTGAGGTCGGGGCGGGCGGCGGGGAGGGGGGTCGTTCGGCCCCGCCCCCTTACTCCCTAGGGGCCCCAGCTTTGGAGCCCACGCCCCCCCACCCCCAGCCACGCAGACCGGGTGCCCGCTCTCTGCGAGTCCACCCCACAAAGCTCCCAGAAGTGGGAGGAGAGGGCTAGTCAGGGGAGGTGGCTGTGTGACTGAAGCAAAAGGGGGGGGTCTTCTGGTTCGCAGACCCCGAGTCCTCCGCGGCCACTCGCCCTGGGTCCCTCCTCTCCTCGAATCTCCGCGGCGACACCTCCCCAGAGCTCCCTAGGTCTGAGTCTAGCCTCACGGCCGCACTGCGGCTCGGCCAAAAGGGTGCAGGGAAGAGCCGGTGAGAAAATCACAGAGAGGAGACTCCTGGCGTTTGAAATCGGAATCAGAATTAAACCGAGAACCCGCGGTCCAACAGCGGGCGGGCATCTTAGTGTCTGGAGGGTGACTCGCCAGCCCACCGGTTCTCCCCTCATACTTATGCAAGCGTCGGGCGCGACTTCCAACAGGAACTTCGCACCACCAGAGCAAAAGCGGGAACTGCCTGGTCCTCGAGCCGCATCACCGGACTCGGTCCCCCCCAACCCCGCACCCACTGTCACAGGAAAAGTCATGACTCCCAGCCGGCAAGGGAGCCGAACGCGGCGCCTTGGTCCCGCTTTCTAAGAGGGACTTCGGCTGTCTCCGACTGGCCGGACAAACTGAGGGGCAGTTGATCTGAAAGTTTTAGCTAAAGCTAAATCAACTGGCCCAGGCCCAACTCGGAGGCAGCCCGCGATGGAGCAAGTTATTCAAACGCGGGTCCAGACCCGCGCGTCCTCGCCTAAAGGGAGGCAGCCAAACTCAACAGGATGGATGTGTGGGGAGCCCGAGCCTCCCAGCCTTCCCAGAGAGACTGGAAGGAAGCCGAGACGCCGCGCTCCTCGCCCGCTCTTCCCAGCTCCTCCCGCCCGACGCTCCCGAGCCGGGGGGCTGAGGTTCCCGGTGCCCGGCGGCTCGGTCGCCCCAGCCTCGGCCGCCTGCCTCCCACTCACCTGCCGCGGGGGCGCCCGGCTCCCACTGCGCACCGCCGCAGCCTCCCGCCGTCGCGTCTCAGCGCTGCCGCCTCTTGCGCGGTCACTGCGCCGCCCCGGACCGCGAGGGGGCAGGGCGGGGCGGGCCTCAGCAGCTGCCTCAGGTAACAATGCTGCGGACCAGGCTGCTCCTGCAGCCGGCCGCGAAGGGCAGCACGCCCTTTCCTGCTCCGCCCCCTTCCTCGCTCCCCCTTCCACCCTGGGAGCGCCACCGTCGCTGCCGCTGCGCTCTCCTTCACCTGCGCGGGGCCCCGGGGGCCTGGGCACTCGGCACCCGAAGGCTAGAGCGCGGCCCGGCTGTGGGCTGCCGAGGGAAGTGGGGACGGCGGGAGACGGAGCATGGCTGGGCTGCCCAGGGGAGCCAGGTGTCCCCGGGAACCAGCGAGGGGAGGCGCTAAGCTGGCTTCTGAACCGGCGAGCGCCTTCCACAAAGGAGCCTTTGCCGCAGCCTCCCGGCCACCCTCCCCTGCGCAAAGGCGCGCGCACACACCGCACACACTCACCCGGCGCACTCCACACTCGCACACCGCCCCTCGCCCCCAGCGCGCGCGCCAGGCCCTCTCGGCCGCACACTTGTTTCTCCTGGGAGAACTAGGCAGCACTTGGGCGGACTGTCCCAGCCCCTGAGGCCAAATGCTGCCTGGGCCAGGATTCTGGCCCTCCTGGTGAGCCTGCCCACCTGTAAATCTGTTATTATTATTTTTAATTCCAAAGATGATGACAACAGGAACTTTTAAGTTGTATTAAAGAGAAGAAAAAAGAAAAAAAGTCCATTCCAGACCTGATTTAATGAACCGACGCTGTGGGGGGAAGGCACACTCCACACGGAAGGAAACAGGAATCAGTTTAATCGCATCTTTTTTTTCAAACTGACTTGTGATGCCAGACAGTGAGAAGCCAATAGCCAAAGAAAACTTATCCTGGGCAAAACCAGCTGATCAAAAATCAACTGCCGGGCAGGGGAGGTGCCTCAGCAGAGATGAAGTCATGCTACCTTTCACAGGGTAATCACAGATAACCCATCAGGGCTTTTCCAGCCTCAGGTGCCTGATAACTTCCATCTTTTTCACCCTAATCCGCAGTCCCTGCACAGGACAGAAGTGCTGACTTTCTTTTTTTTTTTTTTTTTTTTTGAGACAGAGCCTCAAGCTGTCCCCCTGGGTAGAGTGCCATGGCATTACAGCTCACAGCAACCTCCAACTCCTGGGCTCAAGCTAGTCTCCTGCCTCCACCTCCCAAGTAGCTGGGACCACAGGCGCCCGCCACAACGCCCGGCTATTTTTTGGTTGCAGCCGTCTTTGTTGTTTGGCGGGTCGGGCTGGGGATTCGAACCCGCCACCTTAGGTGTACGTGGCTGGCGCCTTAGCCGGTTGAGCTATAGGCGCGGAGCCAGAAGTGCTGACTTTCACTGACAAACGTTGGAGAAAGAGAAAATGTAAACCACCAATCAACAAAAACCTGTGCCTGCCAAGAGCCCATTTCTTGGCCATTGATGTGGCTTACACTCAGCATGAAGAGAAATGAATCCATCTGAGACCTCAGAAAGTCTCAAGCAAGGGGGAATATGTAATGAAAGAGCAAGTCTCATGCTCAGGGGGCTGTTAGTAATCCCAGAGGATCATTGACACAGGCCAAAGTTAAATTACAGTAAAGCAGTAGTGAGGAGCAGACTGGCATCCATCCCCTCCTTTCCTCTGTCAGCCTGAGTAGATGGGGAGGCCACACCCCTTACATCCTTCCTGCTCCTCAAGCCCTTGTGACCATGGGCTTCCCTTACAACTGTACTCAGCTTGCACTCTAAAGCCAGCCAGTCTTTGAGGGGTCAAGTCTGGTGACCCATCCTGGGCTCCTCCTCTCTTTGATCTCCCTGTGACATCCTGGCCTTCAGGCCTTCTCTTTGCTTCTCAGGCCTTCTCTGCTGACCCTTCTTTTCCCTTGATGACAGTAATGAGGTTCTTCTAACTCTTGATCTTCCATTAACCCATGGGTATCACCTTCTGACTTCAACCTACACCCATCCAGATATTATGGAGCCTGAAACTTGTATAATTTGTGAGGGAGCATTTTACAGAAAAACAGTAAAATTTTACAAATACACCATCAAGTACGTATCCCATGAAAGGGCCCAGGGAAAATAAGGGACATGGAAACTTGAGCTTGAAAGTAAATCTACTCCTGGCTTTACCTCTATGTCAGGGACTCTTGAATACATATCATTCTTGTAATATCTCAAGTCCAAATTTGATATCCAAAAGAACTCTCATCTTTCTCTCAAAACTAGTACTCTTCTCACCTCCCTTTGCCCAAGACCTAATTATAAAATTTGAAATCCTAGCTTTTCCTTTGCTTCATTTCTCTCTTAAATTCCTTTGTTGTTGTTGTTGTTTTTTCTTATGAGACATAGTCTCACTTCGTCTTGCTGGGTAGAGTGCCATGGTGTCACTGCTGACAACAACTTCAAACTCTTTAGGGCTAAAGCGATCCTCTTGTCTCAGCCACAGCAACTTCAAACTGGTTGAATTCAACAGTTCTTCTGATCTTCTTGTCTCAGCCTCCCAAGTGGCTGGGACTCCAGGTGTCAGCCACAACATCTGGCTAATTTTCCTGTTTTTGGTAGAGACGGAGTCTTCCTCTTGCTCAGGCTGGACTTAAACTCCTGAGCAAGTAATCCACCTGCCTCAGCCTCCCAAAGTGTTAGGATTACAGGTGTGAGCCCCCACACCAGGATTCTCTTAAATTCCTCATCCAAGTGTTTGCCAAATTTGCTGCTTTTTCTTAAGTAATGTATCTTATATTTGTTCTGTATATCCACTGTCACCACAATATCCCCAGTTAGAGGAAAGGGACAGACATTTATTTGTTGTGCATGTATCAGACACAATACTTGATTCTCACAATGATCCTAGAAACCTTACATTCTGATTTCCTAGTTTGGAGAAGGTTAATTGGATGCCTGAGTCCACTACTTCAACATTCTCTCTTCTCCCTAAATCCATCCTGAAACTCTGCTGTCAGGTTATTGTTTTTGTTTTTGTTTTTTTTTTTGCAGTTTTTGCCCGGGGTGAGGCCACCTATGGTATATGGGGCTGGCACCCTATTCCTTTGAGCCACAGGCACTGCCCCCAGGTTATTGTTTTTAAAAGTCTGATTTCATCACATTACCTCCCTCTTCAGCACCTTCTGTAGATTTTCATGTGTGCCTCCAGGAAAAAAGCAGCATTCTTGAGTCCTGAAGCATCCAACCTTCATCTCTCTCAATATGCAGCAAGCATCCCATTTCACTCTGGCAGCAAGGTGCACTGCCCCTGAATTTGCCATGCTTGACTTTCACTGAGCACAACTCCCAAGTAGAGCTTTTATCTTGATGGGTTGGATCTAAAGTTGCAAATCTAAAAGATGATTTATTCTTCATCTATTAATATGCTGACTTTCCAATGCGTATCCTCCAAAGGAGCCAAAGTCAGCCCAGCCACTGGAATTTGACAGCTGCTGCTATGTTAGGGGCTCATGA
The DNA here is from genome assembly GCF_000181295.1 of Otolemur garnettii. NCBI lineage: Eukaryota > Metazoa > Chordata > Mammalia > Primates > Galagidae > Otolemur > Otolemur garnettii. Next base: position 12,679,485 of record NW_003852436.1, on the reverse strand, counting down.
GTGGTGAGCAACGGTGTCAGCTCCTACTTTTTTAACCAAGCCAAATCTCTCAGAGAGAGTGTGTCAGTAACTTAGTGTGGCCCAGCAGTGGGTCCTTACCAGGTGCCAGCACCAAACCCTACAGAAGAAATTCCAGAGACTCTGGAAGCTGACGTGAGAAGATGGCTGGAGCCTAGGAGTTGGAGGCTACAGTGACAGCCTTGGCAATAGGGACAGACCTCATCTCAGAAAAAAATTTTTTTCCTCTATTTTCCTGTCTCTATATCAGCTTGTTCTTCCCTGTCCCCGGGCTTTTCCAGAATTGTCCATTTCCTGGATCTAATTCACTCTCTTTCCTCTTACTTCTGTCTCCTGGGCCCCCAGAGGCTTTCAGTTTCTCCTACATCAAGTATTTGTATTTGATTCTGTCATTAGGACTCTAAAACAAAGCTTTCAAACCAAAATGAACCAAATTTCAGAGAAATTTAAGTCTAAAAGGGTTTTATTATTTGCTTAAGTAGTAAATCTATTTCTAGGGAACCACATGGGACACATTGAAATGAGTCCCCTATGGCATTAAGAATGAGGCATCAGACTGATCTTAAATCTCATTTTTTCTCGCTCCTTCCCTCTGGCCTTCCAGTCTCTATTTCTATGATATAGACTAAGATCTACTTTACCTAATCTTTAATCTTTCTTCTTCTTCTTCTTTTTTTTTTGAGACAGAGCCTCAAGCTATCCCCCTGGGTAGAGTGCCATGACTTCACACCTCACAGCAACCTCCAACTCCTGGGCTCAAGCGAGTCTCTTGCCCCAGCCTCCCAAGTAGCTGGGACCACAGGCGCTGGCCACAAGGCCCGGCTAATTTTTGGTTGCAGCCATCATTGTCGTTTGGCGGGTCCGGGCTGGATTTGAACCCGCCAGCTCAGGTGTATGTGGCTGGTGCCATAGGCGCCGAGCCCTTCTTTTTTTTTTTGAGACAGAGTTTCGCTTTGTTGCCCTCAGTAGAATGCCATGGCATTAACCTCAAAGTCTTGGGCTCAAGTGATCCTTTTGCCTCAGCCTCCCAAGTAGGTGGGACTACAGGTGCCCACCACAATGCCTGATTGTTTTTAGAGACGGGATCTCGCTCTAGCTCAGGCTGGTCTTGAATCCGTGAGCTCAGGCAATCCACCCACCTCGGCCTCCCAGAGTGCTAGGATTATAGGCATGAGCCAACACCCCCAGCCTTTCTTCTTCTTCTTTTTTTAATCTTTTTTTTTTTTTTTTTTTTTT
>NW_003852436.1:12661444-12677575 GCF_000181295.1 Otolemur garnettii | reverse complement strand
AAACTGCAGAAAACAACAAACTATGTCCACTCTGTAGTTACATAGATTTGCAGACAAATGCGAAGGCTTACCAAGCTGCCTTCTAGTAACATCTGCTGTAAGAGAAATTGCTAGACCTTGTTTCCTCCAAAGGGCAGAAAGTGTAAAATAAATAAAATCAGCAGAATTGTTACTGTGACCCTGAATGCCACTTTGCATCAAATACTTTGTTGGAAAATGCAAATGTTATAATTTTTCAAACAACTTTTGAACTGACAAAATGATACCTTATTTTTGAAGAGTCAGAAATGTAAAATGGTAAGTTGCCTGTAAATATAACAAATAATGATGAGGACTCAGTATTAAGAGGGAGAAACTTTTTTTCTGGATGCTAATTAGTGATCTCTGCAAGTTTTAAATAGCAAATGCTGTCACATGTGATTTGTTACTTTGTCAATAACACTGCCTGATTTGTTTGAGGGTAGGAGAGATTAAAGACATTTACCCAGCATATAGGAATGAGGTAATAGGATACCTGATGGAACTCATTCCTCCCTCCCTGTCTCTACTGCATTTCCTTAAAGCAAATTGCCAATTTTCTCCCTTTTAAGATGTGTATGAAAGCATGGGTGTATTTTAGAGACGGGGGTGGAAGATGAGACTAAGAAAAAGGAAATACTGTTAGCTTATAGTTGATTCAGTGCTTGGAAAACTGGCTGGTGTTGGTTATGTGGAGTCTGGCTGTTACTCAGACCTTACAGACAAAGATATCTTTAAAATATAACATGAAAACATCACTTCTTTCTGTCACCTATCATCAAAAACAAGTGTGTAAGTCTCAATAAAAGGAATTAAGTTAAAGAGTATGTCAGATGCCAGTTTCCTTTGCCACAGGTTGTAACTATCTTCAAACTGTTTCCCCTTCTAAGAAGCTAGAAGAGCAAACAGTAATTTGAAACTGTAACACACACACACACTATAAGCAGTCTAAACAAACCTCCTGAATCAACTATATTGGGAGCGTGTGTGTTTCTCTGGGGAAGTACTATATGTACTGCTCAGGCAAGACTTTGTAGGACATACAAAGGTGGGCAGAAGGACATGTTGGTGACTTAGCAATATGTAAAGCACTTTTAGCTCCCTTGGAAATCAAGTGTGTGCTTAATTTAGTGGACCAGGTGTAGATTAAGTTTCTATATTTAATAAGAAGGTAAATACTTTGGTTATGATAGCAAATAATAAACCAACCCAGAACAAGCAGACTCTTAATAATTTCTCAAGCAGATTTGTAGAAATAATTAAAACGAACCATTATGGAGAAAGTTAACGGGGGGGTAAACTTTTATTGAAAATACTACAATTCAAGTTTTGACTGGCCTTACATACAAAGAGGATCCCTATTGGATATTCAGCATCACAATCAGCTTCCATTTACATCCTTTAGTGGGCCTGACCAGGCTAAAATTGAAGGGGGCTATTCTGGGGTTAAATTTAGAACCTCTTTCATCTTCTCTCCTAACTTACTGGCTCCCTCTTGAAAAATGAGGGTGTTGGCTCGGCGCCTATAGCTCAACCGGCTAAGGCGCCAGCCACGTACACCTAAGGTGGCGGGTTCGAATCCCCAGCCCGGACCCGCCAAACAACAATGACGGCTGCAACCAAAAAATGGCCGGGCGTTGTGGCGGGCGCCTGTGGTCCCAGCTACTTGGGAGGCGGAGGCAGGAGACTCGCTTGAGCCCAGGAGTTGGAGGTTGCTGTGAGCTGTAATGCCACGGCACTCTGCCCAGGGGGACAGCTTGAGGCTCTGTCTCAAAAAAAAAAAAAAAAAAAAAAAAGAAAAATGAGGGTGCTGTTTTTAATCTAACTTAGAGGGGTTGATATTCAATATTCCATTATTCATATTTTAAAATGGATTAAAAAAATTTCCCTCGCATTTCTAAATCTTATATCTAGTGTTTTTGTGCATCAACTTCTGCATGTTAGATAGTAAATTTCCATATTAGATAATCAAATAGAGTAAAATTTACCTGTACAGTATATTCTTTTGGTGATGATTTCTTGGACTAGGCTAGAAAAAAAGACCAAATAACTTAACATGTAATTTTTCTTGAAATGTTGATGGTTTTCTAAGTACAACTATAGGTTTCCTACCCACACCACCCCTTGCTGGAGGCATGGGTAAATGAATTTCTGAATTTTAGGGTTCTGAATTGTGCCCTGCTTCCTGTGGGGGGGGGGCTGATGAGCATTGTCACTGCAGGTGTCTATTTCACAGGGAATGAAGCAGGGTGGAGGGGGTGGGGAGGAGTTCCAAGGCAAGCACAATTAAACACAGGACATTTGATCTACACTGTAAAACAAAATTACTTTCATGCTGGAAATGTCCCCTTTCCCTTCCCCTGCAAAAAAAAAAAAAAAAAAAAAAAAGATGCAATTTCTCTTCCCAGAGAACTGAAAACCCTCTTACTGTGAATTATTTACCCAGTAATCCAGTAATTGGGGTCACAAAGACACATCCCATTTGTAATTTTAAAAAGATTATAAAAGAAGGGAAAGCAGACAGAAAATACTAGCTGTTTGCACACATTCATTCCTCCCTCTGTGCCCCCATTAGGAAGATCTGAACAGGGTATTTTCTAGCTTTGCATTCTCTACTTTACAAGCCTGCCTTCTTCACAGTTTATCTCCTTCAATGAGGAGACTAATTTCCTGCTGGGCATGATCAGGTTAAACCTTGTCTACTAGAGGCGAAGGCAGAGAAATGAATTCTACCCCAGCAACGGCCACTGCACAGGAGCTCATAAAAATGGGGCTCTTTGTGACCCCTGTGCTCATAATGCAGAGTCTACAGAAGTTCCTTAATGGTTCAGGGCCTTTTGTCCTATGGAGCATAATCAGAAGGCTGGAACAGGGATGCGGCATGGAGAAGAAAGGGGTCCGTGGAGATTACGATTCATTCCCAAATTTTAAAAAGCATCCAGATTTTTAACAAAACTCACATGCCATTCTAACTTAAGCCAAAGCTCTTGAGATAACCAAGGAAGGCATAAATTTTTTTGTATGTATTTCTTCTTTGTCGCAGTAAGCCAATTTCTTCTTCATTAATCAGAAAAAGTCAATATTGCATTAAAGAACTTATCTACCAGAATTGTTTTCAGATTCTCCAGGAAGGCATTTTTGTAGATTTTGTATTACCCCTGGGTAACCCTGAAATGCCCATGCACCCCAGTTCTGGTGTACGTTACAATTAACACAGCTAGGTTAATTCTAGTAGAACCTCTGTAAGTTGACAACCTAAGGGATTGTAACAAACTGATCAACACATGGAGGTGGTCAACATAAGGAACTAGGCCTCCTGTACTGATGCATACATGTGATGCATGACTGGTCTATGAAAATTAGGTCAACTCAAGGAAGTGGTCACTGTATGGAGGTGGTCAACTATGCAGGTTCTACTGTAGTTATTAATTTCTTTCCTTCTCAAAAATGGCAGCAGTTAGGCTGACCACCAAATAAAAACTAAGATCATATATTAAATTACTAAATGTTCTAACCAACAATTTTCCCCTAAGGACCTAGATGCTTCACATGAATTCTGCCTCTTCAACTGTCCAAATACATTCTAGTGGCACTAGGTAAAAAGAACATTCTATGTCAAACATTCTATGTTAGATTGACTGGGAGGGAAGAAAAGGTATTATGAGTCAAAGCCTGTAAATAAATAATACTGTACTATATTTATGTGAGGTTTAGTTTGACAACATGGTAGAAAGGTAAAATGCATCCTTCCCCCAATACACATGCAGGCACAGAACCAGTCTGGAGCTGAAGGTTGGCTGTTTCCATATTCAGCCACTAATAAGTAGATCTCCAGACTGATCTCTCTCTTCCCCACGTTATTCTTTTCAATGATTTGTATAGACTTTATCCCTCTTTAAACCGAAAAGTTTCAGGGTAAGGCTGTCTTCTTGTTATCCTTAAAGCTCTGACAGTCATTGGTAGCCAATGTGTTTGCCACCTCAGTTTGTGATCCTCATCACCAGAAAGTGACAGTAACAGGCATCTGGTCACTAAAGGCCCCAGCAATGATAATTGTCATTATTGAAAACATTGAGTGCCTTTTATGTGCAAAGCACAAGAAGGGCTACAAGAATGCTCCAACAGTTCTTGTCTTCCAGAGGCTTGCATGGTCCAGAAAAGAATCCACCCGATTCAAGCTCTTTGAAGCCTGGTCCTCTTCAGGGTGTTAGTGGAATCAAGTGATGAAAGTCAACAAGGCTAAGCTGACTAGTCATTCAGCAAATACTCATGACCGTTTAAACTTATACTTCTTCTTTTTTTTTTTTAAACTCACTTGAGAGTACTGGTGAGTTAAGATCTAAGAGCATGTGGAGAGAACAGCCAGGTTATCATGAATCTTCTGGTGAACTGAAGAAACGTAGACTTGCACAGGCCAAGGAAGTGAGACGTTTCAGAAGACGTGATGACATTTGGCCCAGAGCAGCCCAGCCCAGTGTTGCCTGAAAAACAACTCCAGCTTTGACATGCTTTGGGGAGAAGAGTGATGAGGACTGAGTTCTTTCTTCTGAACTTTGATAAAGTGATAAGGCAAAGAGGATGAGGAATTTAGTTTAGAGTAGTTTATATCCTCCAGTTCTTTTAAGGCTGTCCCAAAGAGATGGGGATTCCTGATTTTAAGCAAGCAGAAACTAAGTATGGCTTTGGTAAGATAATTGTCCGGCTCTGTCACTGCTTGGCCTAAACTGTTTCCATTAGCTATGTGTACAAGATTCTAAAGAAATTACTGTAAGGAAAAAAAATTTTTTTTTTTTTTTGAGATAGAGTCTCGCTTTGTTGCCGCTGGTAGAGTACTGTGGCATCATAGCTTATGGCAACCTCAAACTCTTGGGCTCAAGTGATCCTCTTGCCTCAGCTTTTCATTTTTTTAGTAAGGACAAGGTCTTGCTCAAGCTAGTCTTGAACTCTTGATGTCAACCAATCCACCCTCCTCAGCCTCCCAGAGTGCTAAGATTACAGGCATGAGCCACCACGCTTGGCCAGGAAAAATATTATAATCAATTTTCATATGAAGAAAAGTTGGCAGACTAAAAATTAAAATAATCATGATTTCCTTAATTAAGTGGATAATTCCAGTTCACTACTAGTGAATAGGAATTCACATAAAATGAGCCAAAAGGACTAAACAGGCCTGGTTCTTACTTGAATAAATCAAGGTCAGTGTCGAGGTCACTGGCAAGGAAGTTCGGAGTGGCTTGGACTGAAGCCACTTGTGTTTTAGGGAAAAAAAGACTTGTTTTCATTGCTCTAGTCATGAGTACAAATAGTGACTCAAAAAGCTTGAAAACTGGAAGACAGCACAACAGCTTCTTACATGTCATTGTACTTTTTATTAAAGGACAAAGGGGCAAGTTAGGACCAGAGCCTGCTCCGAAGCTTTAATACTTTACATTCCCTTGTGAGTTTAGGCAAGGGTATCCTATGTACAAACCAACGAGCAAAAATCATTATTAGATTTGGAGCTGTTCATTTACAATTTCCAACTAATTTCTCTTATTTTATACCTGGCTTCAGTGGAGGAAAATGGTAACTAAAGTTCATAAAGTATGGTGATCCTTTTCAAAGAAATAAAATTTCAAGAAAATGAAGACATTTGGATTATTTTTTAGAAGATTATATACCACAGGAAATCTAAATGATGAATTAAAGGTACGTCTTCAAGTGGCCAACACTAGTCGAAGAAGAAATTGTTAGTGCCTACCTCAGAATTATCCAAGGCCAGGGGCAGTGGCTCACGCCTGTAATCCTAGCACTCTGGAAGGCCAAGGCAGGGGGATCCCTGAACTCAGGAGTCTGAGACCAGCCTAAGCAAGAGCGAGACCCCCATCTCTACTAAAAGTAGAAAAAATTAGCCAGGTATTATGGTGCATTGCCTATAGTCCCAGCTACTTGGGAGGCTGAGGCAGGAGGATCACTTGAACCCAGGAGTTTGAAGATTCTGTGAGCTACCCCGTGACCACAGCACTCTAGCCTGGGTAACAGAGCAAATTGCAAGGGTACAAGTCAAATCTATCAAGTATAGAACATAAATGTCTTAACACAATAATTAAGTAAATGAGGTGAATGCTATATTAATTAGTTTTATGTAAACATTCCAAATTGTATAAAAAATCAACACATTGTATCCCACAAATGCATAAATGTATTCATGATCTATGTATATAAATCTTAATAAAAAGAAAAAAAATAAAGGAATTATCTGAACCTCTTCAGGGTGTTAGTGGAATCAGGTGATGAAAGTCAACAAGGGTAAGCTGACCAGTCATTCAGCAAATACTCATGACCGTTTAAACATTTTTTTTTTAACTCACTAAATAGTACCAGTGATTATATAGTAACCATTGCCATGGCTAAAACTCAGTTCTCAAAACATTGTCTGGGCTTTCTGCTACTTCCATAATTGATATGAACGATTCAGAAAATTTTAACCCATAGTATTTTTTCTTATTCTCATCTGAGAAAAAGGTAATGGGAATAGGAAAAAGGGAATCTGAGAACAATGTAAATATCCATTATTTATTTAGGGGGCACTTTAAAGTTAAGCTATTTTATTAATTTAAGAAGGGTGAATTAGGGAAAATGTGGCTGTTTCATAAAATATCTTTTTAGATCAAAAATAATCATTATTCATTATTAAAAATTACCAATGTACAAATATTTCTTTTAAGCACTCTAAAGTTGTTATAGTAAATAAACATATAAGGAACAATATTTTAAGAAATCTGTGGTAGAACAGAATAATAGTATATGCTCATTTTTGGTTTTTTTTGAGACAGACTCTCACTATGTCGCCTATGGTAGAGTGCCATGACGTCACAGTTCATAGCAACCTCAAACTCTTGGGCTTAAGCGATTCTCCTGCCTCGGCCTCCCAAGTAGCTGGGACTACAGGCACCTGCCACAACACCCGGCTATAGTACATGCTCATTATTGAGACGAGGGAAAAAAATGAGAGAAGAAATCATCCTTATTAAGGTAAAATAGTATTTTAATTTTTATTTTTGGACTTAACTTTCCTGTACTTTCAAATAGCTATTTAGAAAGCACCAATTTGGAAACAAGCTGAGGGGAAAAATGAGGAAAAAAGTCTAGTTTAGTGAATCCAGAGAATCTTCTTTCTAACTAGTTTCAAGTCCAAAACTATTTCTGCTTTTGCATCTGCCCTGTTTCTCCTGTACTCTTTACTGACAAGCAGAAAACTGCTCAAATTTACATTAACTTGAATTTCTGTGTTTCCAAATACAAATCAATTTCTTTCACGCACTATCTGCAGGAATGGAGCAAGTGATGTCACGGTCTATACCAAAACCAGCTTAATTGCCACCCTGGGCCAAGAATTAGCAAGATTTTACTGTCTTTTGGGGCCAGGTATCTTTTAAAATCTTATTTACTTATTTATTTTTTAAGTTGAGTTTCACTTTTTCACCTTTGGCAGAGTGCTATAGCATCACAGCTTACAGCAACTTTAAACTCTTGGGCTTAAGCAATTCTCGTCTCAGCCTTCTCCCAGCTGGGACTACAGGTGCCCACCATAACACTTGGCTATTATTATTATTTTTGATTAACAGGACCGGGCTGGGTTTGAACCCACCAGTCCTGGAGCATGTGGCTGGCCCTAACCACTGAGATATAGGGCCCCCCTAAAATATTATTTATTAATATATTCTATTTCTGATTATTTTAAATTTTTATTATAATTTTTTTAAATTAAAAAACTAGTGCTATGAAACTCTACACATCCACCCATTTCAGTAATTTCTAACATTTGGCCATACTTTTAAAGGATCTCTTTCTCTCCTTTTCTCTCTCTTCCAACTTTCTCTCCATATATGTGGGTATGAAGGTATTTATTTATTTATTTATTTAATTTTTTTTGAGATGGAGCCTCAAGCTGTCCCCCTGGGTAGAGTGCCATGGCATCACGCTCACAGCAACCTCCAACTCCTGGGCTCAAGCGAGTCTCCTGCCTCAGCCTCCCAAGTAGCTGGGACTACAGGCGCCCGACACAATGCCTGGCCATTTTTTGGTTGCAGCCATCATTGTTGTTTGGCGGGCCCGGGCTGGGGATTCGAACCTGCCACCTTAGGTGTATGTGGCTGGCGCCTTAGCCGCTTGAGCCACAGGCGCCGAGCCAAGGTATTTATTTTTTGTGAACCATTTAAAAGTAAATCGTGGACATCATGCCACTTTAAGTACTTTGGGCACCCAAGGTTCCTAATAAAGCTAGCCATTCATTTCTCTACATCACTACAATGTATCAAATCTAAAAAAGTTTACAGAAGTCCTTTTGTAAGGACTAAGCTAATTTTTTTTTGAGAAAGAGTCTTACTATGTTGCCCTTGGTAGAGTTCTATGGTGTCACAGCTCACAGCAACCTCAAACTCTTGGGCGTAAGTGATTCTCATGCCTCAGCCTCCTAAGTAGCTGAGACTACAGGTGTGCACCACAACACCCGGCTGTTCTTTGTTGCAGTTCTCATTGTTGCCTAGCAGGCCCTGGCTGGGTTTGAACCCGCCTGCCTGGGTGTATATGACGAGGGCCCTAAACAATGAACCACAGGCGCCAAGACTATAGCTAATTTTTAATTTTTATTATTATTTTAGAGACAGAGTCCACTCTATTGTCCAGTATAATCCTATCTCACTGTAACACTGAATTCCTGGGTTCAAGTGCTCCTCCTGCCTCAGCTTCCTGAGTCGCTGGGCCTATAGGCACGTACCACCATTCCTGGCTAATTTAAAACTTTTTTTGGAGAGGCAGGGTCTTACTTACTATGTTGCCCAGGCTGGTCTAGAACTCCTGGCCTCAAGGGATCCTCCTGCCTTGACCTTCCAAAGTACTGGGATTACAAGTGTGAGCTACCACACCCAGTCCTGGTGCTAATTTTTTGAAGTGTGATCTCAAGTCTTTTATTTTATAAGAGTATTTCTAAAATTTTCTTGTGACTGACTTTTTGAAGAGACCAAGCCAATTATCTTGTAGAATGTCTCAAATTCTGGATTTGTCCAGTTGGTCCCTCCTGGTATCAGTTAAACATGTTCCTTAGTCCTCTGTATTTTGGAATTTAAGGCAAAAGACTTGATTAGATTCAGTATGAAAAATTCCAGCGAAATATCCGTAAGTGATGTTATATAATGTAGATCACATTATTATCTGAGGCCCACAATTACCCGGTTAAAGAGCAATGCTAAATTTGATCATAAGTTAGACTGTGAACATAAATCTCTTATTAATGATACTTTTTCCTCTTCCAAACTGAGCCATGCTTTGGTTTTGTGGAAATACTGTTTTCCTCCAGTTTTTCACCTAATGATTTTAGCATCCATTGGTGATCCATAGTGAATCAATCGTGAGGGCTGCAACATGGTGAATTTTCTAATTTTGCCATTCTTTCTGCATTTTTAATTACTTATTTTTTTTGCGGTTTTTGGCTGGGGCCGGCTGGGTTTAAACCTACCCTGGCATATGGGGCCAGCACCCTGCTCCTTTGAGCCACAGATGCTGCCCCTTTAATTTTTGTTATTATTATTATTTTTCAATTTTTGGCGGGGGCTGGGTTTGAACCCGCCACCTCCCGACATATGGGGCTGGTGCCCTACTCCTTTGGGCCACAGGCGCAACCCTCTTTCTGCATTTTTTAAAGCTGGCCATTCTTCTGTAAACATACTAGTATCTTAGGCAACGTCTCACTATTAAGTTAGAGTAAGTTATTTAAGACAAGCATTCTGCCTCTTTTATAACTCAAATGAAATGCAACCATTGAATATTTTCTGTATTTAAATTTTGGTTAAAAAAAACTGAACCGATACTTTTATACATGGCTCCTTTAAACTAAAAACTATGCAAGGAGTTGAGGATACAGGGTGAATAACAGCCTACACTGTGCCTTTCTCAAGAGCTTAGTGTCTAGCCATAATAAGTATATATTTCTCAAAGGAAAGAATTATAATTATCTGCCTAAAACTTTAGGTAGTTTTTCACAAAAAGTTTCCTAATGTAAAATCTGAATTCACTGGGGGAGGCAGGGATAAAGGTAAAATAACACATATAAATGCATGGATAATATTCATTTTTCCAAAAACTTTATAATTTAAAAATTTTTTGAGATGAGGTCTTGGCTCGGCACCTGTGGCTCAAGTGGCTAAGGCGCCAGCCACATACACCTAAGGTGGCGGGTTCTAATCCAGCCTGGGCCCACCAAACAATGACAGCTGCAACCAATAAAAAATAGCTGGGCGTTGTGGCAGGCGCCTGTGGTCCCAGCTACTTGGGAGGCTGAGGCAGGAGACTCGCTTGAGCCCTGGAGTTGGAGGTTGCTGTGAGCTGTGATGCTACAGCACTTACCTAGGGGGACAGCTTGAGGCTCTGTCTCAAAAAAAAAGAGAGAGATGAGGTCTTGCTATGTTGCCCAGGCCGGACTAGTGCTCCTGGGCTCACGTGATCCTCCCACTTCAGCCTCCCAAGTAGCTGGAACTACAGGTGCCATGTCTGGCTGTAATTATAAAACTTTTCAGGAGGGCCAAGAGGATTAAAGTTATCTTCCCTCTCCCTGCTCCATGGTGCCCTCTACACATTTGCAAAGAACTTTTCATTTTTACAGTGAGAGTTTGCTTTTTCTTTAGTAAAATTTCAATAATCAAAAGTTCAAGATACAGTGAAGATGTACACTGTTAACATTGTTTTCCTATGTGCCCCATGCCAGCTAGGTATACATTTCACCCTTAAGTTATTTATAAACAAGTATTCCTACACCAAAAATAAAGCAATATAAAAAACTCTAAGCCATGGAAAGTTACTTTTAAGTAACAAAATGGTATCTTGTCCCTTTTACATTTTCCTTATGAATTAGTAATTTATGGTGAACTACAGTTGCAGAAAGCTATATTTGACAGATTATATTCTTTGGTCCCAGTTTGAGCACTAACAAAACAAATTGTGGTTTTGTTTTTTTGGAATATTTTCATTTGTAAAAATGTCATTGGAATTCTCAGTTCTGATGGCCTATTAATCAATTCACTGCCCCGAAACAGAGTTATGGTGCTCAGACAGGGTCTATTCTCCCTTCTCACACTGGTAGTCTCTTTTTCAAATCATAGTTAACATCAGAATACCAGACAATTCACTTAACACGAACTACTAGGAGTCAACCATTATTTCACAAAAACAAAGCTGAACTTTATAGTTTCCTGTATATTAAAAAGACTACTGGGCAATTTGTTATAAAGGCCCATTTATGACAGGAAACCTGTTGAGCAGGAAACCAACTAGCAACATGGAACGGAATTGAATGAAAGTCCTCAAATGAGGAAAGCTATTTGCATTGTCCTTTTATTTTAGTACGTCTTGCTATATTATAAAAATAGTGAAGGAACATGACCTTGGAAAAGGTTTGATCTAATGCAAAATATAACTGGAATTTTGATCAGAAAGTAAGTTTTAGCTAACATAAAAATTTCTAATCTTAAAGGAGAATCAAATTTTTTAAAATGCCTCAATTTGGTTAGAATTGAGTGATGATTTCAGATGGTCTCAACTGGCTTTGGAAACTGCAAAAAGAAGGTTCAAAAAAAGGACTACTTGCAAAAGATACGTAGGATTATTATAAAATGCAGGTATTTAGTACTTCATGAAAATTAGCACAAATTATATGTGAATTTGGCACTAAAAAAGCAACTTGGCCAATTTTTCACACCTATAGTCATCATTTAGTGACAACTAAAGGAGATTGGATATATTTTGAGATACATTATTTTTCCAAACAACAGTCCCATGATTAGAAGAAATTACTTTTCATTTTTTCAATATATACATTACTTTACTTTATACAACACTTTTCAGGCTCACTTGATTTTTGCAGAATACTACAAGTTAATCAGTGGGTAGAAAGAATAAACATATACCTTGCAATGTAATAAATATGAATCCATTTGGGGGTGGATGGATTATTTTTTCAACTGAGAATACATTTAATATATACAGTATACTTAACTTTAGAATAAACTTGGCACTTCTGACACTTATGCAAATAAAATAACAGCATTTAAAGAATTTATACATTTAGTTACAAATACTTATCTGGCATTACATTTGGAGATAGAGATTGGCTAAATCAGTCTAATATACATATTTTAAAGCTTTGGATCTTCATATGTTAAAAAAAAAGTGAGTTATGTAATCTCTAGAAATCTGCTAGCTTCACATTCTATGGAGTAGGTTTCAGTAACATTATCAGTGTGTTCTGGATATGTAAAAATGCTTCTAAGAGTCTGGATTTCAGCTCAATTGCTTCTGAAAACCTTAAGGTATGGAAGCACTGAGATGAAGAGTTCGCTTTCACAGACCAGTTCTTCATTGCATTTTTTTTCTTGAGTAACTTCTATTTAATGGATGAAGAGTGAGCCATTTCCATCCATCCTCTCTCCCTCCCACGTACTCCATACCCCAAGATCTTCAAATCCTGATTGTTCGTTCAGGCTTTGTCTTCCTAACAGTTTTTCTCTTTTCACCTAAAACATTTATAAAGTTATGTCCTATAGATTCTATGCATTATTTCATTTTAAGTATACAGTATGGGCTTTAAAAATAAACTAAACATGTAAATGTGTATGCTCTTGGAAGTGTAAACTGGCACACTCTTTCTTGAAAGCCAAGAGGCCTAACAGGGTATTAAATACACTGTATATATACTTTAAGGGCCCATTTCCAGTTCTTGGACCACAAAGGAATACGGCAATAGTTATTTTATTTAAAGACAATAAATGAAAATAAAATTTCTTAAGGATGTTTAATATATTCATCATATATAATAAGAATGTAAAGATGAAGGCATGTATGTTAAAGATATTCAAGCCAGAGCCTATAATATAAAAAATTGGTAACTAAAATATCTAACTTGAGGAGGTTAGTTGCTTTCATGTAGTATTTAGTCACTTGGAAAGGTATTTATTATCTTCCAGTTTTTGAAATTTATGGATTCCTTTCCTAAGTACTGGCTAATATGTTATTTATTTCTTTTGCATGTAGACCCAGTACTCAGAATCCCTGATATTTTTACTTTACTCTAAAAAAAATCATAAATCCATGAGACTAGTTAGCTCCTTAGCTACTACCTTTTGTTACCAGAAGAGATCCAGATTAAGGAGAAAAAAGAAAAACTTACTGGGTCGGAACAATTATAAATGACAGAAGCACCATTTTTTGTTGTTTTTAAAGTTCAGAAAAGACAAATTATATTGTATATTCTTAGAATTGCCAAATAGTCACTGCTCACTTTACTATGAAGGGCCAGAGAGACAATGTACTGCAGCCAACACATTTAATAAGAATACAAAATTCACACCAGAGGCACATTCTGGGGAATGTAAATGAACTACCACAAGTAGTATTTCTGCTGGAAGAATAAAATAAGGCTCTCTCAGAGTACAAATATACAGGAAGGAATGATTTAAAACAGGCTTATGATTTACAATCACATGACACTGTACGTAGTAAGCACTCAAAACAGGCATATTAATTAAAAATCCAGCTAAAAGGCATTTGAACATATATAACAAATCTTACAGTCCATAAAGTTTATGTTTAATGAATTTTAAGTATTCATTTCAACACAAGAAATGAATAGGTGAAAATACATCTCTCAAAATATTAATTATGACAAAAATCAAAGGAACTTTACATTTAAAAAGGATTATGTTACTGATAGAACCACACAGTGGACAGGGCAACCATTTAACATAAAACCAACAGTGCTGAGCACCCGAATCAGTACTGGCCTTTCAATCCTCTTTCTTCCTGGTACCAGCACACTACCCCAAATTACTTTTTCATTAACCAAGTGAAAAAATCCTTCTGTTTTTCCCATCCTTTAAAAGGTATCAAGAAAAACCAAACAGCAAACTGAAAAGTTGATTTTACCATAAACTTCAAATATGGTTTAACAAATACCAAGAAACCCAACATTTAATACACAGTGCTCCTTTCCAAGGAAGGAACAGACACATCAAACATTATCTGAAAGGGATTTCTTTATGGATTATGTACATTGGTTGAGCAAGAATTACTGTATCTGAGAAGGCACATATCTGTGATTTAAGGCTTACACGGTATCGTTACATATGGAAGTTAAGAACAGCTGTCTAGGCATTCACTTCTATCAAAACGGAATTTACACCAAAACAAGCTTCCTAAGTACAGATTTCTACTCTAGAAACCATCAAGAATTTCCATTCCCAATGCCACCTGTCAAAAAAAATTTTCTTAAGCAGGTTTCATTATGAATCAAAAGAAATTACAAACATAACCGCCAATGGCTTTGGGTGATGCTAATTCAATAAGCTTAAAATCCTCACAGAAACGACACTGTGATTCCCTGACTTAAAAAAAAAAAGTCTAAACAAAATTACAATGGTACAAATTGATTTTTAAAAAGGTATTTGCCACAACTCCACGAGCTAATCAGTCATTCATTAGAGCTGCTGCCTCTGTGTGGACGCTGCAGGAACACCATATAATTTTACTCTGCAAAATAGTTTCTTTTTTCTTTAAGACAATACATGAAAATAATCTCTTAAAGATGTTTAATATATTCATATATAAAATATCTGATGTTGATACAAATCATGTAAACCTCCCTTTGGAAAAGTTACAACTGGCCCTCATTTCCAGGACCAAAAAACCGTGAATTTTTATCTTGTCAGTGCAAATCTATTTTAGATGTTTTCAAACTACAGAAATAGCCATCAACCCTCACAATACAAAAGGATTTCTCAAAAAGAAAAATTACTGTTTTTAGATTATAGAAATTATGTTTACATTAAAATCACCCATCTTCCCATCAAATTTAATAGTTCAATTGTTAAAGTATGAAAAAGGAAAAATTAAAGCTGTTTGTGCAAGAATCACTACAATGGTTGTCACCCTCCCCACTTCCCTCAACTCTGCTTAATTCTTATTAGGTTTGTTTAGAAATAGAACAATGTGATTTTCTTTTTTTTTCCGGATGTGATTTTACTGTTCTTCAAGCCAAGATGGGGCATCCACTCCAGGGGTTTTCAATTTGATATGAAACTGTTTAAGTGTTTGTTCAAGTTGCTTCTGATTCCCAGCAAAGTAAGCGGCAATGGCATTGTGGAAAAGGACCAGCTGATTGTGCAATACTTTAACCTGTAGACAGGGCAGAGTTACAAGACCACGTATTAACACCAAAGACAATGAAATAGAAGCTGATTTATTCCATCCCTTAATTAAAGAGTATATCTCTCTTTAAGAAAAGTTGTTTTAATAATGACAGAGTATGGCTTGGCACCTGTAGCTCAGTGGCTAGGGCACCAGGCACAAACACCAGAGCTGGTGAGTTTGGATCCAGCCTGGGCCTCCCAAACAACAATGACAACTACAACCAAAAAATAGCCAGGCATTATGGCACACGCCTGTAGTCCCAGCTACCCGGGAGGCTGAGGCAAGAAAATCGCTTAAGCCCAAGAGTTTGAGGTTGCTGTGAGCTGTGACACCACAGTACTCTACTACAGATGACAGCTTGAGACTCTGTCTCAAAAAAACCCCAAAAATGACAAAGTATTTCACACATGCCAAGTATACACTGCCCTCAGGGTCTGAGGACTTTTTAATTACCCTAAAGGGAATAAGTCAGTTTAAGATGCTGAATATGTACTCTGTTGACTATTTTGAAATATTATTGAGAGCACTAATTAAAAACATCATTAAATTCCCCCTCAAACTAACTATATTTAAGTCATGTGAGATATCAAAAAGGGAAAATTATATATAATTACTACACAATACATGTTATATCCAAGTGTGGACATTATTAAGGCTAAACTTTATATAAAACCAAGTAAGCTGGATATTTTTAAGTGTGCCTTTTTCTTAAAGAACGAAGCAAGCTACAGCATGTGTTAAGAAAGTCAATGTAGGCTCGGCGCCTATGGCTCAACCAGCTAAGGCGCCAGCCACGTATACCTAAGGTGGCGGGTTCGAATCCCCAGCCCGGACCCGCCAAACAATAATGACGGCTGCAACCAAAAAATAGCCGGGTGTTGTGGCGGGCGCCTGTGG
>NW_003852436.1:12655438-12660932 GCF_000181295.1 Otolemur garnettii | reverse complement strand
AACACTACCTCTACAAATCTTAAAAGAAATAAGCAAAATATCACAAAGATTTATGAATTAAGTTGTATGAAGTTTTTATAACTATAAAATGTTCAACGAATACAACATACATTGATTTACCCATACAATGTAGTATTCATTAAAACTGAGCTTTAATAATTCTAATGATGTAAAATGTGAAGTATGATGCTAAGTGAAAACACAGGATATCAAATTTTGTATGTGGCACGATAATCTATATCCACTATAGTTCACACACACATGTTCTCTCTAGATATTTTCTGAAAATGTGTTCTAAAACTGCTGCTGTGAGTTTCAGATCTTTTCTGGAGAACAGATCCTCAGGGATGGGTCAAAGGACAGCTCCAAGGGCAAAATCTTTGACAGGGGGCAGGAAGGGCCCTAGGTAGAGTTAGATATGAAAGAATTTCTTTTCTTTTCTTTTTTTTTTTTTTTTGCAGTTTGGCTGGGGCTGGGCTTGAACCCACCACCCCCGGTATATGGGACCGGAGCCCTATCCCTTGAGCCACAGGTGCTGCCCAGATATCAAAGAATTACTTCTTTTTTTATTTTTTTTTTTTGAGACAGAATCTCACTATGTCGTCCTTGGTAAACTGCCATTGCGTCACAGCTCACAGCAACCTCAAACTCTTGGGCTTAAGTGATTCTCCTGCCTCAGCCTCCCAAATAACTGGGACTATAGGCACCTACCACAACACCCGGCTATTTTTTTGTCACAGTTGTCGTTGTTTAGCAGGCCCAGGCTGGGTTCAAACCTGCCACCCTCGGTGTATGTGGCTGGCACCATAACCACTGTGCTATGGGCACCAAGCCATGAAAGAATTTCTTTAGCATAAAAAATAATAAACTATAAAGGAAAAGGTTGATGAACTACATTAAAATCTAGAATTTCTATTCATCAAAAGACAGTGAAGGCTTGGTGCCTTAGCACAGCGGTTACTGCACCAGCCATGTACAGTGGTGGGTTCAAACCCAGCCCAGGCCAGCTAACCCACAATGATAACTGCAACAAAAAATAGCCGGGCATTGTGGTGGGTGCCTGTAGTCCCAGCTAGTTGGGAGGCTGGTGACATAGTGAGACTCTTAAAAAAAAAAAAAAAGACAGTGAAAAGATGAACTACATACTGGGAAAAGTATCTGTATTACATGTAACTGGCTAAGGATATGAATCTAGAAGACAGGAAGAACTCCCACAAACCAAAACAACCCAACTAAAACAGCAAATAACCCGGATAATCATTTCAGAGAGGAGGAAAACAGGTAACGCCAATTACATCTGAGAAGATATCCAGACTCATTAGGAAACAGGAAAACGCAAATTAAAACTAACACAGAATACTCTTTTACACTCTCCACATCAGGATAACTTAAAATAATAATAAAAACTCACATATACTATTCATTGGTATATAAATTTGAACAAGTGCTTTTTTTTTTTTGAGACAGTCTCAAGCTGTCACCCTGGGTAGAGTGCGGTGGCGTCACAGCTCACGGCAACCTCAAACTCTTGGCCTTAAGCAATTCTTTTGCCTCAGCCTTCCCCTGAGACTACAGGCACCTACTGCAATGTCCGGTTTTTTTTTTTTTTTTTTTTTTGTAATTGTCATTGTTTTAGCTGGCCCAGGCTGGGTTCAAACCCGCCAGCCGTGGTGTATGTGACTGGTGCCCTACCCACTTGAGCTACAGGTGCTGCCTGAATTCACAAGAGCTTTTGAAAATAATTTGTCATTAACTAGTAAAATTCCATGTACTCTATGGAATAGCAATTTTACTCCTAAGAATCTGCCCTAGAAAAACTTGTGTGTTCCATAAGATATGTACCATTATGTTCACAGCAGCATGATTTTTAGCATTAAAAACCCTGTGAAAACCACTCCGAATTTGTATTTTCAGGAGAATGGATCAACTGTGGTCTCTTCATGCAATGGAGCTACAACATAGGAGTAAAATCAAAGAGTAAGCTACATGCACCAGTGTGGGTGAAGCTCGGGAACACGGGACGGAACAAACCAAAGCAAACTGCAGGGAACACCTACAGTAGGATTCCATTTAAATACTGTTGGAAAACGTATATAACCAAATGATATGTTCCCATGTGGCAAAACCAGAAAACTAATAGGAATAAACACAAATTCAGAACAGGGGCTCTGGGGGAGGAGAGAGGATTCCGGAAGGGGAAAGCACAGATGGGGCTTCAAAAGTGATAATGACTTATTTCCTACCTTGGAGGGTGGGAACATGGCTGTTAGGTTTTCCTGTTTTTGTTAGTCTTTATATTTTGTCTGTATATTTAATATTCTTTTGAACATATTTAACATATTTTAGTTACTAAAAAAGGGAAAGCTTATGAAAAATAAAGTGTATTTTCATCGGCTCAGCACCTGTAGCACAGTGGTTATGGCACCAGTCATATGCCCTGAGGCTGGCAGGTTTGAACTCAGCCTGGGCCAGCTAAACAAAAATGACAACTGCAACAAAAAATAGCTGGGCGTTGTGGAGGTGACTGTAGTCCCGGTTACTTGGGAGGCTGAGGCAAGAGAGTTGCTTAAACCCAAGAATCTGAGGTTGCCATGAGCTGTGACACCATTGCACTCTATCAAGGGTGACAGAGACTGTATCTCACAAAAAAGTCTATTTTCATTGTAACTTTGCTGAGATCCTGAGTTGCTCACAATGTGCTAATGAACTAAGACACCTCCACTTTACATTCAGAGGAAAAAAACACCTAAAATTTTACTTACGTTTATTCATTTAACAAATACTACAGAGGTACTGGCTATATATGTAAGGGACCATTCTCGGGTTTGGAAATGCAAGCAATTGACAGAAAGACAAATATCTCTGCTCTCAAGAAGTTTATATTCTATTGAGGGAAGAAAGAGAAACAAGATGTGGTAAAATGCATAGTATGTTAGATGGCGATACATGGCATAGAGAGAAATAAAGCAGCAATGGGGGCCGAGCGCAGTGGCTCATGCCTGTAATCCTAGTACTCTGGGAGGCTGAGTCGGGAGGATCACTTGAGCTTAGGAATTCAAAAAAGCCTAAGCAAGAGCAAGAGGGAACCTTGGAGCATTCACAGCTTTTCAATTATGATGTAAAAACAAACCAAAAGAAAAAAATTCTGAATGAAAATGTACAAAATTTTATCCTTACTTTAATATCAGAAGTTATATTTTTCTAACAAGCTAATTGTTCCCACACTGTCTTATACCAAATCAGATTAACTTCATTTTTATAATAGCACTGATTAACGTAGTGATTAGCTACCAATTTAAATACGAACAGTAAGTTGACTCTTTTATACAGTTGAAACATAAATAAACCAATCTTCAATTTGAATATTCTTTTTAAACTGAATGAATTAAAAGCTTAAGAATATTTTGCTTTTATGCCTATTTTTGATCAACTTATTTGCACTGTAATATACATTCATATAATGTCCTCAATGCCATTCTGCCTGATATTCTATGGAGAATCTTCAAGGGTGTTTTGGTTATTAAACAGAAATCACTACAAACTAAAGAAAATGGTAAAGAGTTGCAATACAATTTTTAAAATAACAAACATTTGCAATTTTGATAACGACTGTGCTGTCATTAAGTAGTTTCAACAGAATGTAAAGGTATTTTGCTTTATTTAGTTTACTTGGTTTATTAGGTCCCTTTACTTAGGCTATTTGACCTTGTAAAGGTCAATCTGGGAAAGATTCTGGTTTCTCAACTAGCTGAAGTGAAGAAGGGGAAGTTCAAACCCTACTTTCATATTAATTAATTTATTTGGAGACAGAGTCTCACTTTGTCACCCTTGGTAGAGTGCCATGGCATCATAGCTAACAGCAACCTCAAACTCTTGGGCCTAAGCAATCCTTTTGCCTCAGCCTCCCAAGTAACTGGGACTACAGGTGCCTGCCACAACGTCCAGCGCTGTTTTTTTTTTTACAGGCGAGGTCTTGCTCTGGCTCAGGCTGGTCTTGAACCTGTGAGCTCAGGCAACCCACCCGCCCTGACCTCCCAGAGTGCTAGGATTACAAGACTGAGCAACCACACTCGGCCCTTCAAACCCTATTTTAGCAGAAAGGCCAAAATGTCCCAGGAAATATTTTAGGGTCATTACACTTTTTCACTTAACTTGTACACTATATTTAAGCTGTATGAGAAATGACGAGCACAAAGGCTCAAAGAAAGAGCCAAATATTTGTGATAGACTAGAAAGGGGTAATACTAACTTTTGGAATGCACCTTCTCTAACATGATGAATTCCAAGTTTTAAGAAACAAAAATCACCTTTGGGGGCAAGACACAAATATAAGAGGGACTTTACCTAACAAATGCACTCAGGATAACCTGGTTTCTTGTACCCTCAATGAATCTCCAACAATAAAAACAAACAAACAAAAAAAAAGAAATGTAAACTCTGCACAGACAGAAACAAATGAAGCCCTCCCAGAATTACCGATAAGCTGAGCAAGCTGAAACTTGCACAAGTGAATCAGAAAGGACACTGTCAACTTTGTTTCTTGGCAGTGAAATAATGGAGCATAATACAGTCTGTCTCAAAACTTTCATAGTAATCTATGTATGTTGCTCTTGCATCTACTCTGTACAATCTATATTATCTTCACGTTACAGCTAACAAAAACAGACTCAGAAAGTTAACTTGCCTAAGGTTGGACACCTAGGAGGTAAATGAGCTGGGATGTGGGAATCTCAGGAATATCTTATTCCAAGACCCATCCAGGCCTTTTCCCTAATTCTAACCTGCCTTTATTTATAGGCAATCAACATTATAGAACACTATTAAAGTTTGAAACAAACAAAAAAGGCCAGTAGAGCACTTAAGGGAAGAGTAGTAGTGTAAAAAAGATACACTTTACCCTCATCCTGATTTTATCTCTGATCCTGTAGTTGCACTTACACATTTTTGGGGCAAGAATTTAACACAAGGGTTGGAGCAAATGAAAGAAATAAAAGTGAATTTTTTTTATAACTATGAAGAATAATTTAACACTAAACTTTGATACAGTCTTTCGATATATGCAGAGCAGGAAAAAGTCTTTATTGAACTATTTCTGTCCTAAATTAGAAAAGATTTAAAATATAAAATATGACAGCACAGCACAGATATGAAATACAAGCAAATGAAGACAGAGGTAACAATTATAGGCAGTAATGAGATGACAACTAATTTGAGAAAATTTTAAAACCTAACATCAGAAACAATTACAATAACTTAGAAATACACTCAATCATTGTGAACTCAGCTATGAAGAACTTTCAGAAAGATCTGCCAACAATGAGCAACACAGATCAGATATGAGCAAAACCACTAGCGCAACATCTGGTGAGTGACCTAAACATACCATACAATACTTTAATTGTTAAAGGGAAAAACAAACTCCCAACACTGACTACTAAGGCAGAGAGACAAGCTGAGGGTTTAAAAAGTAACTGAGTAAGAGAAATTTAAGAGA
>NW_003852436.1:12653536-12654578 GCF_000181295.1 Otolemur garnettii | reverse complement strand
AAAAAAAAAAAAAAATTAGATATTAGTCTTAATATATTTACAAATGTTAAATTCTTCAAAGTAGTTACCAATAATTCTATAAAATAGGATTTCACATTGGGACAGCTTAGCTTAAACAAGTGAAGACAGAACGACATCATTCTTTAGTAGGAAGTCCCCAACCACTAACATGTAAAGTATCAACTCCTTCATGACCCTCAAGTTAAAAATGCACAATTGTATGTTTTTCCCTGCCCGTCACTGATCTTTTCCCAGTAAGAGACAAGAAGCATAATAAGCAGGGAAATATATATCTTGACCTTTTATTAGGATTGCAGGACATAATTTTATTAGTTCACAAAAGATTAGGAAATGCCCATCAGGTCAAAGCAACTACCCGTTGAGAAAGAGAAACACTATCAAAAATATGGGTGTGGGCAATGGGAAGGCAGTGAGAGAAGGAAAGACAAATAGGAGCTGTGAGTGGGGGTGGAAGGACAGATTTTATTTTTCTGACTCACTGGGATAGGTTTCAACAAATCTCTAACAGTAGATGGTAAAAAAAGAAAGAAAGAAAGAGTCCCATAGAAGGAAAAAAAGGGAGTTCTTTGTTCTGAAGAGAAGATAACCAATGGAACAATATTTTAGTAAGTCACAGAACTGCAGTAACATCTTATAAATTTTTTATCTAATGGTATATTAAAATTCTGAGGGCTAAAGTTTTTGCTAATTCTCTCACCTTTAGCAAAAACTGCCTATCACCTTTCTTCCCCTATGATTTTATAATGTTAACTCCCTCCATTCCAAAAGCTCCAGGCTTCTGTTTTTCCAAGGTTATCTTTCCATCTTCTTTCTTTCTCTGCTATCTCAGGAATCTTAAAGTAAGTAGCCTGATAGCACTGTAATGAACTAAAAGCAGGCAGGGCTCTGGAGTCAGAAATCTAGATTTAAATCCTGGTCTCACCATGATTAGATACACAGATTATAGTACTCAAAGATCGGTGTCCACTGACTAATTCAATCCTCAATGTAGGAAGGCAATAGTCTCTCGATGTATCCATGG
>NW_003852436.1:12653101-12653516 GCF_000181295.1 Otolemur garnettii | reverse complement strand
GGAAGAAGGTAAAGGTGAAGGAAAAGGGGGGAGGGTAGTGATTAGTTTTCAAGTTGCTAGAGAAAACATAAAGTATCCTAAATTATTATCCAAATTCCTAGTCCAAATTAATTTAGGTACAAAGAGTAGTTAAAGGAATTGGATATTTCCTTCCAACAATTAAATAGGGATATAAAGATCATTTTCAAAACAAGTTGGGAGACCATTATTAACCTAACAGAGAAGTCTGACAATCATGGGCTTGAGAGTACTGGATGAACTTTCACAAAACCACATAGAAGTTTACAGGTATACACGTGAGGGTAAAAAGATCCCAGGGGCTCGGCGCCTGTGGCTCAAGCGGCTAAGGCACCAGCCACGTACACCTAAGGTGGCAGGTTCAAATCCAGCCCGGACCTGCCAAACAACAATAATG
>NW_003852436.1:12650766-12652285 GCF_000181295.1 Otolemur garnettii | reverse complement strand
AAAAAAAAAAAAAAAAAAAAAGAAACAGAAAGCTCAGGTATTCAGATCTGATGGAGCTGTATGCTAAGGGGCAAATGGAGCCAAAGGTAGACAATGAAGTTGCCACAGAGATCAGCAGACTCTGTGCCTGCTGGCCTTCAGACACTGGGCAACAGCAACTTACAAATGTTTACAAATCATTTAAACATATGATCTAGGGATTTTTCAAGTTTCTGACCCTTCTGTACTTACACATAATACCCACTCTTATGGGTTCCTGCTCAAGTCAAAATGCTACCTAGAACAAGCAGGTACTAAGCACTCACATTAACATTTTTCTTCATCAAATTCTAAATTTCTTTCTCACTCTTAATTTAACATTTTATACGTGACAGATTTTACTTAAATGTCCTCCACTGGAGGCTAAGTTGCTTGTCAGCAGGGAGTCTGTCATAATACCTTTGGCATAGTAACAGGCCCAAATACATCCCTTAAAAAACTTAATGAATTTTTTTTAAAGTATTTTTTTAAAATTTAAAGGAAGAAAGTCAAGATGTTATTAAGTTTAAGAGGAATAAGGAAAAAAGGTAGTTATCAAATGATCTTTTTCATCAAACAAAGCAAAGTATAGATGAGTCACAGAAGGACTACATGGTCCACACAAAACTGTTGTGTCACTACTGAGCAAATTTCAAGGAAGGTTAAAAAGAACACTGCAAAACGAAAAATTTTTTTTTTTTTGAGACAGAGTCTTACTTTGTCACCCTGGGTAGAGTGCCAAGGCATCACAGCTCACAGCAACCTCAAACTCTTGGGCTTAAGCAATTCTCTTGCCTCAGTCTCCCAAGTAGCTAGGACTACAGGTGCCCACCACAATGCCTGGCTATTTTTTTAGAGATGAGGTCTCACTCTGGTTCAGGTTGGTCTGGAATCCGTGAGCTCAGGCAATCTACCTGCCCTCAGCCTCCCAGAGTGCAAAACCAAATTCTGAAATACTGCTAGTGTCTTCTGAGATTTTAGTCACAAATACTTATTATAGGTTTTACTTTTAAGCCAACTGAAGAGACTACACTCTTAGTCTCCATAGCTGACCACCTCCCTGCACTGACTACCTCCTTACGTTGACCTTCATACACAGGACTTGTACTACATGTACGTATCAGTATAGCAGGCCTAGTTCCTTATGTCGACCACCTCTGTATATTGAGCGGTTTGTTACAGTCCCTTGAGTAGTCAACTTACAGAGGTTCTACTGTATTTGGAAGAAATGAAAACCTATAGCAATGGCACAGCCATAAACCAGCACCCCCTGTCAAAATCACAACCAATGCAGATTATTTGTGATCTGTTCAAATCTCACATTGATCACTGAAAAACTCACCTTTACCACAAAACCTGGTAAACCAACTTGAATAATATTCAAGGCTAGGAAAATAAGCGATACGTGGATCTGACGAGTATTCAGGTATCAACCATTTTATAGAACAGGTATGTATCACAGCAATAATGGCTAAGAAGCACTTTTTTTTTTTTTTTTTGA
>NW_003852436.1:12648613-12650669 GCF_000181295.1 Otolemur garnettii | reverse complement strand
AACTCCTGGGCTCAAGCGAGTCTCCTGCCTCAGCCTCCCAAGTAGCTGGGACTACAGGCGCCCGCCACAACGCCCGGCCATTTTTTAGTTGCAGCCACCATTGTTGTTTGGCGGGCCCGGGCTGGGGATTCGAACCCGCCATCTTGGGTGTATGTGGCTGGCGCCTTAGCCGCTTGAGCCACAGGCGCCTAGCCAGAAGTACATTTTTATAAGTGAATCTTTTTCACTCAAAGTGAGAGGAACAATATCTTTCTTTCTAACATACACAATGGAATGATAAAACAGCAACCCTACCCTGCAAATAGGTAAGTTGATTGTTTCTGACCAAAAAGTGTCAGAAAACACTTTATGATTGCCAAAAAGAACCAAGTCAAAAAAAGTACTATGAAAAAAGTAATTCATGATCATAAAGCATAAAGCTATCCTTCCAGAAAGGCTTTTAAATCTTGTGTACAAATACCTCTCCTTCACAAAAAGTGCTATGCCAGAAATCTTAGCACAAGTGATAAAGAAACTATATATGAATTGGTTAGCTAGGCATGTTGCTTCCAGGGACCCACTCAGAGTCTTGTCCCTACTTACCTGTTGATGATTAAAATTAACCTGATTAATATGTACATTATAAATATGTACAACATATTCTTATTCTAACTCAGTTACTGGCACCAAAAAAAGTAGTCTACCAACAAAAAATTTTACCAATTTTAAAATAAAATAAAATTACTCTGATGGATTCTGGACAGGTATGGCTTAGATGAGTCTCATTTCAAAATCAACCCACAACTTACAATTCTTTTTGGTTGCATGGTTTACAGTTAGTAAAGACAGTTCATTTCTGCCTCATTACTGAAGAGATCAAGGAGGTAATGCAAACCACAGCCAAATTTTAAGTCATCTACATGACAAACCACTAAAAGCAGCAAATACTGCAGCAGATATAAAAATATTTTCTTATATGACAGGTATTATATCACACTGTTTTTAATCTGTCATTTAAGAATGATGTAGAAAACTCATGTCCTTCCAAGTGATTGTTTTTCTGTTCTCTCTAACATAGAACTGATCATTTAATTTTAAGCCAAGAGGCAAATTATAGGCTCTAAGTTTGGAAAATAGTAATCTATTTTGAACCTTATTCTGGTTATTATTCTGGAAAAAATAATAAGGCATACTATTCAAAAACATCGTCTAGCCTATACTTTCTTTTTAAAAAGTGAGTCGTATTTTTTGAATAGGCAGGACATTTACATGGTACCAGATTGAAAGGACATAAAAAAGTATACAAGGAGAGGTTGCATTCTCACGACTCTTATCTATCCTGTTCCCCTTGTAGGTAACCAACTGTATTAATTAGTTAATACTTCTTGTTTTTCTTTACTCAAACACAGAACAAATACTGTATGAGTGCAGTGGCGCCACTGCCACCGTAACTCACTGCAACCTTGATCAATTGTCTGGGCTCCAGTGATCCTTTTGCTTCAGCCACCTGAGTAGCTGAGACTACACCACTATGCCTGGCTAATTTTTAAAATATTTTGTAGAGACAACGGCTCGCTATGTTGCCAGGCTGGTCTCAAACTCCTGACCTCAAGTGATGCTCCCACCTCAGCCTCCCAAAGGGTGGAATTGTAGGAAGTGAGCCACTGTACTGGGCCCCTGCTTCCCATTCCTGCTTCCTTCCTTTCTTATATAAAAGGTACTATACCATTAATTCTGCTTTGTTCCCTGCTCTTTTCATTTAATTACATGTCCTGAGGATCTTTTTACTAATAGTATTCTCATTTTTTAAAATTGCTGCAAAGTACTCTACTGTACGAAGGAAATAGTTTGTTCAACTAGTCCTTTACTGCAAGTGATGTGGCAATGAATAACCTTGTCATTTCAGCCTTGTGCAGGCCTCTATCCACTTCTCCAGCTTCACCCAAGGCTCTTCTCTCATCCCATGCTCTGGCCTCACTGACCCTTAACATACCCTGTACCTTCTCTTCAAAATCTCCTTCCTTGGCTCGGCACCTGTGGCTCAAGCGGCTAAGGCGCCAGCCACATACACCTAAGG
>NW_003852436.1:12623341-12647641 GCF_000181295.1 Otolemur garnettii | reverse complement strand
GCCAAAAAGGCTAGGCATATTTTTCAGGATATCTGACACCACAGATAAGCAAAAAGAGTCCTCACAAAATCAGCATGTGGATCACAGGCTGCAGGCTGGATACCCCTAGACCTATCATTTCCTAAGAATTCTTTCAAGGGCTTCCTGGGAATCTTTTCCTTAATGTGGTCTATATGGTCTGCAGGGTATGGCCCCAGCTTAGCTCTTCAGCCTTCTCACTCTCCTCAGGTCATGCTGGCTCCAGTCACATCCGTTCTCTGAACACACCACACTCTCTTCTAACACAGGGCAGTTACACATCTGTTCTCTCTTCCTGGAACATTCTCTGCTTCCTACTTTACCTAGTTAATGTCTAAGATCACTCTCAAACTGAAGCCTTCCCCAACCTCTCCTAAATGACAAGGACCTCTCCTTAAGAGCACCAGTCACAGCCAAAATTATACACATATATAATTTTTGTTGTAATTTGACTAATGTTTCTCTTATTATGCTATAAGCTCTTTGAGAGTAAAATGTGTATTTTCACTGGGTATCATCAATATCCAGAATTCTTCCTGGCACACAGTATATGCTTCATAAATATTTGTTAAATGAATGAAAGAACAGTAACAAAATTACATAAAATTACATGACAAAATATACTTAGGAATTAAGTCTGGAAGTAAAGCTGTACAGATAGGGGAATGATTCATAGGATCCACGTGTAGGTAATAACGTCTGACAAAGTGTTGAAAGACAGTTTTTTTGTGAGTATGTGCCCAATACCACTAACTCACTCCCTGGTTGCCTATACTGTACTTACAGATTTTCAAGCCATAAATGCTTATTTTTTTTATTTAAAGCCAAGTAAGGTTCTTTCACCTATAATTTAATTTCACCAGACCTATGAGCATGTACCAAGAAGTACTACTGTTTTTGCCTCTAGTTATAGAAATAAATATGACAGTCACTAGCACGAATATTTTAAAAGTACTTAAGAAGCCGGGTACAGTGGCTCATACCTGTAATACTCTGTATACTCAATCACCTAACTCAGTCACTGGCACCAAAAAAGTAGTCTACCAATAATTTCCATGAGCAGAGTTAATGGTATAATACCTTTTTTATAAGAAAGGAAGGAAGTAGGAATGAGAATCAAGGGCCCAGGGAGGCAAAGGGGTGGGTAGATTGCCTGAGCTTACAAGTTTGAGACCAGCCTGAGCAAGGGCAAGACCCTGTCTCCAAAAATAGCTGGTGTTGTGGCAGGTGTCTGTAGTCCCTGCCACTCTGGAGGCTAAGGCAAGAGAAACTTGAGTCCAAGAGTTTGAGGTTGCTGCAAAGTATGACATCACAGTACTCTACCAAGGGTGACAAAGTGAGACTTTGCCTCAAAAAAAATAAAAAAATAAAAAAATAAAAGTACTTAAGAGGTCAGGGTTCTTTTCTTTTGACAATGAAAAAAACAGAATTTAAGAAGGTACATGGAGTATCCAATGTACTCAGCCCTACTATGAAACTAATTTATAGCTTTCATTGAAAGGTATAATAACTCAATTATAGCCCAAGAATATGGGGAAAGGGGAGAGGGGGGAGGATGGGTGGAGGGAGGGTGATTGGTGGGACCACGCCTATGGTTTGTTTTACAAGGGTACATGTGAATCTTTCTAAATGTAGAATATAAATGTCTTAACACAATAACTAAGAAAATGACATGAATAAAAAGTTCTAAGAAGGAACGACCAAAACACTAAACACTAAAACTTACTTCTATAGTCACAAGACTGGTTTTTAATCCTGTACTCAAGGCCTATTTGCTTTTACTTTATGCACTATTCTAGTTGTTTAGTTATCTCATTTTAGAAATGAAGCATCACTATGGAAAGACAACACCCAAAATCACAATATCAGAACCAACAGAAAGATGAAAAAAAGACAGAGAAAAGCTGCAAAACCAGATCTGTATATCGCAGTATTATCAAATAACAAAACAGCTTATTTCCTGATGTTTCAGTTCTTCTTTTTAAGAAATATGAAGAGGCAGGGCATGGTGGTTCATACCTGTAATCCCAGCACTTGGGAGGCTGAAGTGGGTGGACTGCCTGAGCTCACAGGTTCAGGAGCAGCCTGAGCCAGAGCAAGACCTGGTGTTTAAAAATAGCTGGGTATGAGGTGGTGTCTGTGGCTCAGCTGGTAGGGCACTGGCCCCATATACCAAGGGTGGTGGGTTCAAACCCAGCTCCGGCCAAACTGCAAAAAAAAAAATAGCTGAGCGTTGTGGTGGGTGCCTGTAGTCCCAGCTACTTGGGAGGCCAAGGCAAGAGAATTGCTTAAGCCTAGGAGTTTGAGGTTGCTGTGAGCTATGATGCCACAGCACTCTACTGAGGGCGATAAAGTGAGACTCTGCCTCAAAAAAAGAAAGAAATGTGAAGAGTAGCAGTGTGTGGTGGGAAGCCTGTAGTTCCAGCTACTTTGTGAGAAGACTGCTGGAGCCCAGGAGTTTGAATACAGCCTAGGCAACATAGAGACTCTGCCTCTAGGGAAAAAAAAGAAAAAGAAATAGGAAAAGCGTACCATGTTGTATTAAAATTCAAGTACTAAGTGGATTATCCCAACCAAAGAGTTGTTAAGGTACAAATTCAACTATAGTTTAACAAAATAACAACTCCCCCTCCTCCTCTCATTTGAAGCATTCAAACTGCCAAGAAAGCAAAGCAGGACTGACAGTTCCTGGGCTAAAAGATTGTTTTCCTCCCTTTTAAAATATATGAAAAATAAAAGAGTAAAAGTTGTTCAACAACAAAAATCAACAGTCCTTTAGGAAGTCTACATCTTCACCAAATTCTTTATAGTCTTTTTAAAAGAATTATTTATTTTTATTTATTTTTTAGAACCTCCCACCTCTTTATAGTTTTGAAGAGTTACACAGAAAAGGTAAAAAGACCAAAGCTTCTTTATAGATTTTATTTTAGACATAGCTGATATATTGAGTCCTAATTGAAACTTAGCTTGATAACAACTGTGGAAAGCCAAAAACAAAGATTATCTCTAGGCCATCTGCTGTGGTCAGAATGTTTGTGTCCCTCCCCAAATTCTTACGTTAAAATCTTCACCCCCAAATGTGACAGTATGAGGAGGTACCATAGGACTTCTGGGAGGTGATTAGACCATGAGGGTAGAATCCTCATGAATGGGAGGAGTGCCTTATGGAGGCCAGAGACAGGCCCCTTCCCTTCCCACCCTGCAAGGACACAGCAAGAAGGAGCCACCTGTGAGTCAGAAAGCAGGCCCCCACTGGACACCAAATCTGCCGGTCCCTTGATCATGGAGCGCTTCCAGAACTGTCCCGTTTTTTAAGCTATAGAAGCAATTTTCTATTTTTAACATATAGTAAAAAAGAAAAGATGTGATAATAATAATATTATTCTCAAAGCCATGAGTTCCGAACATGTAATCTCTGATGCTCTGTGTTCATCCAAACTCCAAACATACATCAACTTCCTACCAATTGTTTTAATTTGAATATTTTATTATCATCTCCAAGTGAACACTGAGTTGAATAGAAAAAAGTTCCATACCTCACCCTTACCCTTAGGCTAAACTAGCTTCCTATTTTGATTTTCTGATCCCTGCCATACAGCCTTAAAACCACCATAATACTATTTCGTTTCTACTGTTATTGCCCTGACCCTAGTTCAGGCCCTTAATTGATTCATTTGGCTATGAAAGATTCCTCACTGGTTTTTGTTCTGCTACTTTCTTTCTCCCTTTAAACTCCAGTGATTGAGGACTACACATTTGTTTCCTGTCATTCCCAACTTTAGAAATTCTTTAGGGCTGACCTGATAAAGTTGGAAGTAAGACCCATGTGAATGACATTTAAAATTTATATGACGACTTGGCAGGCTACAAAAGCGACGCCTTTCTTCTCTGCTCACCGTACATCCCTTGTAAGCCCACAATTCAGCCTTTATATGGTTTAGAGTCAGTAAAATCTGGCTGCAAATGACTTTTGATTTTCTCTTCCTTAAAGCACATGAATCTTACATGTTTCACTCTGTTTGATTTTTTCTATCAAAAACGTATAGTCCTCTAGCGTACCTCTTTAGCACTATACTAAAGTGATGACAGGGAAGAATGTCAAAAAAATATATACATTTTTTGCACTTTTGGCCAGGGCGGGGCTTGAACCTGCCACCTTCATTATGGGGCTGGCACCCTACTCCTTGAGCCACAGGAACTGCCCTGTCAAAAATATTTTTATATTTAAAATACGGGGTGGACATGAAGTTTGTGTTTAATTGCACATGAACCTTACGGACATCCTGTATACAATGTCTAATTCTAAATATTGACATATTCATATACATCAAAATATCAAACAGCATAACTGATATACAGAGGGTGCCAAGAATGCATACACATTTTAAGAAAGAAAAAAATAATATTAAAATTGTAATACTCAATATATAACAATAACAAAATATGAATACAAGTCACATTGAACACCTCTTGTAATTGCAGACATCAAATGTGATTTGAGTACTACAAATTTATTTTTTTTATTTTACTTTTGTTTTTTTGAGACAGAGTCTCATTATGTTGCCCTTGGTAGAGTGCCATGGCGTCACAGCTCACAGCAACCCCAAACTCTTGGGCTTAAGTGATTTTCTTGCCTCAGCCTCCTGAGTAGCTGGGACTATAGGCACCCACCACAATGCATAGGTACTTTTTGGTTGCAGTTGTCATTGTTGTTTAGCAGGCCAGGGCCAGGCTTGAACCTTCTAGCCTCAGTGTATGTGGCTGGTGCCCTACTCACTAAGCTAGAGTATTACAAATTTAATACAGTTTTTTCCTTTCTTAAAATGTGTATACATTTTGACTGGGTGTGCTATCTCACGCCTGTAATCCTAGTACAGCTAGGAGTCCTGGAGAATCACTTGAGCTCAGGAGTTCAAGACCAAGCTGGGCAAAAGCAAGACCACATCTCTACTAAAAATAGAAAAATTAGCTGGGTGTTGTGGTGGATACTTGTAGTCCCAGCTACTCAGGAGGCTGAGGCAGAAGTATCACTTTAACCCAGGAATTTGAGGTTACAGTAAGCTAGGCTGACACCATGGTACTATAGCCTGGGGCAACAGAGTGAGATGCCATCTCCAAAAAAAAAGTATACTTTTTTGGCACCCTCTGCATGTAAGTGACTAAAATGAATGCAATCTTATACGCTCAGCAAATGGATGTTAATAGGCTGGCCAGTGCTCTTGTCTGAATGATGCCGGGAAATCTGATTTGACAACTCTGCTGAGGTTTCCTTTACTGCCCTGTCTGCTGGAGTAATTTTCACCCATGATAGCTAAAAGAGTAAGTGATAGTACTGGATCTGGTAGATCCCAAAGTAAGGTATTCTGTAGGTTTTATGGTAGCCATAAGAGTTTGTAAGGAAATGTGAAAGAAACAAGAAGTCAGACTGGGGGCAGTGGCTCACGCTTGTCATCCCAGCACTCTGAGAGGCTGAGGCTGGTGGATCGACTAGCCTGAGCCAGAGCGAGACCTCATCTCTAAAAATAACCAGGTGTTGTGGTGGACACCGGATACCTGTAGTCT
This sequence comes from Otolemur garnettii, assembly GCF_000181295.1. NCBI lineage: Eukaryota > Metazoa > Chordata > Mammalia > Primates > Galagidae > Otolemur > Otolemur garnettii. The sequence continues at coordinate 12,642,061 of NW_003852436.1, read as the reverse complement.
CAGCGACTTGGGAAGCTGAGGCAAGAGCATCACTTGAGCCCAAGAGTTTGAGTTTGCTGTGAGCTATAACACCACAGCATTCTACCCAGGGCAACCCAGTGAGACTCTGTCTCAAAAAAAAAAAGAAGAATTAAAAAAAAAAAAAGAAACAAGAAGTTATCAACATATAGTTAGTAAGTTAATAAAAAGCCCTTTGATACTATGGAGGAGATTATAAACATTACTGCTTCCTGGGAAAACTGCAAAATATTCTTAAGAGGGGTACTTGAAAGAAAGTATGGTTGAAAACCTGTCATGACTTCAGAAGATGTGAAGAGCACAACAGGGACTACCAATGTGCAATGGTGAGAGCGATTTTCACAGGACTGAGCTATTCTGTACTATGCTCACAACTGGCTTTCCCATTTCCAGAATTGCACTCCTCCATATAAAACCAAGTGTGCATGTAATGGAGAGTATGTCAAATATGGGAACCTGTCCTTTACTGAAACCAAAACTCAGAATCTTGTATACATATATGATATGAATGTTACATGAATCTGTCTCCAGGTGAAGCCTACAGCAGATCCAGTTCAGCTCTCACTACTCTAGTCATTAGATGTGCTCACATTACATAAAAACAAGCTGCAAAATTGATTTCTTGGCTTAGTCCCTCTAGATTATGCCAACTGCCCCCCTAAGTTGGACACCCTAGCTATTCCTCATTTATCTGTTACTGGGAAGAAAACCATGGCTCTCTTCCTGCAAGTTGCACCTACTGTGAATAGAAAGGTTTCAAAATATTCAGGGTGGAACCTCTTTAAAACTTTTTGAAGATCAGTGGTTGAACATTCAGTATTTTTTGTCAATTGTTACATGAGAAAGATTAGGATGGCAGAGTTGATGAGTTTTATCAAAGAAAGATAAACATACAGTAGACCTCTCTGTAAGTTGACCACTCACCCAAGAGACTGTAACAGACTGGTCAACATAAGGAACGAGGCCTATTGTACTGATACATACGTGTGGTGTATGTCCATCCAGTCTTTGAAAATTAGGTCAATTTAAGGAGGTAGTCAAAGTAGGGAGATGGTCAACTCTGGAGGTTCTACTGTATTTTGTATATTTTTAAAAACTCAAATACTGATTATAAATAAAATTCCTTCTTGCAATTGTCATAAAAGATAACAGAAATAAAAAAGTTTTCTATTTATCTTTTTTGAGGGTGACTATTTTAAAGTCTGCAGAAAGATCTCAAGAAGGTAAAGAATAAATTTACCTTATTTTCTTCTAGGAATTTCAATTTGATAGAAACATCATTGCGCATTTTATCATATTTTTCCTTATGTGCTTGGAACAGATGCTGTGACTGCTCAATCTTTGGCAAAGTGTTTGCATCACGCGGTCCAAGATTCAGTTCTTCCAAATCAGTGCGATATGCATCATATTCAATCCTGGAAAAGAAAGAATAAATGAAGTACTATAAAAACAGAGTAAAATACTTTTAAGAGGTGTGTTAAAATACATAGAATTCACTCTTATACTAAATAAAAAAAAATAAAATTCTAATGTCTAGTCTATACTTTGTTTTTGAAAACATTACCTCTTTTTTTAATTATTTCTTTAAAAACAAACAGTTATTCATACAAAAATAGGAGGAAGCTGCTTTTTTATCTCATTAACTATTCCTCTCAAAGTATACTATTAAGTAAAATAGTGTACTAATTTGACAAGTAAAATAGTGTACTAATAATTTGACAAGTAAAATTTCCAAAATTTAAAAACCTGTTAAAAAAAATGTTAAAACCTAATAAGTCAAATAAGATCAAAGATAGAGATCAATCTCCATGTGAATTGGTTAATATCGATGAAACAAAGCAGGTGAGGATGGCTGCCTCCAACAGGTAAGTCTCTGACCCAACAGAGGGTTAGTGGTTCTCATAGTAAGTCTAGGTCAGCAATATACAATAAAAATGTGAGTAACACATGTAATTAAACATTTTCCAGTAGCTGCATTAAAACAATAAAAATTAACTTTACCCTTTTTAAACAATATATATATTTTTACCCAATATATTTAAAGTATTATCATTGCAACATGTAATCAATGTAAAAAAGTGGTTAATCAACTACTTTACATTTGGAGGCAGGTACTGAGTTGAAATCCACTAAATATTTTACACTTCTATCTCAATCCAGACTAGCTCACAGTGATGTGGCTATTACATGTGACAACACAACTCCACTCATCTCCAAATAAGCACCATTATTTAGAATGTGACAATGGCATCTATATAGAGCACTCAACACTTTGTATTCCATGAAATGGCTCACCCTAAAACATGTATCCTCCCACCTTACTGAACAGTTACCCCACCACCACCATCATCATCATGACCCCACAGCCCCTCATAATACCTCTATCACAGCCCCTGTGTAAGTGCAGTATTACTTTGCTTATTAAACAATGACTTATCTAGTAGCCTCAACTATTCAGTACTCAGCCCAGAAGCAAACTGACCTTTAATTTAGTCAAAATCAGAATCACAAAGCTTATGCCCTAAAAATTAAAACTCTTTATTTACACATCTATAGTATGATTCATGTCTCCTATTCTGGGAATTAGGACTACTTTAAATTACATCAACTATACTGTCTATATGACTAGAGAAAGAATATATTAGTTCCTCACACTGAGACTAACTTAATTTTTATTTTTTGGCTGGGGCTGGGTTTGAACCCACCACCTCTGGTATATGTGGCCAGTGCCCTACTCCTTTGAGCCAAAGGCATTGCCTGAGACTAATTTATGTTTAACTCATACTGAATGCAAGAAACTTTATCTTTCTGGCCAAAAGAGGATCATTCATTCATTCATTGATCAATGGTTCATTCAACATATATCAAGTGATCATGTTCTGTATTTCTGGTGCTATGTTAGAATATAGAACTGTAAAGATGAGCAGATAACTTTATCCCCAAGAAGCTTGAGGTATGGAGGAAGAGAACCTTGTAAATAATTACAACAAAATCAGGTAATGGAAACTACCATGAAGGAGGACAAGATATAATGGAAATCAAGAGTTACCTAATTAGGATCTGAAAAGGTATCTGAGAACAGAATTAAAATACCATAATTAAATTTTGAAAGATGGTAAAAGCTTTTGGGTGGATTGGCACAGGGGAATTAGACTATTCCAGAAGTGAATAAATGGACAAAGGCAGAAATCTGTTACGATGCCAAGACATATTTGGGAATTAATTCAGTTATGTGACAATCTGAAGTTCAAATGCCATATTGGAAGGGAAGTCAGACAGGTAGGCAAGACTGAGATTAACCAGCCCGACAGTGCTAAAGGTTTTAGATTTAATCCAGCAGGACAGGTGATGGGAGGCCACTGAAGAACACTGATTGACAATAAAGTGACATGAGTCTAACTGTTTAGGATAGAAAGGTGCCTCCAGTGGTGGTATATGGAAGGAGGACTGGAGCAAAAGGTTAAGAAATTAGAAGCAAGGAAACCAACTGAAGACCAAGGACATGTGAGAAATGAGTCACTACATCAAGGCAAAGGTAGTGGAGCTAAGGAGACAGACAAAAGACTTAGGAGGCAAGACTGACTTGGTAACAAGAGCAAGTCAGTTAAATCCATGGGTGTAGTAGCCAAATGGAATGACCACTATGCCCTTCACTGGCTCTAACATCTCGAGCAAGATATTGCATCTCTTTGTATACCAGTTTTTCATCTATAAATGGGAATAATAATCTCCACAGAACTTCATGTACGTGTGCATAAAACACAAAGGACACCTAGGAACAACGCAAACCTTTAAAATGCTTATTGTTATGGCGAATTGGCAGAGGAGCAGCTGAAAGCAAACTAACTAAAAACTTAGTACGTAACAGGACAGGAACAGCCGCTCTGCCTGTAATCTCAGCACGCAGGAGACCAAGGCAGAAGAGTGTGAGGCCAGGACTTGAAGACCAGCCTGGGTAATATAGTGAGACTTTGTCTGTATCAAAAAGCTTTCTAAAAAATTAGCCAGATGTGATGGTACGTGCACATAGCTCTAGCAACCTAACAGGCTGAGGAAGGAGGACAGCTTGAGCTCAGGGGTTTGAGGCTGCAGTAAGATATGACCATGACACTGTACTCCACTGTAGGCTGACAGAACCAGAACCTGTCTCTTAACTACTCCCCCCCCAAAACAAACAAACAAACAAAAAGTAGATCTGAAATAAATAGTAATGTGGTGATTTAATGTGAGCACCAATATCCTACAATAGCCTTGGAGCACATTTCTAAATAACAGTGATTAATTTAAACACAAAGTTATAATACTGACCTTATATTCCTTAATTTTTATATTCAGAGTCTGTAGACGGTATCAAAGTAAAAATTTCCATAAGCGCTCTAACAGTGCTCATTACCACCAAGATAAGAAGCTCACTAAGTTTTTCAAAATGCAACTCTTCACTTCAAGGTTGCCAGTCTGAACTGAGTCCATATCAACAAAGTTAGTGATGGTTACTTTATGGCTTAAGTAAAACTTCTAGAGAACAGGTGTCCACATCTGAAAAGTCTTGACAATTGACTCCCTTGTTGGTGCTGCTGTGGAGAAGTGTTGAATGGGCTGTTATAAGATTTTCTACATATGAAGCACCAAAGGGCTAGGAAATACTTGCACACAATGCATAATAGGGAGCATTAAAAGGCCACCCAGCCATTTGCCTTAAGTACTACTTTTTGTGCTGATCAAATAGATGACCCTTGCCTTAAAAGTCAGTAAATTCTGGTTTTGACAGAGAAGAAAATTCAGCTACTGAGAAACTTTTAATCTTGGATTTTCTTTTTGACTGTTATCCCTCAGTAGGCAATGTTTCGGTCTCAAAACTAGCTAATTCCTTAGCTACTTCGTAAACAACAGAAAAGTCAAACCCCACGCTAAGCTTAATGAATAAAATCATACACTATAATTTGAATAAAAAAGGATAAATTATGGGGTGAGGTGATTATTGTTGTTGGTCTTTAAAGCACACAGAGGCTGTCTGAGGTACCCTTTAAGTAACCAGCTAACAAGTTCATACTTGTATAACTTGATTTATAATTTTGTTCAAAAGTTCCAAATGTATCTATATATGTATTGTATAAATTGAGATCTTATACCACATTATACTTTCCAAACTACAAAGTATCCCAAAGGCAAACATACACAGCGAAATAGGAAATTGTGGCTACACGTACCTTTATTTACAAAATGTTCATTACAGAATTTTACAAAGAGGGATGTATAGAACATTTTGTAAATATTTGTAATGAATATTTTGTAAATAAAGGTACAATTCCCATTTTCCCTATGTATGGTAACTTTTGGGATACTGGTATATATATTGAGATCTTATACCAAATTATACTCCCCAATCTAATGAGTTATATAACCAATCTAATGAGTTAAATTTTTTTTTTTTTTTTGAGACAGAGCCTCAAGCTGTCACCATGGGTAGAGTGCAGCGGCATCACAGCTCACAGCAACCTCCAACTCCTGGGCTCAAGCGATTCTCCTGCCTCTGCCTCCCAAGTAGCTGGGACTACAGGCACCTGCCACAACACCCGGCTATTTTTTGGTTGCAGCTGTCATTGTTGTTTTGGAGGGTCCAGGCTGGATTCAAACCTGCCAGCTCAGGTATATGTGGCTGGTGCCTTAGCTGCTTGAGCCACAGGCACAGAGCCATGAGTTAGATTTTTTTAATAAGAAGTGAAAATTATTTTATATAATTAGATGTGAAAATTATAGATCAATCCAGTTTAAGCTTAAGGCTTATTGATCAAATGCAAAAGACAGGCAATGGGTTCTCATCTTGGTTTTGAAACTGACTACAAGTGAGCAAACCATTTAACCTCTAGAGCCTTATTCTTTTCTGCTACAAACTATATACAAAATGTTTTATGTACAGTGATGTACATGATAAATCTGGCTTTTGTTAATATGGATTAATATTTTAAAAAGCATACTAGAAATAAGGCTAAAGAGAAAGATACTACACATTAATTAAGTAAAATATATGTTAGAGCAGATGTACAATTACAAAGTGGAGAAACTAACTAGATTCACATAGTTCTTAACTGGGAGGTGGTAGGGGTACTTCTGGAACAAAATAATTCTCATCTTTAAAACCCATAAATATGGCTTGGTACCCACAGCACCGTGGTTACAGTGGCAGCCATGTACATGGAGGCTCGTGGGTTTGAACCTGGCCCTGGCCAGCTAAACAACAATGACAACTGCAACATTGTGGCGAGTGCCTGTAGTCCCTGCTACTGGGAGGTGAAGGCAAGAGAATCGCTTAAGCCCATGAGTTAGAGGTTGCTGTGAGCTGTGATGCCACCGCACTCTACTGAGGGTGACACAGTGAGACTCAAAAAACCCCCCAAAGCCAAAAAACCCATAAATATAAAACAATCAGAAAAACTAGAAAAGAAGAATGCTTAAAATGATTAAAGATATAGAAGAAAGAGCATCCATTATGAACAAATGTGGACATTATGAATAAGGAACAGACAAATTTAAAAAAGAACCAAATTGTGGCAGGTACCTCCAGTCCCAGCTACTTGAGAGGGTTAGGAAAGAAGATTGCTCAAGCCCAAAAGTTCGGGGTTTGTGTGAGCTATGATGCCACCCTACCTAGGGCGACATAGTCAAACTGTCTCAAAATAAAAAAGCCAAATTGAATTTAAGTAAATGAAATTTTTCATTCATATACATAATGAACCCTTTGAAAAATAAAATGTCCACAAGGTATTTAAATAGAGACTGAAATATCAATTACTGGGCATGTTATTAGGATTCCCATCAAAGGATATCTTACTGAAAGATACTCTTGCCCTTACCCCACTGTACAATCAAGATTTTGGTCTTGACCTTCATTTCTAAGTCACTAATAATCACAAATATGTTAATATTAAACAGAAAATTATAAACATAGTGTACAACAGAAGCATCTCTTCTTGTCAAAAGATCAAAAATTAACTTTTCCAAGTGATCTGGGCTTCTACTTAGGCATAAAGAAAAAATAAACTTAGTAAGCATTTAATTGTAAAAAGACTAGATGAATTTGGATTTTCAACAGTGTTTCTCACATCATTAAACTAAGGCAAGAGGCCAAAGAGTAAAGTTATGCTTCTAAAAGGTAAAGTTTATCTTCCACTATGCTAGAGCAAGTATATTAGAAAATAAGAATTTCAAGTGCTGAGAGAGAAAAAAAACCCAAGGGGATTGGAATAATATTTAAATAAGAGTGGCAGGGTATATGAGGGAAAAAATTTGGCCTATAATCAAAAGCTGAAAAAGGCTATCATGGACCTGCTCCTCTTTAGATATTTATAAATATTTATTAATATGTATTTTATTCACCTACAGGATGATTGTGATAGGAAAAATTTTTATATACATACATAGATATGAAAAAGAATGTATGGAAACTGCATTATAAATAGGCTATTAAAATGTAAGGCAAGTATTTACATAAAAGGCAAAAATTTGAGAGGGTTTAAAAGGCTTGTTATAATCTGGATAAATGGAAGACCACTGATATTCACAACAAACAAAATCATGTAGGTAAAATGAGCTTGTACACTGATATTCAAGAGAAATTTGAAGCACACGTCTGACTATTGTGGGAATAGGGATAATAAGGATGAAAGGTAAACAGGCCAGAGTATAGAGGGCCATCTAGGAATGTACAACATGTGGCCTGCGGGCTGCATGCTGATTCTGTGAGATTTTTTGCTTATCGCTTTTGGTTATCACAAAAAGTATGCATGGGCTCGGCGCCTATAGCTCAACCGGCTAAGGCGCCAGCCACGTACACCTAAGGTGGCAGGTTTGAATCGCCAGTCTGGACCCGCCAAAACAACAATGACGGCTGCAACCAAAAAATAGCCGGGTGTTGTGGCAGGCGCCTGTGGTCCCAGCTACTTGGGAGGCGGAGGCTGGAGATTCGCTTGAGCCCAGGAGTTGGAGGTTGCTGTGAGCTGTAATGCCACGGCACTCTACCCAGGAGGACAGCTTAAGGCTCTGTCTCAAAAAAAAAAAAAAGTATGCATGGATCTTTTTTTTTGCTAATCAGCTGTCTTTAGCATTTGTGTATTAATCTACAACCAAGACAAATCTTATTCTTTCAGTATGCAGCAGAAAAGAAAAAAGGTTTGGAACCCCCAACTACGTGGTAGGAAGAAGGACCCTATTTTCTTCTAAGGAGGCTGGGGCTGGGATCCTCCATTTCCCTATTTCCTAGAAGGTGGGGTTTGGACACATGACCATGGTTCAACTAGATACTCTGAAGGCAATGAAGCAAGTATTGAGGAGCCTTCAAAGTTACTTTATTTTATTTTTTTTTGAGACAGAGCCTCAAGCTGTCCCCCTGGGTAGAGTGCTGTGGCATTACAGCTCATAGCAAACTCCGACTCCTGGGCTCAAGCGAGTTTCCTGCCTCAGCCTCCCAAGTAGCTGGGACCACAGGTGCCCGCCACAACGCCCAGCTATTTTTTGGTTGCAGGTGTCATTGTTGTTCGGTGGGCTGGGGCTGGATTCGAACTCGCTGCCTTCAGTGTACGTGGCTGGCGCCTTAGCCACTTGAGCCACAGGCGTGGAGCCACCTTCAAAGTTATTTATGGTAGCTATGCCAGCATCAAGTAACAGAAGCACCCAACATCAGGGTCCAATTAGATTCTTCTGCAGCAATACTTGCTTTTGGTTCTTGCCTGTTTCCAGAATTTTGTTTTTTTTTCTCTAAGTCTACTGGCTATCCTATAACCCATCTATTACATTTTTTTCCTGCTCATATTGGTCTCAGTCGGTTTCTACTGTTTTCAACCAAAAATCTTAACTGATTATATACCATATGTAAAACAGAAAATATAGTGAAAATGTATACCTTACCTGGCACTTTCATACTGTTTCACAGTCAATAATGTATCTTCAATTGTTTTATTCACCAAAGTGTTCACACTAGCAATGAAAAAGTTAATGGCTCCGAGAAGAGTCTCTCCATTTTTAGCCAGCAGCTTCTGGGTATCTGCATTATAGCCAAATTCTTCCTAAAACAAGGAAGTCACCTTAATTTATGTAGTAATAAATTAGTAAATGTAACTAAAAAAAAAAAATTCAGGCATATCACTAATGAGAAAATATTTGATTTAGAAATCTAGCTATATCACTTTTCCCTTTCTTTCCCTCTTAAATAGAAATATAAATCACATATAGCTTTATAATTACTGAACAAGTCTAATTACCTTAGAAATTTTCATCAGCTCAGATGTATTACTAAAATGTAAATAATCTTTTAAAGTTAAACTACTTTGAACTAGAAAGAATATTATTTCTACGTTTTGTTTCTATTATACTGTAAGCACAGCTGTTAGGAAGAAAAATATAGCAGATTATTAATCAGAGAAACTACAACTTTCCTAACCAAATTAGGTTACATTTGGCTAAAACTTTCAGACATAAAATAAAGTGTAATTTTTTTGTGTTTTGACTAAATCTTCTCAAAGTATAAATATTAACAATATCCATTTCTTTATAAACTTAGTGACCAGTTGACTCCCAAGCTTGGGTCTATCTAGGCACACAGCTGAGGAAGGATTATTCAGTACCAGATTTAATTCATTTTCTCTGCAAATTTTGGCTCAGCAAACATTACACATGATTCCTTCAGATACGGAAAGAACCAATCCTAAACGTTCAGCAGTGAAAACTTCCCAGTCTAAGTTTTTAGATTTAAAACTTCCCAGTTTAAGTTTTACTAATAAATTTTACTAATAAGTTTTACTAATTAATAAATTAATCAGGAATATATATGACCAAATAAAAAACTGATCATAATAGCAGGAAAGTAAAATTCTTTTTTTTTTTTTGAGACAGAGCCTCAAGCTGTCTCCCTGGGTAGAGTGCCGTGGCATTACAGCTCACAGCAACCTCCAACTCCTGGGCTCAAGCGAGTCTCCTGCCTCCGTCTCCCAAATAGCTGGGACCACAGGCGCCCACCACAACGCCCGGCTATTTTCTGGTTGCAGCCGTCATTGTTGTTTGGCGGGTCTGGGCTGGGGATTCGAACCCGCCACCTTAGGTGTATGTGGCTGGCGCCTTAGCCGGTTGAGCTATAGGCACCGAGCCGAAAGTAAAATTCTTTATTATGCTAAAAGCATTTTCCATTTAAGACAGGTCTATGTAATTCTTTACTATGGACCCAGTCTTCAAAATTTTTTAAACCTTATTTGCAAATATTGGCAGTTATAGGATTATATAAGAAGAATATCAATCAATGTATGTTAAACATTAAATAGAAAGGCAGGGCAGCTGAAGAGTTTTAGCACTAAGTTTTTACAAGATAAGTTACCCACTGAAGTCTACATAAATGTTACTGGAAGTATAACAGTATAGGAAAAATCATTTTCACAACTTTTAGAAAAAGTTAACATATTACAACTTTATTTATTACTTTGATACTCATTAAGAGATAAACAGCAACATTAAAAAAGCAATAAACAAGAGGAAGAAAAATATAAATACAATAGTTCATAAAAAGTAAAGTTGACAGAAGTCAACTGGGCCTTCTTAAAGATTATATGAAATATCTTTAAAAATACACCTCAGAATTCCACTTTCATTAAGCGTTCAGCAAATCATAAATGTAACAAATAACCTCTTAGAGTACTTCTATTACCATTTCTCCCATCCCTAATAGTTACTCAAAATAATCTTACATGGAGTTCTAATGACTTCAAACTCAGGTCAGCAAATGCATCTCCAAGTTGCCTTTGGGTATGCACCATTTGGAAAAGCTGGGTTGACAGTGTCTGAGCCAGTTTTAGAATATTTTCATATTTTTTCTTATTATCTCTTAATATATCAATTTGAGCTTCAAGTTCAAGGTCCACAGTTCTTGAGCCACGGCCTAGCTTCTCAGAGATAATTTGTCGAGTACACTAAAAGTAGAAAGATACAATTTGCTTAGGAAGAAAAAAAAGAACAAAAGAAAAAATAATACAGCAATCCAAAATACAAATCCTAGTGCATGTGGCTATACTATTTTTTGGCCTCAAATAAGCTAGTCTAACAAACAGAAAGCTGTCAGCCCCCTTATTAGTTCATCAAGATTCAGTATAAATTTACCAGACAATGTCTAACTACTGTTACACTAATCAGGGGAAGTTTTAAGATTTATTTAGCTAACTTATATACTGCCAGAAGAACTGTTTTATGTAATCATATTTCAAGTTTAGGGCATTTGGGTAGATTATTTAAAACAGAAATATTTGACATCGATTTAAGAATAATATTAGACTGTTAATATAGGAATAATAAGCATGCCAACATTTTAGTTTCTAATTGGTTTTCAATGCTCCTTTGCTTTTGTCTTCCCACTAAGTAGCTTAATGTGTATAGGAAGACAGGAAGAAGAGAGAAGAAAGGGGGTGGGGAGGAAGAGAGAGAGAGAGATTAGAGATTCCTGAGTTTTCCATTTATTTTTGCCCAGATAGCATGATATTACATTTTCTTATTGTATTCTGTTTTAGAAATAATGGTATAGAAACCCATATATTTTTTAAAAGTACCTAATTTCAAAGCACATGGAAATAAATTTTCTAATAATTTTTGTTGAAAATCAAATCATTTTAAGAATAGCTAGGGGCTCGGTGCCTGTAGCTCAAGCAGCTAAGAAGCCAGCCACATACACCAGAGCTGGTGGGTTTGAATCTGGCCCAGGCCTGCCAAACAACAATGACAACTACAACCAAAAAACAGCCAGGCATTGTGGTGGGTGCCTGTAGTTCCAGCTACTTGGGAGGCTGAGGCAAGAGAATCACTTAAGCCCAGAAGTTTGAGGTTGCTGTGAGCTGCGATGCCACAGCACTCTACCCAGAGTGATAGCCTGAGGCTCTGTCTCAAAAAAACCCCCCAAACCCCATATATAATCACATATATAATACTTCTACAGTAAACATGAAATTATGCTATACTAATATCCTGAACATTTCTTTTCTATAAGCAAATATTTCAAGACTTTTCCTTGTCAATATACACAAATCTGCCATTCATATATACATATATTTAATTTCAAAATATTAAGAGGGTACAAATGCTTTTCTAATATAGATACCTTTTATAATGCTCAAATAGGGGCTTTTATTGCGTATTTTTCTATTTAAACTATTGAGAAACAAATTTCTCAACATGTTTTCTATTCTCATCAACTAAAGATCTTTATTTTTATTTATTTATTTTTGGTTTTTTTTGAGTCAGAGTCTTACTTTGTCACCCTGGGTACACTGCTGGCATCACAGCTCACAGCAACCTCAAATTCTTGAGCTCAAATGATCCTCTTGCCTCAGCCTCCCAAGTAGCTGGTAGTATAAGCACCTACCACAATGCTAGGCTATTTTTTTTTTTTTTTTTAGAGACAGGGTCTCGCTCTTGCTCAGTCTGGTCTCCAACTCCTGAGCTCAAGCAATCTACTTACTTCAGCCTCCCAGAGTGCTAGGATTACAGGCATGAGCCACTCACCCAGCCCAACTAAGAATCTTTATAAATAAACATATATATATATATATATACACACATAATTTTTTTTAAAGTAGAGAAATTCTTAACTACATAGGAAATAATAGAAGAGGTAACAGACCAAAATCACAGGAGGAGGATAAAACTATTCCCAGGAAAAATATACAAACATTCCTAAGGGATTAAAATCATATCAACAGAAGGGTTAAACTGAAGACACTGTGATTTTAATTTTTAATTTTTTTTGAGACAGAGTTTTATTGTGTCGCCCTCGGTAGAGTGTGTCACGGCTCACAGCAACCTTAAACTTTTGGGCTTAAGCAATTCTCTGTCTCAGCCTCCCAAGTAGCTGGGACTACAGGCGCCTGCCACAATGCCCAGCTATTTTTTGGTTGTAGTTGTCATTGTTGTTTTGGCAGGTCCGGGCAGGGTTCGAACCACCAGCTCTGGTGTATGTGGCTGGTACTCTAGCTGCTGAGCCACCGGTGCCAAGCCAACACTGTGATTTAAAAAAAATTTATTTTAAAAAGTCTTTTTTTAGACAGGTTCTCTGTCATCCATGCAAAAGTGCAGTGGCCTGGTCATAGCTCACCTCAAACTTCCCTCAAGCAATCCTCCTGCCTACGCCTCCTGAATAGCTGGGACTATACGGAGGGCTTATCACACCTAATTTTTTTTTTTTTGAGACGGAGCCTCAAGCTATCCTCCTGGGTGGAGTACCATGGCATCACGCTCACAGCAACCTCCAACTCCTGGGCTCAAGCGAGTCTCCTGCCTCAGCCTCCCAAGTAGCTGGGACCACAGGCGCCCGCCATAGCGCCTGGCCATTTTTTGGTTGCAGCCATCATTGTTGCTTGGTGGGCCCAGGCTGGGGACTGGAACCCGCCACCTTAGGTGTATGTGGCTGGCGCCCTAGCTGCTTGAGCCACAGGTGCTGAGCCCACACCTGGCTAATTTTAAAATTTTTTTGCATAGACTAGGGTGGCTGCGGGAGTTTAGGGGAGGTGTATCTCACCACGTTGTCCAGGCTAGTCTTGAATCAGGGGCCTTAAATAATTCTCCAGCCTTGGCTGGGATTATAGGCTTTAGCCATGATGCCCATTCACTATGATTTTAATGAAAAAAACAACAGTAAGAAATAATGTCTAAAATTACCATTTTAGACATTATTGTAACAAGATAAAGGAGATAGGTCACTCATTCTCATACTTGTCTTCCATACCAAGATTCATCAAGTGCTAAGTAGGTAAGGAAGTTAAGGTGGTAGGAAGAGTAAGGTGATACTGATTATTAGGCAAATTAAGTCCATAAATCTGGACACTTGAAATAGGTTTGAAACTGTACTTACATTGCTTACATTCCAATCAGGTAAAAGAGCACTACAGATTGACTACATGTAGCTTTGTAAAGAAAGCTGTAGTGAGAATAAAGCTCCTAGCCATTTCTCCCAGTCATCAGGGTTCCCAGAAGAAGTTTTTCACATGATCTTTTTATTTAAATTGATTCCTAGTGTATATTAAAATTAAAATATAAAATTGAAGATCAGTATATATCATAAAAGTTTAAAATAGAAGAAAATTAAGAATCTAAGTTTTCTACCTTTTATCAAAGTCCTTGAAAATGGAGACCATTTACTGGTACCAGATCCTACTCAATTTTCCACATAAATAAAGAATTTGTTTTGAAAATTAAAGCGCAAATAGTGCCAAGGTAAACGGGTAGTAGGAATAGAAAGTAAATTATTGCTCTATTAGATATCCTCCTTGTAGGAAGATAGGTGAAAAATAGTGTACACAATACCATGAATCAGCATCATGGCTCATGAATTTACAAGATAGTCACTGTGTACTCTGAATATTTACATAGCACCAAGAGCTTTTCTGTAACGCAAAAAAAGGAATAAATACATTTAAATACAAGCAAAGGATAAATTCATAGCAATAGCCTAAAGTTACAAAAAGGGTTACTAAGGTGAAATATAAAGCAGGAAGCATAAAAAGAAAATCAACAGGTTAGTAGGTCAATCAATAAATTAATCAGAGCATGAGTTTGATCAGGGTGTGAATGCAAGGCAGTTTCTTAAACATTTTTAGAAAGTATTTAATGTGGCTCAGTGCTTGTAGCTCAGTGAGTAGAGCACTAGCCACATACAACAAGGGTAGTGGGTTCAAGCCTGGCCAGACCTGCTTAACAACAATGACAACTGCAACCAAAAAATAGCCAGGCATTGTGGTGGGCACCTGTAGTCCCAGCTACTTGGGACACTGAGGCAAAAGAATTGCTTGAGCCCAAGAGTTTGAGGTTGCTGTGAGCTGTGACACCACAGTACTCTACCGAATATAACAAGACTTTGTCTGAAAAAAAAAAAAGTATTTAATGTTTGGGAAAGATACCTAACAGCTCTGAATGCTAAAACTGAGATTCTTAAAAAAACAAAACAAAACAAAAACCTTTAAAAAGCACTGTATTCTAGACCAGGAAAAAATAAAAACAAACTGAAAAAGATAAACCAGAGTTCATTATTTCAACTATTTCTACAGATGAAGAATAAATAAAATTTTGGGTTCATATTTTATAAATAAATTCAGGGAGATTAAAATAATATTTAAGAAGATGAGTTCAAGGCCTTAACTTAAATGTGGTTCCATTATGTTTGCTTTGAATCAGCAGACTAGTATTGGGGCCAAAATTAACAACAAGTAAATGAAGTGCTAAATACTCTCTTTGAGGAAAGCCCTTAAAGTATTTGTTAGAGAATAGAATCAGAAGAAATTATAGGTAGAAATCATGAAAGAGAGGATCAAAGATATAGCCAGAATCAAGTTACTAAGGTGTAAAATGGATAACAAACAAACCTAAATCAACCAGTATTTGATGCATTACCCAAATAACAATTAGTGCCCAACACTGGCAACAATTTGGACTGCAAAGGTCAGTAAGCCATGAGAAGAGAGTCATGTAGACCTAAGAAGGTCAATATTATACTCTGAGCTTTTGGTTGGTCAGTCTGGACACACTGGGCTACATATTACATAAAATCATGTAAGTCTGAACTTTCTTTTTTTCTTTTGACTTATATTAAAATACCTAAGTTCTAATGAAAAAATTCTTCATTTAAAAATAGTGGTGGTACGTATCCGTATTCCCAGCTACTTGGGATACTGTGGCAGAAGGACAGCTTGAGCTCAGGAGTTTGAGGTTGCTGTGAACTATGACGACACCACAGCACTCTAGACTAGGCAAAAGAGTAAGACCTTGTCACTAAATAAGTAAATAGAAAATAAATAAGTAAATATAAAGTGATCACTTTGAGGAAAATAATGCCTCCTTCACATAGTATCATATGTATAACGTTTTGAAGAATTGTCATTTTCTTTTCTTTTTCTTTGGAGACAGAGTGACAGAGTTGTGCTCTGTCACCAAGCTAGAGTGCATTTGCATCATCATAGCTCACTGCAACCTCAAACTCCTGGGTTTAACTGGTCCTCCTGCCTCCACCTTGAAAGCAGCTGGAACTACAGGTGTGTACCACATGACTGGCTAATTTTTTGTAGGGATGGGGTCTCACTCCTGGCTCAGGCTGGTCTCAAACTCTTGACCTCAAACAATCCTCCTGGTTTGGCTTCCCAGAGTGCTAGGACTACAGCTGTTAATTTCACTAACACAAATTTTTAAAAGGCTTAAATGTGATATGTTAATGTAAAAGATAAAGATGCAATCTTAGTAATGATTGCATGGATTACTGTAGAGGTAAGAGATGGAAGAAAAGAATAGATAATACACATAATACATAGACACATAGGAACAAGTATACAGGGAAAATATCAACTAAATGATACAAGGCTCAAATCAATAAAAGTTTAAAAGTATGTACTTTGTAATTGCTAGGATTTAGTTTAGAAGTAGGGTGTGTGTTCTTTAAATGTATGGAAGTAGAAAATTAACAGAGGCAAATTGGAAAGGAATGGCTGAACAAATGGATTTAATAAATAGAAGTTCAGTCTGGTATGAAAGATAAACAAGTGAAATAAAAGGGAATTCCAAGCAGCAGACAAATACAGCCTCACGAACAAAGTTATAGAAGTCTGAGAAAGCACTGATGGCTTAGGAAGTCTCTGGGTACTTTTGCGTGGACCACTGGATCCACATGCAGAAGGGAGGAGCAGTAGGAGACAATGTTGGAAAGACAGATAGGGGTCAGATTCGTTCCATTCCAACTGACCCACTCAGGGATCAACCGAAGGATTTTAAGCAAGAGCAAACAACACTGGATAGAGCAGAATATGTCATCTAACTTGTCAAGAAGCTATGACAGCAACATGAGAGAGTAACATAGATGTAGACTATGGCTGTGAAGGATGAGGTGGAGAAAAGGGGGAAAAGCAAAAAAATATTAAGGAGACAGAATCCACAGGATTTAATGGGTGACGGGATATGTGGGAGCAGCAAGAAGACGGAGAAGAAATTTGTGAAGTATTGTGATAATGAGGAAATATAAAGGCAAAATAATACATGGAATGAGAGAACCCATATCTTTGAGAACAGAAAGGGCAATGATTTAGTAGAATGTCCTGATGAGTTTAAACAACAAGTCCCAGATTCTACATTAACATGAACTGAATAATTTCCAGAAAGACTCAAGTAGCTCAGTTCAGGGCATTTTTACCACCTTAGAAAAGCTTGTGCTTTTGTAAAGGACTTCAAATTATACTTTAAATGTATTAACTGAAAGAATAAATTCACTTCTGTATTACTCTTGAGAAGACACATAAAAGACCTGCTTTATATAAAAATACAGACAATTCCCAATTTATTAACCACGAGACCCATAGCCAGTTCAGGAATACAGAGAGTTGTTGCCAATACTCTAACCTAAGCTGCTAGGGCTTTCAACCACTTAATTATTTGAAGAATTCTATTGTCTTGTCCTTGTTAAGATTCAAAGATATGACATGAATTTGGGCCTTGAGTTATTTATAATACAAGTGGTCTCCAGGTTATAAACATTCAACTAATGTATGACTTGCAAAGTAAATGTACCTGTTTCAACTTACATGCAAATTCAACTTAAGAACAAACCTACCAAATCTATTTTGTTCATAACCCAGGGACAACTTGTACATCAAATACAGTACAAATAATTTACTTATTTTTTATGGAAAGCCTAAGAAAAACAATCACCAAATGCAACTAACAATGTTAACAAACTTTAGGAATCTAACTCTTGCAATCAATATAGTGCTGCCTGTACAGTTAATGCTTAGCTACCATGGTAAAATCAGATAATTTCAAACTTGGGAGAATTAATATACCTCTCTTGACCTTTAGCAGCTAAAAAGGATCAAAAAGGGGGGCAGTCATATGTATAAGCAGCTTTACAGCTAAATGTATTCTAAGGTACTACATTTCTTCAATTATACATTATCTGTACATTATCTGTCACTTAACAAGCATTTCGGTACTCTTTTGCACTTTTTAAATTACATAAAAAGATCAGCAATATTCTAATTATATATCCACCACGTTTAGATGGCCATTTTTTCTCCTCCATATTCATATGATTGTAATATAATTTGAATAACATAGAAATTAAAATTCTTAGAATCATTTAGGGTAGAAGTATTAAAAAATTACAAACCTTATAGGTGTTCAGACTCCACTTTCTAACAAGTTCTAACTTTTCCATTGCAGGATTTTTAATTTCATCTGCTAGAATAACTGGTCCACTTTTTATCTGTGTTCTCTGGCCACCTGCATGATCATAACAAAAGATAAAAAGCACAATCCAGATAAAGACAAACAGGAGAAGAAAAAAAAATTGACGTTGTTCAAATTAAACTACTTAAGCATCTAAGAAATAAAAAGTTTCCCACAAAAAGAAGAATTAGAACTTTCTAGAATCACTGAAAATAATTTCCTAATCACTTGAAAAACATTTCTGTTACTAAACACAAATGTGATATGGTTTGTCTGATTTCTTAAAAAAAAAAAAAAAACAAACTGTTGCAATCAGCCACCTTTTCTATATAAGCAACTGTTTACTACAAGAAAAACAAAATTTCCACAACTAGTCTTACTACTTAATGACTCTAAAAAGAACTATCTTTGTCAATAAGAAATTTGAAAGGCCATGTATTCCCCCATGGTAATCTCTTTCATTGTAATGCTCAGCCCAGG
>NW_003852436.1:12622275-12622754 GCF_000181295.1 Otolemur garnettii | reverse complement strand
AACAGTGTTTTGGGTGAAACACATTTAGGAATCTACAAAATTCTCACAGAAATAAAATATAAATGTTAATATTCATATAAAAAGAAATGTGTTCATTTTTTCCCTTGTTTTCACACTCTAGTAACATGAACAAGTGCAAGTAAAGACACTGATTGTTCTCAAGTGTTTTTCACTAGGTATGCCTGGTAAATTACCTAGTTATTTTGTTGCACTGCTGCAATCTGCAAACTACTTGTAAATTGAAGAGAAAATAGGAAGATACAACCTTTTCCACTTAACCTGTTACCCAAAATAAACAACCCAATTGTTGAAGGTTGCTTTTTTATTTAACTGAACACAGAAGGCAAAGCTGCAAAGCGGAGAGTTTAGAATCAAACAAGTAACCAATTTTTCCTAGAGCAAAGAAAGGGTGACTTAAATCAAATTTCATAATGTTTTTAATTTTAAAATAAATTACAGTTCATGCCTGAAATATAACC
>NW_003852436.1:12620746-12621650 GCF_000181295.1 Otolemur garnettii | reverse complement strand
TAGTCAAAAGTTTCAAATCATAACTCAAATATCACATAATGTAGCTCACTGTCTTTCATAATGCAGATGCAAGGGACCTATAGTAATTAAGTCACCTGGAAACTTGTTAGAAGCAAAATCTCAGACCCTCTCTAGACCTATTGAACCTGAATCTGCATTCTCACAAGTAGCCCGGGTGATGTGTGTGTATTCTGAAGTCTGAGAAGTGCTGATATAGAATATTTTCTGACTGATTATATGAATCACCACTGAAGCTATTAAATCACACTTGGGGCATGCTAAACGATCTACAGACTGTCAGTGAAACAGGCATCTATTGTTTTCTAAAAGTTACTCAAGATGAGTGTCAAACACAACCAAGTTTGAGAACCAGAAGAAAAAACACAATTTTTAAGTGAAACACAACTGAGTTTTAAATTCTAACTCTGGGTGTGAAATTCTGGCTCTATCACAATATCAGCAACACCCCAGCAAATTACTTAACATTAGTTATCCACAGATTAAGAAATACTGACTACCCAACATTGTTGCTAATGTTCAGCATGAAACCAAAGAGGAGTGATAATTAAAAAGAATTTTAAAAACATATGAAACTCCTTCCACAGCTAGCTGAGTCTTTTTTAATGTGTATAATGGGTTATTATTTCAATTACATTCTTCTGTAGTTCTCTGGAAAACATATAATGTATCAAACTCGTAATACAATTTTCTCATGACAAAGAATCAACATCTAGTTTCTTTACTTACGATTAGTAATAATCGGTCATATTTCAGATATACTAAATTCTATTGCAGAAACAGTCAGTAGGTCTAATAGTATAAACACTTTAACTTAGGCTGGATCTCACATTAAAATTCAAATATGCAAGAGACCTAAATAGATTGTAACAACATTTTTTTTTTT
>NW_003852436.1:12618695-12620349 GCF_000181295.1 Otolemur garnettii | reverse complement strand
GCCTGGCCTGGGCTTGAACCTGCTATCTTCAGAGTATGTGGCCAGCACCCTACTCACTGAGCTATGGGCACTGAGCCACCCATCTATTTTTTGTTGTCACTGTTGTTTTAGCAGGCTCCGGCTCGGTTCGAACCCACCAGCCCTGATGTATGTGGCTGGCACCCTAACCACTGAGCTATGGGCACCAAGCCTATCACAACTTTTTAAAGTGAGATACTTGTCTCTTTAAATCTGTTGAATTATTGCATTTAAAACTAGAAGGCATAATGGAAATGGACTAGTCTGAACTCTCACATTAAAATGTAAGAGAAAGGAGATGCAGAGAGTTTAAGACAGTTTCTTATTACACACCCAGAGGTTATGACACCATAAGATCTCCATTATTAAATACAGAAAACACTAATCCATAAATTACTTGCTGAGTTAGAAGACACTTGAACAAGTTATCTAGTCTAATTATCATTTTAAACAAAGGTTGTATCTCTACTATCCAACAGACAAGGGATTGTATTTTAAGTATTAATACTATAGAGTCATGTCTTGATGACCTCAGGAAAATAGATCTCTGTTGTTCTAGTGATTGCCGTTTACTAATCTTGCATAAGAACTAATGCTATGGCACAACATGAGATGTGCATAAAATACATAACAAATGCAACTTTCCAAACTAAAATGCCAAATAATGTGGTGCTGAGGTAACTGGACTTCTATCTTTTGTGCTTCACCAAAGGTAATTATCACTGTGCTATATCTTTCATATTCTAAATATTTATTATTTTGTTTTATTTCTTTTCTATTTTAGTACAGATGGGTTTCACTCTTGCTCAGTCTGGTCTCAAACTCCTGAGTGCAAGAAATCCACCTGCCTCAGCCTCCCAAAGTGCTAGGATTACAGCCGTGAGCCACCATACCTGGCCTAAACAATAACCAATAAAAAATAACTCTTAAAAATCCAGGATCTTGCTAATTGAATAAATTTGGGGGAACAGATCTGTTTCATCTCGACAACAGAAGTCTAGGAGTATGAATATATGTATGTAATGACTGAAATCTTTATTAAAACAAAACCCAAGAACCAAGTACACTTCACTCATAACCTTTGATTTATTCATGATTTCCACTCTCATTGATCCTGCAACATCTTTGTTTTTAGGCAGATTTCATATTTGTGATTTTAGGATGAATTTTAGTATCTTCTTTTTTCTAAATATGCTCTAGGTGGAAACACATGGAGTAGAGATAGATGGAAAAATAATATTCCTATTCTTCGTGCAGTAACTGCTCAAACCAGGTAACTGCTTAAGTTATCATTCGTTTTTCCAGACAGCTAACACAGTCATAATTCGTTTGACATTTTTTATAAGACCAATTTTCTAGATTTTAATCATTGTGGTTCTTTTTCATGTTCATTCCAATTTATCTACATACATCTTAAAATAAGGGTATATAAAACAGCTACAATGTTTAACTAATTTGAGTATGGCAGAATGACTGTCTTTTTAATACACTGATCCATAATGCAGTGTAGGTTAAAAGATGTTTTATAAATTCAGTTCAAAGAGTACATTAATACTAACATGGGGTACAATGTACTGTTTCTGTATACAATTTGAAATACTTTCATCCAACTGGTTAACAGTCTTTTTCTTAGTTA
>NW_003852436.1:12614581-12618378 GCF_000181295.1 Otolemur garnettii | reverse complement strand
ATCCATTCGTGGATCGATGGGCTCTTGGGCTTCTTCCATGACCTAGCAATTATGAATTGGGCTGCAATAAACATTCTGATACAAATATCTTTATTGTAGTGTGATTTTTAGTCTTCTGGATATATACCTAATAGAGGAATTATAGGATCAAATGGCAGGTCAATTTTTAGTTCTCTAAGTGTTCTCCAGATGTCTTTCCAAAAGGAACATATTAGTTTGCAATCCCACCAGCAGTATAAAAGCCATGAAACATACTCTTTATTCCAATTTGAAGGATTAGGATATATCTGTAAACAAGTCAAACTGACTAGCATTTTAATGCTTGTGCATTACATTTTATATCAGTTGAAGAGAATAGTCTAAGACTGTTTCACTTAAGGGAAAAAGGATTAAATCAAATGTCAGCCAAATAATTTCATGGAAAATACTTAAAATGCCTTAATAGTAAAATTAATGTTTTATTCTATGTTGACATTTAATTTGGAAATTGGTGACTGCTCCAGAATGGTATCAAATTATGTTTTAGGCACTCAACAGTCATAAACCAATGTGCGGGAGGGTCAGGGACATGTGAAAACAAACCATTCCTGACCACCTCCATTTGTATGCTATTATTATCTTTCCAATTCAAGGTTATCACCTATGTAAGAATGCCACAATGCCTCAGAATGACTTAGATATTGACATTTTTGCTCCCTTTTTATAGCTTCACTTTTCTAAACGTAAGAATGCAAAGAGGGAAAAATGATGTTAGATAGCTCATTCATTTCACAGCCTAGAGTAGGGGACGTTATACTAGATTATTGTAAATGCCTATTTCTAGGACTCAAATAGCAAAGAATATATTTCAAAAGTCTAAATTGTTCTTGAATAAAGTATTGTCCAAGAGTATAATAAAAATACAGAATACTATTATCTACAAGAGGGATAAGGATTGCAAAGGCATAAGAATGTTTTTCTTCATTTTGTGAAATTTTAATGCAGCATTAAGATATACTTTACTGAACATCAACTATACCTACACTTTTTTTTTTTTTTTTTTGAGACAGAGTCTCAAGCTGTCGCCCTGGGTGGGTCCCGTGGTGTCACAGCTCACAGCAACCTCCAACTCTTGGGCTTCAGCGATTCTCTTGCCTCAGCCTCCCAAGTAGCTGGGATGACAGGTGCCCACCACAATGCCCAGATATTTTTTGGTTGTAGTTGTCATTGTTGTTTGGCAGGCCCGGGTTGGATTTGAACCCGCCAGCTCCAGTGTATGTGGCTGGCACCCTAGCCACTTGAGCTATAGGCACCGAGCCTATAGTTACACTTTTAACTATAGCACTGTTGTGAAAACACTCCATTTTCCATATTCTAAGTTTACATGGTTTTACGTTCTTTCACTCACATTAAAAAAACCTGAAAAAAAGTTGTAACAGGCAAAAGCATTAAAAAAAGAGAACATTTTCCCCCCCTCTAAAAAATAAACATATATATGTATGTATATATGTGTATTATATGTATATATTATATATGTGTGTGTGTATATGTATGTATATGAGATGTGTGCAGAATAGCAGGTCTAACTGGCTATTCTTTTTTTCCTTTTTTTTTTTGAGACAAGAGTGTCACTTTGTTGTCCTTGGTAAAATGCAAGGCATCATAGCTCACAATAATCTCAAAGTCTTAGGCTTAAGAGATCCTCTTGCCTCAGAACTATAGGTGCCTGCCACAGTGCCTGGCTATTGCTCAGGCTGGTCTTGAACTCTTGAGCTCAGGCAATCTGGCCTCACCACCACACTCTGCTATCCTTAAAAAGACCTGCTTAGAAGACTTAGATACCTTGGCTGGTATCTGGGGACTTGAATTTAGAGGGATTTCCTCCATTCCCAGAACAATTAAGAATGACTCCTGAGCTTCAAGTGTTTATACCAACAATGTGGTTTATGCTGCTTTTACTTGCTTTTCTTCTGGATGCCTATGTAAGCAGCCCCCGAAAAAGATCCCAAGCACCTGGTCTTTAAAAGAGCTTCCCTGGTCAGCAACATTTCACGTACATTGTCCTACCTCATTGCTGGGGAACTAACAATTTCTATGACTACACTAGAAGAAGACCCTTGGAAGCTTATGCCTAGTTTGCCTCAACTTTAGCTTATGCACCTTTTCCCTTTACTAACTGCACTTAGTATTCTTCCACTGTAATAAATCAAAGCCCCGAGTGTGACTATGTATTGAATCTTTCGAGTCCTCCCAGCAGTTTACTGAACCTGAGAGTAGTCTTGGAGATCTACGCAGCACATACAGCAGGAAAAGCAAAAGTTCAATTTCCTATTTGCTTTAAAATCGGAAATCTGTATTTATACAAATCAACAGTGATTTAAGATATAAATTTTGTGGTTACAAGTTAAAATAATCCAAATCTACAGGTTTGAGTTTTTATTTCAGTATTTTAAAACCAATTCTTAAATAATAGTGAAAGTATGCATCTTCATCTATTTATGTGAAGACTATTAAAACAATTCATAAATTACTTAAATTGAAGAGAAAAAGGATTATGTTTATATTTGTATTTTATCACAGAATCAAACCACTCAGTTCTTGTGCTTCATTAATAAAGGTAGCATTTGGTGACTCCCATCCTCCATCTCGGTCACCTTTACAAACACATGGGTTCTTACCTTGAAATGTTCCTGCTTCAATAATCCCCTCTTTGGTACTGTCAAAACCATGGGATGTAATTTGGGTTTCTGAGAGACCAAGTCCAGATGGTAAGGAACGCTTCAAATCCTTAGCAACATTTGAATAGAAGAAAAAAACTTTGTAAAAAGTCCCACATCATGTAACAGTTTACAATAATTGTGTCCTTTTAATCACATTATCAAACTGTTTTTCTCTCTACTATGTAATATTCCTTTCTGCTGTCCTGGTATTCTATAATGATGCATCAGCAGCAGCAAATAGAGCAAGATTGGTACTAGTGGTACAGTGTATGTCACTTATAATGCACTTCATTATCCTGGAACTAAGCTGCAGTCAGATGTTAAAATCTAATTAAAAATCTTAATCTGATACATAAGAAAAATCATTGTAATGAATAAAACCTAAGATCACTAAAATGTCACATCTAATATATAAAATCTGATGTCTATATAATCAGGGTAAGCCTGGCTAATGGTTAATAGAAACAAATCATTCATTTGCAATGTAATTTCCCTTCAATTTCAAGGTTAGCTAGGTAAACTGGGCTTCTCCAACTTCAATCAGGTCAAGGTAAAGGAAATTTCCTTTTATTTGGATTTATACTAAATACCGATATTAGTCAAACTAACCACAAATCAGCTTATAATTGAACCGTAAACTATAATAAAAATAATATTCAATATTAAGTCTTAGAGCTTAAAGAGAAAAGAAAGTCAAGAAGCATAATGCTCTTTAAAAAGACACAAACTAAGTTAAGTATATTAGAAAAAATTTTGTTCAGAACCTTGTAAATTAAATCTCGGGGCTTAGTAATGATTAGGGAAATAGGCCAAGAAAAACTATATACAATCTCCAAAAACCAAAGTTGAGGCTACGGTTTGTTAGCCATACGCAATGCAACTATATTAATAATGCAAGCTTAAAACTGGTCTATCCACATGACCAGAGCTTCAAGGAATACAAACTGAAATGAAGTAAGACATCAAATCTAAAATAAAACCACTTTTTTATTCGCCTTTATTAAATTTTCACGAGAATTTCAGTGCTATGACAAGTTAGTAAATACAGGTAATGTGTAAGCTAAATTTTTAGACTTATCATAGTTTAGATTTTTTTTT
>NW_003852436.1:12609266-12611203 GCF_000181295.1 Otolemur garnettii | reverse complement strand
AAATATATGTCAAGTAGTAAATGAGTAAATAAACTCTTTGGGGTTTTAAAAGGCAGGATAGGAGGGATGGAGAGTGACAGACAAAGGTTGCTGTTTTAGATAAGGTACTCAGAGAAGGTCTGTCTGAAGAAGTAAGATGTGAGAGAGCTGTGCTATTCAGGGACTGTGATATTAAACTGTGATAACTGAAATTAATGTATATTGGAAATATACAAAGCAAGAACTGTGTGTATATTATCTCACTTAATCCTGACACTAACACTTTAAGTGCTACTATCAATTCCTTCCTATAGATGAGAAAAGTGGGACACAGAAGTATGTCATTTCAGTACTAACTAGCAATATGGTGAAGCATAAGCTTGAAGAAACAATATTAACTGTAATGTATAGTAAATGTAAATAGCCATAACCAATTATTAGAGAATCAGAATTCATTTTAGCTAGTATATTTTCTAAAAGGCTTACTGAAAGAAGTATTCTTTAAAAACTTCAGGCTGGGCACAGTGGCTCACACCTGTAACACATTGGGAGGTTGAGGTGAGAGGATCATTGGAACTCAGGGGTTCAAGACCAACCAGAGCAATAGTGAGACCCCATCTCTACTAAAGACAGAAAAACTAGCCAGGCATTGTGGTGGGCACCTGGAGGCTGAGGCAGGAGGATCACTTGGGAGGCTGAACCTAGGAGTTTGAAGTTGCTGTGAACTAGGCTGACCATGGCCTGGCAACAGAGTAAGACTCTGTCTCAAAAAAAACAAACAAAAAGGCCAGGCGCAGTGGCTCATGCCTATAATCCTAGCACTCTGGGAGGCCGAGGCAGGAGGATTGCTTGAGCTTAAGAGTTTGAGACCAGCCTGAGCAAAAGCAAGACGCCCATATCTACTAAAAATAGAAAAACTGAGGCAAGAGGATCATTCGAGCCCAAGAGTTGGAGGTTGCTGTGAGCTATGATGCCATAGCACTCTACCTAGGGCGACAGCTTGAAACTCTATCTCAAAAAACAAACAACCAACCCCCAAAAAACATTATTTCAGAACTTGCTAATGTTTCAACACACTAACATTAGTATGTTGACAATCTGTAATTTCCTACTGGTACAAAACAGATGAGTTGCCTTTATTCTCTTTCACTAATTTCCTCATGTCATGTAAAACCTCTTGTCATAGGACAACATCTTTTTCAACGATATATTGTTTTAAAGAGCACTTAGAATCAAAAAGATTCCTTACTCTTAGTCTCTGTGTTCATTGAGCTGAAGAAGTAAACTTTTAACTTTCCTAGTTTTTAATATCTAAATAAATGGTTTCTAGTTTTAAATATTAGTATTTGTAGTTATACTGAAACCAGAGAGTCTTTTCTCTCTGAAAGATGAATATATCACTTACAAAATAAAATAATGTCAAATTGCTTAAAAAGTTCTTAAACTTTGTAAGTTTGGTCATTAGGTCAACTATTTTTGAAATGGTTTCCTTAGCTGCCTTGGTTAAGTCTTTTTTTTTTTAGACAGAGCCTCAAGCTGTCCCCCTGGGTAGAATGCCCTGGCTTCACTGCTCACAGCAACCTCCAACTCCTGGGCTCAAGAGAGTCTCCTGCCTCAGCCTCCCAAGTAGCTGGGACTACAGGCGCCAGCCACAATGCCCGGCTATTTTTTGGTTGCAGCCATCATTGTTGTTTGGCGGGCCCAGGCTGGATTCGAACCCGCCACCTTTAGGTGTATGTGGCTAGTGCCTTAGCTGCTTGAGCCATAGGCAACGAGCCACCTTGGTTAAGTCTTAAAAAAAAAAAAAAAACAGAGACTAGGTCCTGCTCTTTTGCCCAGGCTGGAGTACAGTGGCACACTGGATCCTCGAACTCCTCCTGCCTCTGCCTCCCAAAGTGCTGGGATTATAGGTGTGAACCTCCATGCCCAGCCACCTTGCTTAAGCCTTGACAGCTTTT
>NW_003852436.1:12607934-12609246 GCF_000181295.1 Otolemur garnettii | reverse complement strand
AGCATAAGCTTGAAGAAACAATATTAACTGTAATGTATAGTAAATGTAAATAGCCATAACCAATTATTAGAGAATCAGAATTCATTTTAGCTAGTGTATTTTCTAAAAGGCTTACTGAAAGAAATATTCTTTAAAAACTTCAGGCTGGGCACAGTGGCTCACACCTGGAATCGTAACACATTGGGAGGCTGAGGTGAAAGGATCATTGGAACTCAGGGGTTCAAGACCAACTACAGCAATAGCGAGACCCCATCTCTACTAAAGACAGAAAAACTAGCCAGACATTGTGGTGGGCGCCTGGAGGCTGAGGCAGGAGGATCACTTGGGAGGCTGAACCTAGGAGTTTGAAGTTGCTGTGAGCTAGGCTGATCATGGCCTGGCAACAGAGTAACACTCTGTCTCAAAAAAACAAACAAAAAGGCCAGGCACAGTGACTCATGCCTATAGTCCTAGCACTGGGAGGCCGAGGCAGGTGGATTGCTTGAGCTTAAGAGTTTGAAACCAGTCTGAGCAAAAGCAAGATGCCCATCTCTACTAAAAATAGAAAAACTGAGGCAAGAGGATCACTTGAGCCCAAGAGTTGGAGGTTGCTGTGAGCTATGATGCCACAGCATTCTACCTAGGGCGACAGCTTGAAACTCTATCTCAAAAAACAAACAAACAAGCCCCCCCAAAATATTATTTCAGAACTTGCTAATGTTTCAACACACTAACATCACTATGTTGACAATCTGTAATTTCCTACTGGTACAAAACAGATGAGCTGCCTTTATTCTGTTTCACTAATTTCCTCATGTCATGTAAAACCTCTTGTCATAGGACAACATCCTTTTCAACGATATATTGTTTTAAAGAGCACTTAGAATCAAAAAGAAAACATTCCTTACTCTTAGTCTCTGAGTGTGTTCATTGCGCTGAAGAAGTAAACTTTTAACTTTCCTAGTTTTTAATATCCAAATAAATGGTTTCTAGTTTTAAATATTACTATTTGTAGTTACACTGAAACCAGAGAGTCTTCTCTCTCTGAAAGATGAGTGTATCACTTAAAAAATAAAATAATGTCAAATTGCTTAAACAGCTCTTAAACTTTATAAGTTTGGTCATTAGGTCAACTATTTTTGAAATGGTTTCCTTAGTTGCCTTGGTTAAGTCTTAAAAAAACAAACAAACAAACAGAGACAAGGTCCTGCTCTTTTGCCCAGGCTGGAGTACAGTGGCACACTGGCTCCTCGAACTCCTCCTGCCTCTGCCTCCCAAAGTGCTGGGATTATAGGTGTGAACCTCCATGCCCAGCCACCTTGCTTAAGCCTTG
>NW_003852436.1:12597980-12607330 GCF_000181295.1 Otolemur garnettii | reverse complement strand
GAACCCGCCAGCCCCACTGTATGTGGCCGGCACTCTAGCTGCTGAGCTACAGGTGCTGAGCCTATATGATATTTTTATTTATATTATTTTTATTGTACTGTTATTTTTAATTTTTTGTTCCAATTTTTTATTTTGATCTGTAGTTGGTTGAATATGTAGCTGAAGCCAGGATATGGAGGGTTGACTAAGCCGGTCTAGAATAGGTGTTTGTTGTATTCTCAGAACTTATCTGAAAGAATATTTCTGATACGAATCATTCTGCTGTCACAGAATATCGTAAATTCCTGAAAAAGAGATATATAGTAGTAGTATTTGGGAGGAGGGAGACTAATAACATGTTAAATAGTAGATATGATAGATGAGTATTTCTTTAGTTTTATTTTTTGTTAAGCAAGCCCAGGGGCCTGCCACCCCTGGTGCACAGGGCCGGTACTCTAACCACTGAGCCACAGGCACCCAGCCAGGTATTTCTAATCACCTAAATTTTCAAGAACTTATGGGGATACCTTCCATCTTGCCATATATGGCCTCTCAGAGACAGCTTTAGTGTTGAGGATATTATATCTCACACAAATCCTTCCAAGGGTCTTCTAGGGTTCCATTATTCAACAAACAAAATTTCTTCCAGAAAATATTCTCCTGTTATCAGCTGTATAATCCGAGAAGTACTAAGGCCTTCCTATGCCTAAGCTGCAACTGACAGAAGGCACCTAACCAACAGAGGAGCTTCTAAGTCCATTCTGATTCTGGAGAGTATTATCATTTTGATTATGGTCTGGCAGCTAAGTCCAACACAAAATGATTTGGGCCATGTGAGAGGAATGGATGACTTATGAGGTAACACTCAGGATTTTTTTTTTTTTTTGGAGACAGTCTCAAGCTATCGCCTTAGGGTAGAGTGCTGTAGTGTCACAGCTCACAGTAACCTCAAACTCTTGGGCTTAAGCAATTCTCCTGCCTCAGCCTCCTCAAGTAGCTGGGACTACAGGCGCCTGCCACAACACCCAGCTATTTTTTGTTGCAGTTGTCATTGTTGTTTTTAGCTGGCCTGGGTCAGGTTCGAACTCACCACCCTTGGTGTATGTGGCTGGCGCCTTAATCACTGTGCTACAAGTGCCGAGCCCTATGGCCATTTTTGAGCTTCCAAGATGACCTCACTAAATCCAAAAGCAGGGATAGCTAAGCAGTAGTATATCAATGTATGGTATTTCTACCAGTCTTGGTGTATGTGGCTGGAGCCCTACCCACTGAGCTACAGGCGCCACCAACACTGAGGATTTTATTAGCTTCTTGACTGTTGTTATAAAATACTCATTCTCTAAGTAATATAATATAGTCTCAGATTATACTCATAGTTCACACAAATTTAAAGTGTACTTGCTTTACATAGCTCTCAAAATTTTTAAGTGTCTCAGTTATAAGGCTGTGCCTAGTTTACCAACTTTGAAAGTACCTGCTACTGAACTTACTCCTATGTTTCAGAGACAATGAGTCCATTTATAACCAACAACATAAAATCCCTAATTTGCATTTTTATGTTGCTGACGTTCAACTCAAAGTTTAACACAGTGCAAGGTTGAGTTTAACAACTGGACAATAAAATAGAATAAACCTTAGTTAACTAACATTCTATGCAAGCTCCTAGGATAATGCTGGAGCATTTAATACTTTAAAAAATGTATTTTCAGGCTGAGTATAGTGGCTTACACTGGTAATCCTTGCATTCTGTGAGGCCAAGGTGGGGGGATCACCTGAGCTCATGAGTTGGAGACCAGCCTGAGCAAAAGCGAGATGTGGTCTCTACTAAAAATGGAAAACTGAGGCAAGAGGATCATTTGAGCCCAAGAGTTGGAGGTTGCTGTCAGCTATGATGCCACAGCCCTCTACCAAGGGTGACAAAGTGAGACTCTGTCTCAAAAAATAAAATAAATAAATAAAACCTTTCCTTTGTTGTTATAGTTATATTTCTATTAAAAAAATATATTTTTTCAAACAAGCTAAAATAAAATATAAGGTTTGTTAGCAAAAGCTCTGAAGTTTCATGTATATTTTAAGCACTTTTCAAATGATACAAAGTAGTATTTGTAGTAAAAATGTTGGTAAAGCTGTGAAAAGGAGCTCATTTTAAATCAAAATAATTTGCCTCTATTTTGCATATTTTAATAGAGGTTAGGATAAGAATGACCTTAAAAACATAAATTTAGAACTTAAAATTTAGCGTAGTTATCTACTTTTGAAGAACTAAAGTTAATGTAAAACCAACACATAAGGAACACAAA
Source organism: Otolemur garnettii (assembly GCF_000181295.1). Taxonomy (NCBI): domain Eukaryota; kingdom Metazoa; phylum Chordata; class Mammalia; order Primates; family Galagidae; genus Otolemur; species Otolemur garnettii. The sequence goes on along the minus strand of NW_003852436.1, from coordinate 12,605,051 downwards.
ATGTTCAGCAAATTTGCTTTAAAATACAAATCTTAATAAGATGCACAGCACCGGACTATATAGCAGTAGAACCCTTTAAATTAGGGTTAAGAGGGACCATTTTGAATAAAGGAATGTTTCTCCAAGCATGTGCTTTGATAATTATAAATATCTGGAGAATTCTAGAAATTATACAACCTCTCCAAATATTCCATGAATTATAGGAACTCTCTTCTCCCCTACCTTTCTCCCAGTTTTCCTCCTACATACATCTTTATGAATATGATATTCTTCTTTATTGATTTTAGTTTCTCTACCTGAAAAAGTCCTAAGTCTTACTTTTCTTCTTCCCTTGGCAATCTAACTTGTTTCCCTTCTCTGCAGTCCTGTTCTGTCTATATTTTCTTTCCACACTCCCAAAACTGTTCTCTAAGATCAGGGAGCGTATCAATCTTGTGATACTTGTGATACCCCTTTTATACTCCTAACATCTTAGCAGAGTGCCTATTACTTCAATTACTAAGAAATTTTCTCAATTTAAACATCTCATCCTGTAAAACAGACAAAAACTTCCAAAGCATCTATACTATTTTTTTTTTTTTTGAGACAGAGTTTTGCTTTATCACCCTCGGTAGAGTGCCGTAGCGCCACAGCTCACAGCAATCTCCAACTCATGGGTTTTAGGCCACTCTCGTCTCAGCCTCCCAAGTAGCTGGGACTACAGGCGCCCATCACAACGCCCGGCTATTTTTTTGGTTGTTGCTGCAGTTTGGCCAGGGCCGGGTTTGAACCCACCAACCTTGGTATATGGGGCCGGTGCCCTACTCACTGAGCCACAGGTGCCGCCCCAGCATCTATACAATTTTTAAAGAAACAAATTGAAAGCTTATGTTAATGTTTGGCGACTTTGGTAATTTACAATCCTCTTTGTTATTTTAACAGTCTATAAGGAATATCTGCCAGAAGCAAAGCTCTTCTGAACAGGCCTCCACATCCCCAGCTCTGCAACACCATTAACTTCTCTCCACAGGGGCCTCTCTGCCTCTCTACAAATAACTTGAGTTGAAGCTGATCATCCTCCAACACTCTCCTGCTAGAAGGCAGAGTGGGTGAGCATTTCCTCAGCTCTCCACAGGTACTTCTAAACAACCAGTTCTCAAATTTTAGTTTCAGTTAGAATCACCAGAAGAGCCTGTTAAAAATGTAGATTCCTTTCCACTATTCTCTGTGATTCTCCGTAAGTTGGAGTGTGGAGCCCAGGAATGGTGATTCTGATGCACGTGATGCTTGGTGTATTCTGAGGAACCTGTTGTATAGAACTGCTTCCCCATCCCTGTGCAACACTGACCCGCTCACTCCCCACCCCATCCCTGTGTGCCACTCTACCTCACTGTTCTACCTGCTTTCCAGTCAATCCCAAATATTTACTGGGGGCTGTAGCGTATCTATGTTCTACCCCAACTCTCACCATTATCCTGGGTGTTTCTGACCTTTTGCCTGTCACTGGGCATGTTTTCAGGGAATGATTACATGTTCTAGCAGCAATTGCTTTCAAACTGATATATAGTCTGTCTAAGCTGAAAGTTTTCATAGATCATCAATAATACAGTCTACTATTGAGGGCAATATTTTACTGCTAGCTTGCAAAATTACAAGTTTGAAAAATAAAATATGTAAAAATATTTAAAGTTAAAAAATACAATCTATTAACAGTATGTTACTATATTTTAAAATATAAATTGGAAAATACGAAAATCAAAATAAAATATATTGCATGAGGCTACTTATGCTGATGTAAAATGATGGGGTATAGTAATAACAAAATATGAAGGTGTAGGGTTATCTTTCACTCAGTATACTTCCAGAAATGTCTAACGTTGGTATAGTAATTTGAATCAGGTTTGGAAATTTTTAGTTGGACAAGCACCAAAAAAGCATGAGGGCAGATAAGAGACGGCAGATAAGTGTAAAAAGACGTTTTATAAAAAAGACACTTATACTCAAATATTTACAGTAGCACAATCCACAACTGCCCATCAGTACAGGAGTGGATTAATAAAATGTGGTATATGTGGACAATGGAGTAGTACTCAGCCATAAAAATATGGTGATCTAGTATCTTTTGCAGTAACCTGGATGGAACTGGAGAACATTCTTCCAAGTGAAGTACTGAAGAATGGAAAAACAAACATCACATGTACTCAATACTAAACTGGAAGTAGTTTTTCAAGACATAAGCGCACATATGGAAGTAAAATTCAATGGAAATTAAGTAGGTAGGAGGCGGGAGGGAGGAGATGGGCAAATTTATACCTAACAGGTACAATGCATACCTTCTCCATAAAGGGCTCACTTACAGCTTTGACTTAAAAAAAGGAAAAGAGTGCAACTCAAGTTATGCCTTAGTCTCAGATTTGATTAATTTCTTCATCTCTAATGTCTTTCATCTTTCACACCCCATTCCACTCAGGCCACCTAAACTTGAACAGTTACCCTTTGGACCTTGTCATCTCTCAGGAGGTAACACTTGAATCTCACTTTAAGTAAGTCTAATGACTCACTTTATGATCACAATCTCCTGTTATATCTGTTATTCTATCTGATCAAGAGAGTAAATCTCCTGATTTAACTATTTCCCTCATTTTATTCTCTCTCTCACACACACACACAGACAAACACACATATGTACACACTATCTCAATCTCCCTATCTCATTCAATCATTCAACAAACACTTAACAAGAACTTGCAGTACCACAAACTTTTGGTGGTTCACTTCCTTACCCTCTTGGACTCACCCACTCCCACCCCTTTAGTCCAGATTGTAAACAGATCACAAGTTTAATAAGAAATCATATACTAATCTGCATAAAAGAAATACTGAATTCATTCAGAGACTATCACTGTGGAAATACCTATATGTCTCTAAATTCAAAACAATTCTTCCTAGAGATCAAAAAAACTTATTTATGATTGATTTTATTGACAAATTAAGGAAACAGTCTACAGATTATAATTAACATAAATAAGGCTTTTGGCCTTCATCATAAATTATATTTGAATCTCAATCCAGACTTACTGTAAGTGTATACAATAAATACATATACTTAAAATTTTAATTTGTGGTAATTAAAGAGTATAGTCTACTGCTGAAAAGCAAACACAGTATTAAAATGAATCTAGATTTGCATGGGTTAAAGAATCCTTGAAAAACATTTGCCATATCTCTAAAAGAGTCCAAGATAAACATTTGGTAAACCTGGCCTTCTGAAAAAGGCCCTATCAAATCAATGTTGTCACTGACTGAGCTACTAAATTATTTAGATGTGAGTAATGTGGAAACATTATGTTGTATTAACACATAGTAAGGAGGCAAAGTGCTATTCAAACTCTAGGGTAGAAGGGCTGAAATAGAAAAAATGTCAAATTTTAAGTTATTATAATTCATTCTTTTATTGAGCAATTACTGTGAACTATAAACTGTGCTGTGTGTACACACTCTGACCTAAGGATGATTCTAATCTCTTAAGAAAAGCAGATAAACAAATGGTAAATAAATGAAATTAATGAATAATAAATAAAAAGCAGATGAGTAATTTATTGCATTAGTTTGGTAAGGGTCGGGGTTAGAGGGTAGAAGTATGTCTAAAAGTATGTTATGACAGTTTCATATACAGTAGAACCTCTGTAAGTTAAAAACCCAAGGGACTGTAACAAGCTGGTTAACGCACAGAGGTGGTCGACATAAGGAACTAAGCCTACTGTACTGATACGTACATGTGGTACATATCTGTACCACATGAAACTGACCTATGAAAATTAGGTCAGTTTAAGGAGGTGGACAATGTAGGGAGGTGAGCAACTACAGACGTTCTATTACTGTAGTCTATTTCCTTTCCAAATCTTCTCTTGACTGGTAGAGTACGTTATTTCAGAATGCTAAGTACCGGGGAATGAAGAAACAACTTAGTTCAACAAAACCTTTAAAATTAAAAAAACAATAACAACAAAGACTGCGCACACACAAACTCAGAACAACACGTGCAGGAAAACCAAGGAAACAAGATGTACCAAATCTAAGATTACAATATCCCTTCTCTGTTTTTCCACAGAAGCCTAGAAACATGAATGAACATTCACTTGCCAAACATTTCTAAAAAGCTGGTATATCTATTATGTGCCAGGCATGGTTGGCAAGCTCTAGAAACAAGGTAATGAGAAAGTTCTTGCCCTCACTGCACTTCTATCAAATCACATAAGCTCAGTACAGCAACTTAATACCGGGTAATTCTATCACAATCTCAAGGGCCCCTTTCATCTATTCTAAAATAGCCACACTCAGAGATCTTTGAGGTACTCGTAATGAACTAATTCAAAATTTATAGACTGGAAGTTCTTTAGACCCAGAAATTCTAAGAACCCATTTATAGGACTTAAGGAGGTCTAAGCTCCCTAAATTTGAACACAGAATTTGGTGTACATGTACTTTTTTTTAAAGAGAAGGTTCATAAGCAGAAAAATCCTAAATTATAGATTTTTGTCATAGGCCTTCCACAGGAAAAGTTCCATTTCAGCTACATTTAAGAAGATAATGTTTCTAAATTTGCTAACTATGAATTAATTTACAAGACTTTCAACCATGTGGAGCTAATGTTTGCTTCATCTGGTATGTGTTACAAATTTCTTTCTTTCTTTTTTTTTTTGTTGAGACAGAGTCTCACTATGTCGCCTTGGTAGGTGCCATGGTGTCACAGCTCACAGCAACCTCAAACTCTTGGGCTTAAGTGATTCTCTTGCCTCAGCCTCCCCAAGTAGCTGGGACTATCGGTGCCTGCCATAACACCTGGTTATTTTTTGTTGCAGTTGTCATTGTTGTCTAGCTGGCCCGGGCTGGGTTCAAACCCACCCCCCTTGGTATATGTGGCTGATGCCGTAACCACAGTGCTACGGGCGCTGAGCCATGTTACAAATTTCTAACCTAACGTTTTGCCCATCACTATAACAGCATCCATTATAAATATTATGCAGTTTACAAGTCAAAGACTAATTTGAATTTTTTAAAGATTAAATGTTACTAATCTTTAAAAAATTATTTTTTATTTATAAGCAGAAATATTTTTGTGGTACTGGGCTACAGTATTAGTAGGCTTAGTATTAGCTAAGCTAATACTAAGATTATTACCCTCTTACACATCTAGCCATTGCCCCATCTTAATAAAAAGAGTGACAAACCTAGAAACATTAACATATAAGATAATGACTGGACTGCTGGCAAGGAAACTTCTAGGTTTACATAAATGTGAATACTGAGTATGAGCTTAACTAGGGCTTCTCTTAGGACAGACTAAGAAGTCAAATGCAAAATCAAACACCTGCAGTGAACAAAATCAAAAAATTGACTATTTCATTGCCTGGGCCACAGTGACACCAGCTGGCCAACTAAGGTATGACAACTTAGTAAGCAACCAGTTGATAATATGCAGTATGTGTTAAATAAATCCCATTCTAAGATTTTAAACAATAGGTTAAAAAAAAAAAAGTACCTCAGAAAACTTTGGTATAATCCAATTTTACATATGAATATATTCCAATGCTATCATTTAACTTATTTTCTTTAAAAATTTTTATCTATATTAAAATAGAAAAATAGACTTAAAAGTTAAAAGTAACTTCCTGCTTATTATTATCCCACTGATATGTACTTCAGGAACAGTCAAAAGCAATCCAGGAAGACAGAGTTAAGTTAATGGTGGTTACCCTGGGATGAAGGGAGATGTATTTTCTAGGAGAGGGTGTGAGAGCCTTCTGAGGTCCTGGAAATGTTCTGGGTGGTAGTTCACTTAACATTTGTGTCTCTGGTATTTTGGGTTGTTTTTTTTGAAACATTCTGTCACCCAGGCTAGAGTACAGTGGTGTTATCATAGCTCACCACAAGCTCAAACTCCCAGGGCAGTTCCAGCAAGCCCTCTTACCTCAACCTCCTGAGTATCTAGGACTACAGTATACCCTACCATACCCAGTTTATTTTTCTATTTTGTGTAAAGATGAGGTCTTGTTCTTGTCCAGGCTAGTACTGAACTCCTGGCCTCAAGCAATTCTCCTACCTCAGCTTCCCAAAGTGTTAGGATTATAGGCATGAGCCACCCCACCCAGCCCATTTATGCTTTTTACTATGCATAAACTATATCTCAATAAAAAAGAACAAGAAAAATAATGGGCTTTAGGTGGCATGGGAATTCCCCAACAATGAATGCAACACTTTGTATACATTGTATTTTTCTTAAATAAAGGTTCTTTATTTAAGGTTCTCTTATCCGCTCCCTGATGCAGAATTTTTGTTCACTGTTATATCTCGCAGATACTGGGTAAGTATTTACCCAATCAGTTTATAAATGCCAAAAATAATAAGAAATCGTTAATTAAAATCTTGATATAGTGAGTTATCAGGATGGGTATAAACTAAAAGAAGCTGTATAAGGATTTTGGTAGAGTCTAATGATAGTAACTTAAGTTTTCTTATTATGCAGTCATGTCTTAAAAAGGCTAAAACCTAAAGTGAAAATTTCTTCTGTGTGCTCAGAATTTAAGAGTCTCTTGCTTCTGAGTCACTCTACATTGGGCTACAGTGTTCAGAAACCAAATTAAAGTACGTGCAATTAAAACAATAAGCCTTGAATTTGAAGACACATCACTTCCTTTCAAAAGATAGTTGAGGCAGAAAAATAAACAAACTTCAACAGAATTTTCTAATATCCAATTAAACTGATGTGTCTATAACAGTGGTTTTCAACCAAGAATGAGTTTCTCTCCACCACTCGGGACACTTAGCAATATCTGGACATTTCTTCTTGACACAACTAGAGGGTGCTACTGGTATCTAGTAGGAGAGGCCAGAGATGTGCTAACCATCTCCCAGTACACAGGTCAACGTTCCCCAACAAAGAATTATTAATATCTAGCCCAAAATGTCAATAGTGCTGAGACTGAGAAATCCTGATCTAAATGATCACCTTCTGTTAATGGAATGATTCAAGTACATTTCAACCATGACTTTTTCAAAACTATGCAAACTATTTTTTTTTTTTTTTTTTTT
>NW_003852436.1:12596811-12597925 GCF_000181295.1 Otolemur garnettii | reverse complement strand
ACAGCAACCTCCAACTCCTGGGCTCAAGCGAGTCTCCTGTCTCAGCCTCCCAAGTAGCGGGGACCACAGGCACCCGCCACAACGCCTGGCTATTTTTTTTGGTTGCAGCTGTCATTGTTGTTTGGCGGGCCCGGGCTGGATTTGAAACTGCCACCTTAGGTGTATGTGGCTGGCGCCTTAGCCACTTGAGCCACAGGTGCCAAGCCTATGCAAATTATTTTTAAAATTAAAGTTGTACACTTACATCAAATGTCATAAAAAGGGATGTTTAATGTAAATATCTCCAGGAATAATAACCACCACTATCATTTCTAAGACTAAATTAGACATATTATTTATCTCATTTAAAAGAGAGATGAAAGTAAATAAGATTTTCATTATAGGGATTAGAAAACACCTGAAGAGATTAAATAAATACCTGCTCAAGGTTATATACCACTAGAAATGGCACAGCTGCATTTGAACCTAGATCATCTTCAAACCCATGATATTTCCATTAAAATACATTAAATTTAAATTTTAACTGAAAGGTAGATGAAAATTAAAGGGATCCCAAATTTTATTTCCCACAGAGTCAAGTATGCCACTTTATGATAGCAAGTGAATGGCAAAATCAGAAGGAGTTATTTAGGAATTATGCACTAAAAGACATACAGAGAAGAGATTAGACAGCGCCATTTTTTAAAAGGATAATCCACAGTTAAAGTTTTCGTATCACTAATAAAGTTATAAAGTTGTATGTCAAAATCGTTGGACATACTCTTATTCTGGTCAATTACTGAAAATAATACCAAAGCCTAATAGTTTGCTGGCCTGGAGCTTAATCTCAACAAATTGCTAAAATGACCTACCCTATATAATAACATTAGACCACTGCCTGAAGCCAATTTATGAAAATATTCCTATATTAAATTGTGTCTATTATTTGAACTCAATATTCAAAGGTTTATCACGATTCTTTGCATTAAGAAAAAGAAAAGTGTTCTTACCCTATTAAAGCTATGTTCATGAGCGTCATCAACTTCTCCATTACTAGTCACTGGAATTTCTGCTGCTGAATTCTTGGGAGATTCTTGATCCATGGTAGACTCCTAGAAAAATAAAAGGAAAAAAA
>NW_003852436.1:12586240-12596113 GCF_000181295.1 Otolemur garnettii | reverse complement strand
AAAAAAAAAAAAAAATGCATCTGATTGTTTTAATTGCACTCAATCTTAATATCTTGATTAAAAACAATGACATACTTGTTTTTGCCAGGATGCACTAGCTTTGCTCTTAAATAGCATTATGATAGACCACCACTTAGAAGTGGAAAAATATTACAGAAAGCCAAGCATGGTTGTTAATGCAGCTACAGCAGCTCTATTTTCCAACTGAGATACTGCAAAGAGAAATGAGAGCCCAAGAGTAAAAAGGAGAATTATGTTGGGAACAGATTACTAGCTTAAAAATCTATAAACCCTAGTTGGCAAGTTTTATCAAAATAATTCTATGTCTATTATAGTAGCAGAACTACAAACTTGCTGCTATAAAGCTATAGTAATCAAGACAATGTGGTATTGGTACAAGAACAGACAATTAGATCAATGGAAGATAACAGGGAGCCCAGAAACATATCCACAATAACACAGTCAACTGATCTTTGACAAAGAGCAAATGCAATACAATGGAGAAAAAATCTGACTTTTCCACAATGGTGCTAGGACACTTGGATGTCTACACGCAATGAATCTAAACACACACTTTACAACTTTCATAAAAATTAACTCAAAGTAGAACTCATCATAGACCTAACTGTAAAATACAAAACTATAAAGCTCCTAGAAGAAAAAGAAGAAAATCTAGATGACCTTGGGTATGGTGATGACTTTCTAGATATAACAACAAAGGCATGATCTATGTAAATTAAATGATAAGTTAGATTTCATTAAAATTAAAAATCTCTGGGCCAGGCACAGTCGCTCATACTTGTAATCCTAGCACTCTGGGAGTCTAAAGCAGGTAGATTATCTGAGCTCAGGAGTTTGGGACCAGCCCAAGCCAAGAGTAAGAACCTATCTCAACTATAAACAGAAAAACTAGGCAGGAGTCATGGCAGGTGTCTATAGTCACAGCTACTTGAGAGAGGCAAGAGGATCTCCTGAGCACAGGAGTTTGAAGTTGCTGTAAGCTATGATGATGCCACAGCACTCTACCCAGGGCAACAGAGTGAGATTCTTTCTCTCTCTCAAAAAAAAAAAAAAAATTAAATTAAATTAAAATTTTCTGCTTTGTAAAAGACAATGTCAAGAGAATGGAAAGACAAGGTACAGACTGGGAGAAAATATTTGCACAGGACACATCTGATAAATAACTGTCAGGGGTATCCAACCCTTTTTTTCTTGCCACGCACTGGAAGAAGAAGAGTTGTCTTGGACCATATTAGAAACACAAATGTGACCCAGTGCGGTGGCTCATGCCCTATATCCTACCACTCTGCGAAGCCAAGGCAGGAAGATGTCTTGAGTTCCGAAGTTCGATAGCAGTCTGAGTAAGAGTAATATCTACTCTCTATTAAAAACAGAAAAATTAGCCAGGCGTTTTGGAAAGGTCTGTCATCCCAGCTACTTGGGAGGCTGAGGCAAGATGATGGCTTGAACCCAGGAGTTTGAGGTTGCTGTAAGCTATGCTGACCTCATGGCACCCTAGCCTGGGGAACAGAGTCAGACTCTGTCCCAAAAAATAAGTAAAAAGTTATGTAAAAGTAAAGTAAAATTAACAGACACTAATAAAAGATGGTGAGCCAAAAAACAGTCAGTGCATAATTTTCATGACATCCGACAACACAGACAAGCAAAACAAACCTCAAAAAGTCTGCATGTGGCCTGTGAGACTCAGGTTGGACATCCCTGAAAATACATAAAGAACTCAATACTCAACAATAAGAAAACAAATAACCCAACTGAAAAATGGGCAAAAGACCTGAACAGATATTTCATCAAAGACAATATGCAGATGGCAATTAAGCATATGAAAAGATGTTCAACATCCTAAGTCATTATATACATATTAAAATGGGTTTTTTTGGGGGGGATATATTTTAATTTTTGCATTAAGAGAAAAAGAGGACAAGGATGTAGAGCCATAGGAACTCACACTCATGTCTGAGAGTGGGAACACAACATGGTACAGTCACTGGGAAAGATAGTTTGGCAGTTACTTACAAAATTAAACATCCTCTTACCATTCAATCTAGCATTCATTTGGTATGTTCCCAAATGAACTGAAAACTTATAGAGAAATCTGCACGAAGATGTTTACAGTGGGGTTTATTTATAGTTACCAAAATTTAGAAGAAAACACTGTCCTTTAGTAGGTGAATGGATATACTTGGTATATCCATAAATAGAGTACTATTCAGCACTAAATATAAAGGAGCTATCAAACCATGAGAAGAAACAATGGAAATTTATATGCATGTTACTAAAGGAAAGAATCCAAAGTGTTCATGGTTGTGCTGTTTTAGATAAGGTGGTCAGGGAAAACCTCAGAAGAGGTATCATATTTTTGTGAGCCCTGATAAAGGGGGAGAGTGATGAAGTAGGAGTAGTTCGAACAGGTAGAGGAAACAGTAAGTACAAATACAGAAGGGATCATGTTCAGCTTTTTAAGGGGTGACAGACGAGAAGGCCATGTGGCATGAGGGGAGAGAGCAAGAGGGGAACAGGAGGAAATGGAGAGAGGCAGCCAGGAGAAAGAACATGTGTGGCCTGAGAGACCACCATCAGAACTCTGGAACTTTTCTGAAGGAGATGAGAAAGCCACCTGACAGTTTTGAACAATGGAGTGAAACAATCTGACTTACGTTTAAAAAGGATTGGTCTTTTGCTGCTCTGCTGAATTAATAAGCAGAAGCAAGGAGAACAATTAGGAGCCTTCTGGAATAACCTAGGCAAGAAAGGATGGTGGCTTGGAGCAGAGTGACAGGACTTTGGACATAAGAAGTGGCTAGATTCCAAATATATTCTGAAGGTAAAGCCAATAGGAAGTCCTTACGGACAGTTGTGAAAAATGAAAAGGGGGAGGACAAGGATAGAGTTTTGGCCCGAATAGCTGCGAAGATGAAATTCCCATTAAAAGAGCAGGGAAAGAGAGGGAGAGGAGCACAATGTAGGGGAAATACCTAGAATTTTGTTTAGAACATATTAGGTTTATAGCCTATTACACATTCAAGTGGAGAAAGCAGGTGTATTGGATATATAACCCCAAACTCCAGAGAAAAGCTTGAATAGTCTGTTCTTTCCTTTCAGTTTAACCTCCCACAAGCTGTTTTCTAAAATGCAGGTGTCCCTCCATATCTGTGGGTTTCCCATCTGTGGATTTGACCAAACTCGGGTTGAAAATATTCAGGAAAACAATACAATTAAAAACAATGATACAATGATAAAAATTAATATAAAATTTAAAAATACAATGTAACAACTAATTACATAGCTTGAACTCACGAATAAGAAATATGAAAGACATTAGTGTATAGATGGCATTTAAATCTCTTTGGATGAGATCACTTAGACCAGGAGTCAACAAACCTTGTAGAAGGTTAAATAGTAATAGCTTAGGCTCTGTGGGTTATAACATCCCTGTTGCAACTGCTCAATTTGCTATTGTAGCCTCAAAGCAGCCATAGGCCTGACACAGTGGCTCATGCCTGTCACTAGCACTCTGGGAGCCAGAGAGTGGTGGACTGCTTGAGTGCAGGAGTTTAGGACTAGCCCAAGCAAGAGCAAGACCCCCTCTCTACAAAAACTAGTCAGGTGTGGTGGCTGGTAACTGTAGTCCCAGCTGCTTGGAAGGCTGAGGCAAGAGGACTGCTTGAGCCCTGGAGTTTGAGGTTGCTGTGAGCTATGATACCATAGCACGCTACCCAGGGCGACAGAGTGAGACTCTGTCTCCAAATAAACAAAACAAATAAAAGCAGCCACAGATACTATATAAATGAATGAGCATGGATTTGGCCTGATCCCTGCCCTAGAAAGTCTGTATAAAATTTTTTTAAGGTGTCTAAATATTATATTCTGAGAAACCCCAACATCTGAAGCATGAGATCTTATAAGGAATGGCATGGATAAGAGTAGAACTGAAACAGACGTCTGAGGTTTCTGATTCTGAGACTGACAGAATGAAGGTAAGGAAAGCTATTTGTAAGTCTATTTTACAGTTCAGGCAAGAAATCCTAAAGATCAGAATTAAAGTTCTTTGAATAGAAAAGGGTAGATTCAAGACACATTAAGGAGGCAGAAGTAAGAGATTTATAGAATAACTGGAGTGTGGGGAGTGAAAATGGAGGAGGAATCTAGAAGGACCTACCTCCCCTACTGCCCTCCAACTTGTGGCTTGGGCAACTAGAAGATGAATGCGTCACTCACCAAAGTGGGAAAAGCAGGAGGTTCAGAGAATGAGTTCAGTTGTAGGCATTCTGACTTTGAAAATGTTTCTAGGGTATCCAAGTCCTCCAATACACTAAGACTTTTGAAATGCAGGTCTAGAGCTCCAGGCTGAAGACATAAATCTGGAAGTTATAACGGCAGGGCTGTAGATGGCATGAACTGAAAAGAGTAACAAGAGGAAAACACAAGTGAACCAGCCTGTGGAACATTACAATGCAGGGGCCACTGCAGAAAAAATTCCAGGGCACAGGGAGTACCCGGTTCATGATGCAGACACAGCAGAGAAAATTACAGCAGTGGAACTATGTATTGCTCTAGTTTGTGACTTTACGTAGAAACAGATGTTCTGAAATAAAAAATATAATGATAAGCCAATACCACTCTGTCCCATAAAGCAGATAATGAGAATATCTTTTGCAAAAGATACACAAACATTCCTACTATTATCTTTACCTTCTCTTTCCCACTAAGAATGACCCTCTTTGGGGAACATCATTTACTAACCATTAATTATAGTACTGAAAATTAATGGCCAATACACAAATCAGCAAAATGGGGCCTCAAACCAAAAACTCCACGATACCTCATGCATTCTTTAAATTGAAATTGAATTTAAATTTAAGCTGGATACCCAAAATAATTACCCAAAGGCTTTGGGGAAATAATTATGTCCTTTAGAAATAAAAATAGCATCTCTTTTGTATTTAGAGTCATGTTACTTAAGGTCCTTCACAACGGAGTCCAATCAACTTTCTGAGGTTTACCTCTCTTTACTGTTCTACAGATCTCTCAACACTACATTTACTACTTGTCATTTCTGGAACATGAAAAGCTCTTTAATATCTGTGAACATCTGTTAAATTGTTCCCAATGTTTAAAATATTCTCCCATCTTTAGAATCTAATAAGAACCTGTCCATATCTTACTTAAAGCTCAATTCAAATGGTCTCTTTTCTATAAGACTTATTCCAAAGCCTCAGAGAGACCACATAGTATAATGAGAAAGGTGGGGACTTTGCAGTACAACACTCCTGGGTTAAAATCCCAGTCGTACATTATAACAGCTGCTTTGTGATCTTCATCAGTTAATCTTATTTTCTCATCTATAAAATTCAGAAAATATACACATCTCAAATAACACTTCAGGAAATTAAATAAAGATGTATTTAAAGGACTTATAAAGAGTAGCAACCATACAATAGGCATTCACTGAATAAAAATGATGCTTCCAGCTGTATGCTGGTAAATGTTTAGCAAACAGTTCTCCACATTACAAAAAAAAAAGAAAAGAAAAGAAAAAACAAAGGTGGCGCTCGTACATAGCGGGTAGGGTGCCGGCCACATACACCAAGGGTGGCGGGTTTGAGCCCAGCCCAGGCCAGGTAAACAACAATGACAATTACAACAAAAAAATAGCTGGGTCTTGTGGTGGGTGCCTACAGTCCCAGCTACTTGGCAGGCTGAGGCAAAAGAATCGCTTAAGCCTAAGAGTTTGAGATTGCTGTGAGCTGTGACACTATAGCACTCTACTGAAGGCAACATAGTGAGACACTGAGGTGGGATAGGAAACCCCCGAAACCCCTAACCTGTGCTTGAAAGAAGGAAGTAAAGTAGCTAAAATAAAAATTAAGGAACAAGAGAAGCGTCCAGTGTGGCACTGCAATTATTGCCTGACCCATTGTTCAGAGTAAAATTGTTTTCTTGCCCAGACCTGTGATCTGTGACTGCTGATCTGTGACTGCTGTAACTGTAAGTGCTCAAATGTTTTTTGCTTCTGTAACAAACCAATGATGAAAGTCAGTTGCTTGCTTGTTGGCTGGACTGCACGTAGCCCCCTGATAGTATAGATAATTTACCCGGTATAAACCCTTCCCTTCTCATGGCCTGTACTGTTCCCTCTGTATCCACGTACAGGGACAGTCGGTTGGCCTACCTAATAAAGACTCCTTAAATTGGTTTTAATTAATTGATGTCTCTGGTGGTCCTTTAAAATGTTGCACTCTGTAACAACTCTGGCTCAAAAACAAAAACAAAAAAAGGAAAAAAAAGCTCTCACTTCAATGTTTGCCGTTTTGTGGTATCAGTACTCCTACTGTGGCTTTTTTTTTGAGACAGAGTCTCACTATGTCACCCTCAGTAGAGTGCTGTAGGGTCATAGCTCACAGCAACCTCAAACTCTTATACTTAAGCGATTCTCGATTCTCTTGCCTTAGCCTCCCAAGTAGCTGGGATTACAGGTGCCCACCATGACACCCGGGTATTTTTAGAGACAGAGTCTTAACTGTTGCTCAGGCTGGTCTTTAATTCCTTAGCTCAAGCAATCCATTGCCTCCCAGAGTGCTAGGATTACAGGTGTGGGCTACCATGCTGAGCCTAAATTTATGTAATTTAAAAAATAATAGCTGTGTTTAACACCTGGCTTACAAGTTCTTGAAATCTTAATAGTCAGCTTTTGCAGGTTAGTACAAACTAGCACTAACCACCACTGAATTATTTCCAAGTTAGAAAGTATATACTCTACAATAGTGCAATCTTTGAAAATCCAATATTTGTGGATATCACATTCCAGGTAATGATGGTATCTATTTGGAGATGATCTAAAAACATTCTCATGTGGCAAATCTACACACAAACAGGAAGTTGGATTTACTATTATATTCATGAACAAAACGCTGAGCACATTTTATTCACTTTTCATAAAGCAATAACAAAATTACAGGTCTTTTCTTTTGTTCCTTGTTAATTTCAAATACATTCTAAAACCACAATCATTTTTGAGAAGATCAAAACTGAACAAATACTCCCATGTAACTACAATACTGCTTTAGGTACTAACAAAAAAAGTACGTTTGTTTTATAATAAGTAATTTTCTTGATTCGTATGTTGTAAAATGTACTTTAAACGTAGAATTAGGGCCAGGCGTGGTGCCTCATGCCTGTAATCCTAGCACACTGAGAGGTCGAGGCAGGCAGATCTCCTGAACTGACAAGTTCAATACCAGCCTGAGCTAGATAGAGCAAGACCTCGCCTCTAAAAATAGCTGGGTGTTGTGGTGGGCACCTGTAGTCCCAGCTATGTGGGAGGCTGAGGCAAGAGGATTGCTTGAACCCAAGAGTTTGAAGTTGCTGGGTGCTATGATGCCACAGCACTCTACCAGGGGGACAAAGTGAGAATGTTTCAAGAAAAAAAAAAAAAGGTAGAAATAGTCTTGTAACATGAAGAAAAATGCAAAATCAAAAAACATGAGAGTGGAACTGACATCGAGCATTAGTCTATTGTACAACCAAAATAGTGAGAACTGGAAACTAACTTCTTAAATCCTTTCAATGGGTCAAAGGTGGGAATAAATTAACATAGCACATCCCTAATAAAGATTTTTACAGCTGGTGCTTCATTCCTGAAAGGTACAGCAAGTCCTCTGGAGAGGCAATGGAACATTTCATTCATACATGCCAATGATTCTCAACTCTCTGTGAAACAGTTTGGATATTTGGCCCCTCCAAGTTCATGTTGAATTTGATTCCCAGTATTGAATCTGGAAGGCAGCTGGGTGATGGGGTAGATTCCTCACGAACAGGCTGGTGCTGGCCCTGAGATAATGAGTGAGTTCTTTATTAGTTCATGTGAGAACTGACTTATTTAAAAGAACATGGGCTCTCTCCTACTCCTTCTCTTGCTATGTGATATGTCTGATACTTTTTGCTTTCCAAATTGTTTGGAAGCTCCCTAAAGCCCTTACCAGAAGCAGAAGCTGGTGGCCATCTCCCTGAATAGTCTGCTAAGTCATGAGCCAAATAAACCTCTTTTCTTTATAAATTACTCAGTCTCAGGTATTCCTTTACAGCAATACAAAAACAGACTAACACATTCTGCATCTTAGAACTATCCAGGGAGCTTTTTAACCTCTCTTCAGAGATCCTGATTTAATGATGGGTCCCAGTAAATTCCTATACAATAGACAAGTGATTCTTATGTGCAGCCAAGTGAGAACCAATGCTGTCAGCATATCCTAGAAAAGAGGGGAAGGTTAACACAGAAAAATCAGCTATACAAAGATTCATTGTGTTTACATAAAACCCAAGAACACTTACTGTTACTTAAAGCCTTGTGTTACCTACAGCCATAATCTTTGACACTTTGAAAAACAAACAGAAAACCTTAGTATGGGGGAAGGTCTACAAAGTCATTCAGCTTAACTTGGCGTGCAGATTAAAACTACTAATAAGATACCACATACACCCATTAGAATGGTCAAAATTAGAAGAACTGACAAAACCAAGGGGAGAAGTAAAACTTGGTAAAATCACTATTTCACAGTACTATTAGAGTTAAACATATACCTATAACCTAGCAATTTCATTCCTAATACACCCAAGAAAAATAAATGTACATGCCCATCAACAGATAAATACAAGAATATTCACAGCAGCTTTATTCAAAATAGCCAAAAACTACAAACAATCCTAATGTCCTTCAAATAAACTGTGGTAGAGTTAACAAATGGAATACCACACAATAATAAAACAGAACTTCTGCATCAAAAAACATGGACAGGGTGGGCACAGTGGCTCATGCCTGTAATCCTAACACTCAGGAAAGTCGAGGCAGGAAGACTGCTTGAGCTCAGGATTTTGAGACCAGCCTGATTAAGAGTGAGACACTATCTCTACTAAAAATAGAAAAATTATCTGGGTGTCGTGGCAGCTAATAGTCCCAGTTATTCCGAAGGCTGAGAAAGAGGGATGACTTGAACCAAGGAGTCTGAGGTTCTTATGAGGTAGGCTGATGCTACAGCACTCTAGCCTGGGCAACAAAGTGAGAGTCCATCTCACAAACAAACAAAAAAGATGGACATGCTGAACATTCAGATACAATATTCGGCAAATGAAGCCAGAACCAAAGATTCATAGTGTATCATTCAATTCAAAAAGGAAACAGTAATAATGATGACAGTAGGCAGAAGAGTGGTTATCTTAGGTGGGATAATACTGAGTCATAACCTTCTGGTAGAAAACTATTTCTCTGGTCAGACAGAATGTGCAAAAACAGTAAAGAAAAAACTGATAACCTGTACTACATCAAAATTAAAACTTCTTTTCAAAAGATACCATTAAAAAATGAAAAGGCAAGCCACAGACACTAAGAAAATTAGTTGCAACATCCATATCTGATAAATGACTGCTACTCAAACTTTATAAGTAATTCTTGCAATTCAATAATAAGAGAACATGAACAAAAATTGGCCAAAATTTTAACGGACACTTCAGAAAATATATGAATAACAAATAATTACATGAAAAGATGCTCAACATCATTAGACACCAAGAAAATACAAATTAAAACCACAATAATGACAGTTCATGGTTAAGTTCAATAAAACCAATTACCATATCCCAGGGTTTTATTTTGCATAAGGATATTGTTATTGTTACCTAGAGTTACACTTTTAACATATAAGCATAAATAAAAGAATTAAAAACATTTATATAGATAGGGAATTATACTACCCATATGTAACATGCGCCCTTATTTTTTCCTCAAAAATTTGGGCAAAAATGTGTGCATTATACACAGCAAAACACACTTCTTCATTTTGGAGAACTCTTCAGCAATTT
>NW_003852436.1:12562847-12585978 GCF_000181295.1 Otolemur garnettii | reverse complement strand
GGTTGAGCTATAGGCACCGAGCCAGCAATTTCTTATAGAAGTAAATATATACACTTGACCATATGAGTTTGCCACACTACACATAAGCATTTACCAAAGAGCAATGAAAACAAATGTCCTGACTTATATACATATATTCATAGCAGCTGTATTCATCAGAGCCTAAAACTACAAAAAAAGGTCTATAAAAGGTTAATGAGTAAATACATTGTGTAGATCTGCACAATGAAATATTCCTCAGCAATAAAAAGGAATGAACTACTGACTTGTGCAACAACTCTTAATTTCAAAACACTCTGCTGAGTCAAAAAGGCAAACACAAAAAGAATATATATTATATGATTTCATTTATACAGAATTCTAGGACATACAAAACTAATCTGTTACGACAGATCAGTGGTTGCCTGGGGAGGGTAGTGGTATAAGAGAGAACTGATTGCAAAAGGGCACAAGAAACTTCAGGGTGATGGAAATACTCTGCATTTTGATTGTGACTATAGTTTCCCAAGTTTATTCACTGGACTATGTTAAAATTCACAATTTGATTGTGACTATAGTTTCCCAAGTTTATTCACTGGACAATGTTAAAATTCATTGGACTATGTATCTAAAATGAGTGCATTTATATTATATATAAATTTATCTCAATAACCTGTGGATTTATTTTGGAAAAAAAAAGGTAAAATTCCATTTTATCATCTCTAACAGCAGAGGACCTATTTTTCCTGTAAGCCCAAAATCTAACCATAGGGCAAACCACATTAGTCTGGTAGGGGGAGAACCTGATCACAGTACCCAACTACTTACCCACAAAATATAAATTATACCAACACTCTTTCACTACAAAAATTACTGCACAGTTCTAAGTATCATTTACAAACATATATACCCTGTTTGATCCAGAGTCTGGTTAGGGTTAGGAAATATTGCCTCTGGGAGAGTAAAGCATAAAATGCAATCTGGAAGAAAAAAAATCCCTCTGTTCCGCATCATAGATCTTTTATAACAGCAATAGAGGCATAACTGGTTTGCCAAGTCAGATATTAGCCAAGAATTGCGCATATCTCATTCTTTTTGGCTGCCCAACTCCGTACCCAATCCAAGTTGGGGAAAGCCTCCACACTGGGAGGCTTGGGGGGAAGGCAGAGCCTGCCTTGTATTATATACAATCTCAAGATACTGATAAACAAGCAACTATCCGAAGTCAGATTGCTTTGGTTCAATTCATGGCTCAACTCCCAAGTAGCTATGAACCTCAGGCATCTTCCTAAAGCTCTCTTTCCTCATCTGTAAAATGATTATATAGTACCTACCAAATAGCATTGCTATACCATCAAATAAAATATACACGAATTTCTTAGAAAAGTGCCTGGAATACAATAAGGACTATCTACATAAATATTATGCTTCCCAAGTTCTAAGGCACTGCCATTCCGACCTAAACTCTGTCAAATCAAAGGTGCTAGCCATGGACTTAGAAACTAGTGCTAATAAGGATTATAAAGGGACTCACTCATGGGCAACATTAACTGCAGCAAGATCAAATTCCTGGGTTAGCAGTGGCCATAGCACTAGTGACAACAGCCGGTCAGTCACCAGAGCCGGAGGTACTGACAGAGCAAGCTACATGTGGGGCTAAACATTCTGGCATCCTCACTGGACCACAGTGAATAATGCTCTGGATCAATATTCATAGATGAATAGCCTGGATCCTGTTTTTCCAACTCTCCTAACAATTCTATATGCTACCCCATATCCTCTTAATAAGTCCTTTTTCTGAGTAAAGGAGCTGGAGCCGGTTTCTTAACTACTTCCCACATAAGACTTTGAAATCAGACTTACAGTCAGTAAGTAGACAAATGGAAAATGGTCTTCTAATATCTGTATGAATGCTTTTGAGCTTTTCAGAATGTCAGAATGCTGTGAAACTTGTTCGGTAGCTACATGGTTTCCTACTCTACTACCAAGAGTAATCATTAAAAAGGTGGACTTCACTGAGTTTTTACTAAATGCCAGGCACTGTGTTAATCACACTGCAGAAATTATTTCATTTAACCCTCACAAGGGCCCTGTGAGGTAAATATGACTTTCTTAATTTTAACAGATGAGAAGACTGAGCCTGGAAAGATAAAGGAATCGAACTAATTTAAATAATGCATCTTCTTGCAAATGAAGCTCTACTGTTGTGCCCAGGAGTTCCACAAAGACTACACTGCCAAACAAGTTAAACTTAAAGAGTCCTTTTATTGAAGAGCCCCAGTCGGCAACTGCCTCAATGTCCCAACATGGGGTATCTGAGAGCAGCCCCAGGTGCTTAAGGGGTTGGGTTTTTAAGGCTTGGTCTACATCCTGGTTGGCATGCAGGCTGTCCAGGTGCATCAGGTAGGGTAGCAAGCAAGCATTGTACAGAAGCAGAATTTTGTGGTTAATTATATGTCATATGTCTTTGTTTTAATATTTCCCCCTATACATCGTAGTTTCAGTACTTTCCCCCCATACATCTTAGTTTCAGTACTTTCCCCACCTGGTACTGTTTAAAGGTCAGTTCAGGGACAGTTGGTGCCTCCCAGTTCTTTTCTCAGGGAGTTAGCTAAGAAAGAAACGGAGTGAACTAGAAGCAAGAAATCAATCAGTATTTTTTCATTTATCTTGGGAGTGAAATATACTTATTCTATTTTTTTTCTTTGAAAGCTTGCAGTCCAGAAATTTGCTGGTATTTTTCCATTATAGCCTAGGCCTGACACCTTTCTGTCTTAGCCTAGGCCCACTAGGCCTAACACTACAAGAGTAAGAGTCTATACTTAATGAGGACTTACTATGTGCCAGGCACTGTTCTGCGAGTTTTTTTTTTGGAGACGGAGCCTCAAGCTATCCCCCGGGTAGAGTGCCATGGCATGACGCTCACAGCAACCTCCAATTCCTGGGCTCAAGCGAGTCTCCTGCCTCAGCCTCCCAAGTAGCTGGGACTACAGGCGCCCGCCACAATGCCTGG
Source organism: Otolemur garnettii (assembly GCF_000181295.1). Classification (NCBI taxonomy): domain Eukaryota; kingdom Metazoa; phylum Chordata; class Mammalia; order Primates; family Galagidae; genus Otolemur; species Otolemur garnettii. The sequence continues at coordinate 12,582,986 of NW_003852436.1, read as the reverse complement.
CCATTTTTTAGTTGCAGCCATCATTGTTGTTTGGCGGGCCCGGGCTGGGGATTTGAACCCGCCAGCTTAGGTGTATGTGGCTGGCGCCCTAGCCGCTTGAGCCACAGGCGCCGAGCCTATTATTCCTGTTTCACAAGAAAACAAAAAGATTAGGGAGCCAGAAAGGGATGAACTGGTGATTCAAACCTGGCAAACTGGTTTGAGTTTTTACCCCCTACATTATTCTGCCCCTCTAAAAGTGACTGAAATACATGAATGGGACTTTCCAACCCATACTATATACTGTGTATCAAACGCACTGCTTTCTTGATGTTGACAACTTGTACTGTTGTTTCTTCTATTTCCAGATCATCTTCCACAGTTAAGGAGTGGCACCTGTCTTAATTTACTCTGTCCATTCACTTCCACAACTCAAGATTGAAGCATCATCTCCATTTATCTCATTAGGGCTTTCTGCTAATCCCAGAGCCCTAGATCTCACAGCTACATCCAGGAGCCTCCTCCTCCTAGCAGTTGGCAGTTGAAGAATTAAACTAGCGTACCTGGGAATCAGAAGTTCCAGAGGAACAAGCCTATTGCAGAAAACAGCATCAATTCTTGGAAAATATGCATGCACTACTATTGATCCTGGCAGTTCAGTGGTTCTCAAACAGGGGATGTGAGGGGTAGTTTTTGGACAACCCTTCTGCCTCCAAACATTTAGCAGTGTCTGCTTGTTGTGGCTGGGGATAGCGTGCTACTGGCATTTTGAAGGTAGAAGCCAGGGATTCTATAATGTTGTACAGAACAATCCCCCACAATAAAAAATTATCCAACCAAATATGTTAGTCATGTCAAGTTGAGAAACTGTAAATAGCCTGATGTGATATTGTTTCTTAGACTAAATGGCCTCATGGGTCTTAATATTTACTCAAAATGTCATAAATACAACCCTTTCAATTGCATTAGAGGAGAACAGCTCCCCCTGCCTTCTTTTGGTGGATTAAATAGCATTGCAGCAAACTTTCTCAGCATTATAATAGGTGCTTACAGTTTAAACCCCCACCTGCTTCTCTAGCTACTTCTCATATCATGCTCTTCCTTCACAATGGCCAGTGTGGACAGTAGACAAATGTTCACTATCTTAATCTTCACGATACACAGTAACTCCTCTGTGACAATTCAACTCCTTGTCTAAAGTCCTTTCTATACCTGTCCAAGACCCAGGGCTAAAAGAAAAATATTCATATAATCTTTTTCCTGTGCTACTTATACCATAATATAACATTTGACAGTTTAGCACTTATAGGTGAATATCAGATGGAAAATAAAAGAGACATCATTAACAAAGGCTTAATCAAAGACTAAAAACTATCTTAATAAGGCAAAAGAAAGGCATGCTAAAAATAAGGTTCTTGCTGTTACCAATACACTAGATCAGGTGTCCACAAACTACGGCCCGCGGGCCACATGCAGCCCACCTAGGACATTTATCCGGCCTTCCAGGTGTTTTTGCCACCGCTGCCTGTTCTGCTTAGCAGCCGACTCATCCCGGGGCCCGCAGTCCGGCCCTCCAATAGTCTGAGGGACAGTGATCTGGCCCCCTGTTTAAAAAGTTTGAGGACCCCTGCACTAGATTATTTGTAGTGAAACTTAATTTCTAAAACGCTTAAAACAATGCAGAAACTTTCTAGAAAGGATATAAAAGAACTTGTCTTAGCCTTTTTTAGATGTGTGGAACTAAAAATAGAAGGCATTATATCTTCTAAAACACACACATTTAACATTGTCCTTTAATCCAGTTTACCACTAAGCAAGCAAAACCAAAGTAGTACGATAATAAGATTAAAGTTTTTCTAGTTGTTTCTTAAATCTATTATTTTTTTAAGTTTTTTTTTGAGACAGTCTCACTTTGCCGCCCTCAGTAGAGTGCCATGGCATCATAGCTCACAGCAATCTCAAACTCCTGGGCTCAAGTGATTCTCCTGTCTTACCCTCCTGACTAGCTGGGACTACAGGCGCCTGCTACAACACCCAGCTATTTTTAGAGACGGGGTCTTGGTCTTGCTCATGCTGGTCTCAAACCCTTGAGCACAAGCAATTCACCTGCCTCAGCCTCCCAGAATGCTAGGATTACAGGTGTGAGCCACCACATCCGGCCTTAAAAAGTTATTTTAAAATGCAATAAAAAGTATTGTGAAACATTTCTAATGCTCTGGGCAATGACTGTATATGTTCAGTAGGTATTTTGTCCTGCTACCAACTCTTCTAACTTAAAAGACTAAATTCTTAATTTCAGTCAATTCTACACAAAGCAGTGAAAAAAAGTGAATAGTGAAAGAAGAAAGAAGCCAATTCAACCTAACTGTTCCAATTATGGCTTCAAACAATGAAGTTCGCAGTGCTTCCTGGACTAATTATGCATCTCAACAGAGACCATATTTTGTTCCAATACAAAAAAGCACAAATGCCCTCTGTATTAGATGAAATTATTCAGATTTTTATCTATAAAAAAGTAAGCAATTATATTAAAACACATAATTCAAATAGTCTTTGAAAATTCCTTCTGCATTAGTAAAAATACGACCTTTAAAAAGTGTTAGTGTATTTATTACAAAGTGTTAATTCGACATAGTTCAAAGTATTAGGTGAATAAGCCTACTGCAGGCAGTTGCAGGAGAACTAATCAGGGTATTAGCAACATGGCTTTAAGGTCCACCTTTGCCCCTATCTGTACTTTACAGAGTCATTTTATTTCTGTAACTTTCAATTTCTTCATATATAAAATGGAATTTTAACCTAATTTATATATCATACAGCTATTATAAGAATCAAATGTCAATCTACCCTGTAATATGAAAACACTATATAAGATATTATAATTATAGCATACTGTCTTCCGTCGGAAGACCAGAAAAAATACTGGAGTAGCTCCAGTAACACTAGTATTTACCACACAGCTACTCTTCATAACTTTATCACTATGGGTACCCTAACTACATTTTTCTAAAACGGACCATGATTGAGAGAGTTGAAATATGCTGTAAATGCTAACTGTTGGTAGCCTTGATTTTTTTTTTTTTTAATTCCACCTGTCTTGGCAATTTCATGGCTTTAATAGGAAGATGATTCTCAAACCTATTATCACAAATGGAGAAAGTAAATGTAGTAAAATGTGGATAATTACTAACTCAGATGATAAATATATGGAAATTCATTTCCTATTCTGTTCTTTTTTTGCATATGCTATAAATTTTTCTTAAGCAATGTTTTAATGTATTAGTATCAATCTCAAAGCTGTCTTACATTTTCAGGTCCCTGATACACGAATACTGCATTTCAAATCTTCTTGTAACTTTCTCATCTCTGCCTGTCATTCTCATTTCTACGTCAAGCCAGTTGTAGCTGCTAGCTATCTCTTGAACCACATTCCTCCCACTCTTTCCTCGTGGACACTCACTTCCAGCTGCAGAGTCCTCTCCACTGTTTCTCAAACACACCAATCTTACTTTCACTCTTGATGTTCCCTCTGTTTGGAAGGTATTAATTTCCTCCCAGGTTTTCACATGCTTCTCTCCCTCGCCTCATTTAGGTTTCTTTTTAAACACCATCTCCTCAGAAGGGCCTTCCTTGACCAACCTATGTAAATTAGCACTCTTTAGACCTTTATCATGCTTTACAGCAATAAGCACTATTTTACATTATATTGTAAAATAACATGTATATCTCTAACATATCTGTCTCCCTTCCTGATATGTCTACAACATAAAAGCCAACTCTTTAACTTGACATTCAAAATCCTTTCACAGGGCGGTGCCTGTGGCTCAGTGAGTAAGGCGCTGGCCTCATATACAGAGGGTGGCGGGTTCAAACCTGATGCCGGCCAAATTGCAACAAAAAATAGCTGGGTGCTGTGGCAGGCACCTGTAGTCCCAGCTACTTGGGAGGCTGAGGCAAGAGAATTGCCTAAGCCCAAGAGTTTGAGGTTGCTATGAGCTGTGACGCCATGAGCACTCTACCAAGGGCAACAAATTAAAACTCTATCTCTTAAAAAAAAAAAAATCCTTCCATAATTGAAACCATTTTCTTTCCACCATTTACGCTTCTTCAGATACCTTAAAAAATCATACTTACTTATTGTTTCCTCTGTGTTTCTCAATTTCCTTTCTCTATGCTTTTGCTCAAGTACTGACCATCATCCTTCATGTGCTCAAATTCTACCTATGCCATAAGACTCAGTATAAATGCCACCTTCACTGATATTCCTTGCTGATACTCCTCTGAATCACCACAGTGCTTAATCTATAACACTTGAAAGGCATTATTATTCTTCATTCTATCTTAAAATTCCCTCTATTAATCAATAGGCACCTTGAATGCAGGATCTGTACTCAATTTACTTTTTAGATGTCTGAGTTACACAAAAGAGGAAGGCAAATATTTGTATATTTTTCTTGACTATGAGAAATTGGTATGTGTTCTAGTGTTAAAATATTGAAAGGCAGACAGAAGAATTCAGACCATAATCTCAGAGTAAACTAATAAATATCTAGCATAACTTCTTTGCTTGCTTGTTTTGTTGTCATTGTTATTAAAAAATATACTGTATTTGTTTCCCCAATTTCTCACTCCAATGCTTAAATATTTTTTTCCTATTTAGTCTTTTAAATTTACTCATCTTTTCCATAGATCCTTAGCAGCTATGTTAATCCTTCCAAGTTTCAGATGCCTAATGTATAAAATGGAGAAAAGAAGTCAACAGAATTATTGGAGTATTAAATGAGATTATATATGCAAAAACCAATACAATGCCTGGCACCTCATATGCCCTCAATGAATGGCTACTATTTCTTCTTATAAATAAAACTGGCCCATAAATTTTGAAAAAGCAGATTTAAATTAGTAGCGTATTCATAAGTGAGGAGTTTTAAAGTAACAAAATACTCTACTTTAGATAACTATAAATTTAGATAAGCTTTTAAAATGAGACATAAATTCAGTTTATATTCAAGCACATGGGCTTTCCCTTTTTTAAATTACAATATTCCAGTCTGTGCCTGTGGCTCAATGAGTAGGGCTCCAGCCCCATCTACTAAGGGTGGCGGGTTTAAACCTGGCCCCGCCCAAACTGCAACAAATAGCCGGGCATTGTGGCAGGTGCCTGTAGTCCCAGCTACTTGGAAGGCTGAGGCAAGAGAATAGAGTAAGCCCAGGAGTTGGAGATTGCTGTGAGCTGTGACACCATAGCACTCTACTGAGGGTGATAAAGTGAGACTCTGTCTTCAAAATAAATAAATAAATAACTAAATAAATAAATAAATTACAATATTCCCTATGGATGTGACACATTTCAGTGTGGCTAAAAACAAAGGAAATACCAAACATGAATTTTAATGTTAATTTACAGACAAATCTGAACAATCAATTACTTGGCAGTGGTTTCCTTCAGATCACTATCATCCAGGCTTACCTCTCTATTGAGCAGGAAATTTCTAGTTTAGTATCTGTAAGAGTGACATTCATATAGACAAAACTCACAGTGGTAAATCAATAATAGTATATTTTCATTTACTTATTATTGTGAATCCCATCATTGGCTGGGCTATACCAAACTTCCTATAATCATCTCTCAACAGTATAGATTCAGAAAAGTAATCATTAAAAAAATGACATCCATAAACTAAGTACAGTATACATAATTATCTAGTTTCTTAGGACTACATAGAACTACAACACTGCTTTGCCACATGGTAAGTAGCCAAGCTAGTTTAGATCACAAAGAATCCTGAATCCTCTACAAATAACACCTATATTGCTAGCAGGGAATTCCAACCACAGTAGAACCTCTGTAGTTAACCAGCTCCCTACATTGACCACCTCCTTAAACTGACCTAATCTTCATAGACTTGGTATGTACCATATGTACATATCAGTTACAGTAGCTCTAGTTTCTTATATTGATCACCTTTGTATTCTGACCAGTTTGTTACAGTCCCTTAGGTGGTCAACTTACAGAGGTTCTATTGTATAAAGAAATTTACTGAAATGACAGAAATGGAATTCAAAATCTGGATGGCAAAAAAATGAATGGAATTGAAGATAAAGAAGCCCAAGAAATGTTTTAGTAAATTAATGAAAATATTACCAAAAAACTGGACAAATATTAGGAAAGATATAATGGAGCCTAATTAGAGAATTGAAAGGCATCCAGGCAATTTCAAAATATAGAGGAAAGTTTCAGCAACAGAGCAAACCATGAAGAAAGAATCTCGTACCTTGAAGGCAAGGCTCTCTAGCTAACCTAGTCATTTAAACAGGCAGAAGAAAGCAAACACAGAACACTTCCTCAGGGAGATTTGGGACTATGCAAAGCATATATAAACATACAAATTACATAGGTATGCCCAAGGAAGAAGAAGAAAGTGTTAAAGGCATGGGAACTGCAGTTGACAATGTTATTGGAAAAATTTTCCCAAATATCACCAGGGCTTTGGACATCGAGACACTAGATGGTCACTGAACTCCAGGAAGACTCACTGCAAATACACCATCTCTAAGACACGGAGTAATGTAGCCAAAGTCAAAATGAAAGAAAAAAATTCTACAAGCAGCTAGATGCAAACATCTGACCTACAAAGGAAGATCCAACAGGATAATAGCAGATTTATTAGTAGAAACCTTACAAGCCAGAAAGGAGTAGGGATCTTCAAAATCAGGATGTTCTGACTTAAACAGAAGAATTGCCAGCCTAGAATTTTGTGTCTCACAAAATTTTAGATTTGATGGAGAAATTAAATTAGCCTTGAGGAAATCTGTCACAACCAAATCTGCCCTGCAAGAAGTACTCAGATCTGTGGGAGATAAAGAGCAGCATGATAGACTCCTACCAGCGTAAAACTACCCAGAAACTAACAGTCAAAGCCTAGATACCACAACAGCCTAAGGTAAAACAAAGCAATAGGGTTCTGTGTATACCGTGACAAACAGAAATCACCTCAATTAACAAGTCTCTCAGCAAATCTGATGGCTTAAACTCTCCACTGAAGAAATATGGGCTGGCTGAATGGATTTAAAAAATACAAGCCAAGTATCTACTGTTTCCAGGAAACACACCTAACTCACAGGACACATCTAGATTCAGGATAAAGGGATGTAAAACAACATCCCACGCAAATGGAAAAGAAAAGAAAGTGGGTATAGCAATTCTCATCACAGAAAGTACTGACTTCTAGGCCAGGTATGGTGGCTCATGCCTGTAATCCAAGCACTCTGGGAGGCACTCAGGCAGGTGGATTGCCTGAGCTCACGGGTTTGAGATCAGCCTGAGCCAGAGCAAGATCTTGTCTCTAAAAATAGCCGGGCATTGTGGCAGGGCGCCTATAGTCCCAGCTACTTTGGAGGCTGATGCACAAGAATCGCTTGAGCCCAAGAGTTTGAGGTTGCTCTGAGCTATGACGCCACAACACTCTACTAAGGCTGACAAAATGAAACTCTGTCTCAAAAAAAAAAAAAAAAAAAAGACTTCAAAGCAACAAAAGTAAAGAAAGATGATCATTGTATATTGGTAAAGGGAACAATTCAACAAGACATATCAATCCTAAATATTTATACACCTAACACAGGTATTTCCAGATTTATAAAGCAAATCCTACTCAGTCTAAATAAAATGGTAAAGAACAGCTTTGCAATAGATGGTGACTTCAACACTCCACTGACAGAACTGGTCAGATCTTCCAAGTAGAAAATAAACAAAGAAACATTGGACTTAAACATGACTCTGGAACATATGGGCTTAACAGACATTTACAGAATATCCATCTCAATACTACTAAATATATGTTCTTATGTTCTTCTCATCAGGTCATGGATCATTCTTCTCATCAGGTCATGGATAATATCCTAGGCCACAAAAACATGCCTCAACAAAAAGAAGAATACCTGATAAGAAAATTTTAAGAAAAATACCTGATAAGAAAACTCATTGCCTTAAATTCCCACATCCAAAAGTCAGAAAGGGGTCACAAATCAATAATCTAATACATTACCTTAAGGAACTGAAAAAAGAAGAGCAAACCAATTCTAAACCCAGCAGAAGAAAAGAAAAAACAAAGATCAGAGCAGAACTAAATGAAATCATACAGAAGATTAATAAAGCAAAAAGTTGGTTCTTTGAGAAGATAAACAAAATTGACAAGCCTTTGGCCACATTAACCACAAACAAAAAAGGACTCTAATAAGCTCAATCAAAAATGAACAAAGAGAAACAACAACAGATACGGAAATACAAAGGATTATCACTGAATACTATAAAAATCTCTATGCTCATAAACTTGAAAATGTGAAGGAAATGTACAAATTCTCGGAATCATACTACCTCCCTAGACTCAACCAGAAAGAAACAGAATTTCTGAACAGACCAATATCAAGCATCCAAATTGAAGCAACAATAACAAATCTTCTAATCAAAAAAATCCTGGACCAGTTGGTCTCACACTTGAATTTTACCAAACCTACAAAGAATTTGTACCTATATTATAGAAATTATTACATAGCATTTGAAAAGGAAGGAACCCTCCCCAACTCTACAAAGCAAATATCACCTGGATACCAAAGCTAGGAAAGGACATAAAAAATAAATAAAACATCAATATCTCTTATAAATATAGATACAAATATGCTCAATAAAATCTTAACAAACACAGCACATTAAAAAATAATTTATCATGACCAAGTAGGATTCATCTAAGAGATGCAAAGTTGGTTCAAATCTATAAACATAATTCACCACATAAATAGAAGCAAAAATAAAGACCACATGATCCTCTCAGAGATGCAGAAAAAGTATTTGACAAAATATACCACCCTTTTCTGATAAGAACACTTAAGAATATAGGCATAGACAGAACATATCTCAAAAATGATAAAAGCATCTACTACAAATCCACAGCCAACATCATATTGAATGGAGAAAACTGAGAGGATTCCTGCTTAGAACTGGAACCAGACAAGGCCGCCCACTATTCCCACTTTTATTCAACATAGTGCTGAAGTCCTGCTCAGAGAAATCAGACAAGAGAAGGAAATCAAGGGCATCCAAATGGAGAAAGAAGAGGTTAAACTATCACTCTTTGCTGACACTCTTTATTTTATACCTAGAAAACTCCAAAGACTCAACCAAGAGACACCTGGAAATGATAAATACAGTAATGCTTCAGGTTATAAAATCAATGTACAGAAATCAGTAGCTGAGAATCAAATCAAAGACACAATACCCTTCACAGTAGCATCAAAGAAAACGAAATACCTAGAAATATATTTAACAAAAGAGGTAAAAGACTTGTATAAAGAAAATTCTAAAATACTCAGAAATCAGAGGATGTAAACAGATGGAAAAACATACCATATTCATGGTATCAACACTGTTTAAATGTCTATACTACCCAAAGTGATTTACAGACTCAATGTAACCCCATTAAAATACCAACGTCATTTTTCATAGACCTTAAAAAAAAAAAGTTCTACACTTCGAATGGAATCAGAAAACACCTTGAACAGCGAGTGTAATCTTACATAATAAGAACAAATCTGGAGGCATCACTTTACCAGACTTTGGGCTATATTACAGGGCTATGGTAATCAAAACAGCATGGTATTGGCATAAAAATAGAGACGTAAACCTATGGATCAGGACAGATATGAAATCCTCATACTGCCATCTATCTTTGACAAAACAGACAAAAACATACACTGGGGAAAAGAATCCTTATCTAATAAGTGGTGTTTAGAAAATGAGAGAGACTGAAAAAGACTGAAATATGACTTGCACCTCTCTTGTCACTTACAAAAATTAATTCATAATAGACAAGAGACTTAAACCTAAGATATGAAACTATAAGAATCCCAGAAGAAGGGAGGCACCTGTGGCTCAGTGAGTAAGGGCGCCGGCCCCATATACCGAGGGTGGTGGGTTCAAACCCAGCCCCGGCCAAACTGCAACAAAAAATAGCTGGGCATTGCAGTGGGCGCCTGTAGTCCTAGCTACTTGGGAGGCTGAGGCAGAAGAATCACCTAAGCCCAGGAGCTGGAGGTTGCTGGAGTGACACCGCTGCACTCTACCAAGGGCGAAAAAGTGAGATTCTATCTCTACAAAAAAAAAAGAATCCCAGAAGAAAAGGATGGAAAATCTCTTACAGATATTGGCCTAAGCAAAGAATTTATGAAGACCCCAATGGCAATCACAAATAAACAAATGGAACTTGATCAAGGTAAAAAGTTACTACAAAGCCAAGGACACAATCAACAAGCAAACAGAAAACCTACAGAATGGGAGAAAATATTTGCATGCTACATATCCAGAGTTGATAACCAGAATCTACAAAGAACTCAAGCAAATAAATAAGAGAAGATCAAAGCATCCCATTAAAAAATGGGCAAAAGACATGAATAGAAACTTTTCCAATGAAGATAGACTAATGGCCAATGAACACATGAAAAAAATACTCTACATCTCTAATTATCATGGAAATGCAAATCAAAACCAAACTGAGAGGCTCAGCGCCTATAGCTCAAAGAGTAGGGCACCAGCCACATGCACTGAGGCTGGCGGGTTCAAGCCCAGCCCAGGTCTGCTAAACAATGTCAAATGCAACCAAAACATAGCTGGGCATTGTAGAGGGCACTTGTAGTCCCAGCTCCTTGGAAGGCTGAAGCAAGAGAATCGCTTAAGCCCAAGAGTTTGAGGTTGCTGTGAGCTGTGACACTATAGCTCTCTACTGAGGGTGACAAGCTGAGACTCTGTCTCAAAACAAACAAACAAACAAACAAAAAACCATAATGAGATATCACTTAACCCCAGTGAAAATGGCTCATAATATAAAGTCTCAAAGCAACAGATGCTGGTGTGGATGCAGAGAAAGGAACACTCACACACTACTGGTGGGACTACAAACTAGTACAACCTCCGCAGAAAGTAGTATGAAGACACCTCAAAGAACTAAAAGTAGAACTATCATTTGATCCTGTAATCTCTCTACTAGCCATTTACCCAAAGGATAAAAAGAAATTTTATCAAAGAGATGCTTGTACTTGAATGTTTATAGCAGCACAAGCATAAATATGTGGCAACAACCCAAGTGTTCCTCAATACATGAACGGATTAATAAAATGTGGTATATGTATCCCATGAAATTCTTTTCAGTCATAAATTAAGATGATGATCTGGTATCTTTGGTAACAACCTGGATGGAATTGGAGACCATTCTCCTCAGTGAAGTATTATAAGAATGGAAAAATAAGCACTATATGTGCTCAGTACTGAATTGGAATCAATACTAGTATTGATTACTAGGTGATCAATACTTTAAGTGCTCATATGGGAGCAAAACTCAATGAAATTCAAGTTGGTAGGAGAGGAGAAGAAGGGGATAAATTCACACCTAATGGGTACATCACAAACTTCCTGGGTGAAGGGCACGTTTATAACTCTGACTTAAAATAATCAAAAGTAAACTATGTAACCAAAACACGTGTATCCCCATAATATTCTTAAATAAATAAATATATCTGCTAGGTTTTCTCTAATAGAATACTCTGCAACTAATAAAAATAATAACACAGATATATACATTTACATAGAAAAATATGAATGAATCATAAAATAAAAGTATAAATGGGAAATGTGTTTTAAAAAAACAGTATACACAGCAAGTCAATGTTAGAGCCTGAACTGAAACCTAGGTCTCTTGACTGCTTGGAGTTTAAGCCTCTTTCTTGTAAGCCTTATTTTTTTTAATATATTTAGGAAGGGTGCTCACTTCAGGCAGACACTGATGGTTGAAATTAACTTTGAGATTTCTGTGAGTTGAGAGTTAGTGTGACAACACACAGCTAAAATGTAAATACTTAGATACAACACATTATTTTTTTACTAGACATAATGTACTTACTGCAAGGGAACAAAAATGAGGTATCTGTCAATGAGGAAAATGAAAATGAGATCTTTTCCTTAGAGGTAAACTACAAATCCATAAACAATGGAATCACAATGGAAATTTACACAATTGTCTTAAAGAGTATGATCACAAATCAAAAAAGACTTACTTGATGTAAAACTAAATAGCAGGTATTAACATACCCAAAGAAAGAGTGCACCAATCAGAAAAGATGTTGGTTTACTATAGAAGCACAGGCAAGGTTGAATCACAAGGTAAAGTTTGCCTTTGTCTACTTAAGGATGGTATATACTTCAGTGGTTCTCAGACTTTAGTACGTTTCAAAAGTAGCTGCAAGGCTTGTTAAAAACAGAGCAGAAGGCCCTACGCTCAGATTCTTAAGGCTCAAGAATGCGCATTTCTGACAAGTTCCTAGATAATACTGCTGCTGGCTGGGGAACATTTTGAGAATCACTGGTCTATAGGTGCTTTAGTTTTCTACTGCTGTGTAACCACAAACTTAGCAGCTTAAAACACCACCCATATATTAGTTCACAGTTCTATAGGTCAGAAATCTGGAACAGGATGGCTCAGTTCTCTATTAAGACTGAAAACAAGGTCCTCTTTTAACAAAGCCTCTTGTTATTGGCAAGATTCATTCCCAAACAAAGGGGAAAAGGGCCAAAATAAGATAGAGGGAAAAAGCATGAAGTCTTATTTTTCCCTCTATCTCACAAAAATGATCCTAAAAGGGCACTCAAAGATATAAAAAGTGCTCAAACTTAAGATGAGAAACAGGCTAATTAAAACAACACTGAAAGGCTCGGCACCTGTGGCTCAATCGGCTATGGTGCCAGCCACATACACCTAAGGTGGCGGGTTCGAATCCCCAGCCTGGGCCTGCCAAACAACGATGATGGCTGCAACCAAAAAATGGCCAGGTGTTGTGGCGGGCGCCTGTAGTCCCAGCTACTTGGGAGGCAGAGGCAGGAGACTCGCTTGAGCCCAAGAGTTGGAGGTTGCTGTGAGCTGTGATGCCATAGCACTCTACCCAGGGGGATAGCTTGAGGCTCTGTCTCAAAAACAACAACAACAACAACAACAACACTGAAATACCATTTCTCACCTATTAGAGTGGCAAAAAATTTAAAGTATGACAAAACACTCTGTTAAGGAGGATTTCAGGGAAACCGGCACTCTCATACACTGCTAATCAAATAGGCACAACCATTTTTGAAGGAACTTTGATAATGCCTGACAAAATCACATATACATTTACGTTTGGCCCTAGAAATTCCACTTCTAGGAATCTGCCCTGGGAATACATCTCCAACTATACAAAAACATAAACACATTGCAGTATTCTTTGCAAATGTAAAATAGTGCAAACATAGGAAAGTTACCAAATAAACTGCAGTGAATCTAAACTATGAAACAGTGAGGTTAAAAAAAAATAATTATGAGGAGGATCCCTACAATATGGAGTGATTTCTAGGACATGTGATTAATTGAAAAAAGCAAAGTCCAAAAATCTTTAGCTAAGATCCACTTGACAGATAGTAAAATTAGAGGACAAAAGTTTGAGGAAAAATAAGTACTTCCCACAAGATATGCAGCTACTAAAAAGGGAAAGATAGTAGCTTCACAGGGAAAAACTCAGCATCCTTAACCAAGTGATCAAGTAATCATATCAACATCATACACCCCTTAGTACACTAAGAAAGACATAACATTTCTGTAACAAGTTCAGTAAAACCATGAGAAATACTGGACACACTTAAACTGACAGACACTAAAAAGTAACTGATCAGTACTCTTCAACAGGCCTATGGTCATTAAAAACAAAGAAAGTGTGCAAAACTTACAGATCAGAAGAGACTACAGAAAAATAACTAAATTCAGGATAGGTTCCTAGATAGGATCCTGGAACCAAAAAAGAACAGTAGTTGCAAATTTAGTTTAATTCAAATAAAGTCTGAAGTTTAATTAATAATATTACACCAACATTAATTTCCTTCTCTTTGTAATTTTTTATGGTTATGTAAAATGTTAACATTAGGGGAAATGAGGTGAGGAACGTAAGGGAACTCTCAGTCTGCACTATTTTTGTTCTTTAAATCTAAAATTAGATTAAAATATGAGTTTTTAAAAAACAGTATGAAATTCTGAGCAAAGGTAGAGGAATTACCCTTTAGAAAGAAGGAAGAATACACCAACAGGCTAATCTCCCTAATATATACAGAAGTCTTCATACTGAGGCCAGAGTGAAAGGAAGATGGAACCTATAGAGAAAGTGACAAGTGAAATGAAAAATGGAAGTAATCCAAGGCAGTTCATTTTTGCTACCTTTTACTATGTTGTGAAATAGGAGTTATCTCTGTTTGCCTGTACTGAACAGCAGAATAAACTAGGAAAATACTAGTAACCCCTCTACCCCTACTGTCCACAATTTAGCTTTACACCCTTAGTCACTTAGCGGCCATCTCAATTAACAGATCAAGAGATCACAAGAAAAGGAATAAGTGCAGTACAATAAAATACTCTGAGAGAAAGAGAGACTACATTCACATAACTTTTGTCACAGTGTTGCTATGGTTGGATATGTGACCCCCTCCAAACCTCATGTTAAAATTTGATCCCAGTGTTGGAGGTGGGGCCTAATAGTAGGTTTTTGGATCATTCAGGCAGATTCCTCATGAATGGTTTGGTGCCCTTGAGGTGAGTGAGTCTCTATTATTTCCCAGCAGAGCTGGTTGTTAAAAGCTCCTTTCCCATCCCTCCCTCCCCGTCCATGTGATGTCTGCACATACTATCTTCCCTGAGCTCACTAGAAGCCAAGCGGATGCTGGCACCATGCTTCTTCTACTGCCTATAGAACCATAAGCCAACAAACCTCTTTTCTTTAATAAATTACCCAGCCTCAGGTATTCCTTTAAACTAGAAAAACACAAATGGACTTAGACAAGTATATTCTTATAATTGTTCTATTTTATTACTAGTCGTGGTTAATCCTTTACTGTATACATAGGGCTTGGTACTATCCAGGATTTCAGACAGGGACTAGTACTGAATAAGCAGGGACTACTATAAATCATTATCATTCAGCTCTAGAAAAGACCAAACACTAAAGGCAGATAGAGAACCATGAAATCAAATTTCTGAGAATTACAGATATAGGTACCAAATCTATGCTATTCACATTGTTAAGGTGCTATGATCTACTTCATTTTTGGGAAAAGGTCTGCTTGCTTATAACTTTGATAACTTAAAATACACAGGAGTAACAAGATTTAAAACACTATAACTTGTGCTGTTTAAGTTATATATTTTCTCATCTTTACACAAATTCAGTTATCATTAAAAAGTGTCTTTAAGAGAAGGATAAACTACTACTACAGAATTACCACTAATGTTCAGACTTTACAGGCCAGTTATATTGGAGGACAAAATTGCCTCAAGGCATCTCGGGAGTTCTGCTTCTATAAATCTGCCAAAGGTATTCATTAACTAATATGTGTAAGAATCAAAGTCCTATAATGTTAATTACTAATTAGCATTTATTAAAATGCATAAATAATATCATCTAAAGTTCATAATTCATCCAATTGTGGCTGTTTTGATTTCATTATAAAAATTACATTCTGACTTCTATAAACTAAATAGATAATATATACAGAAGAAACCACTTAAGAACTTTTCCCAGATTTAATGATGGAGAATTTTATACTCTACAATTCTACATGTATTTAGTGTCTTCTCAGAACTCAGGGGAGGGCAGGAAGTTTGCCAGGCTTCCTAACGGTAAGAGGAAACAAAAGATTCCATGAACACCAGAAGAAAATTAAAAACACCTTCACAACAACACTGTGTTTAAAGACTCAGAGTCCAATACTAAAGGACCTATGGGAGGAGTGTTGTTGAACACAAATTATAACTTGATTTTTCAAATTAAGGTACTCATTTAACATAGGAGGTGTTCCCAAGACACAGGAAGGCAGATATAAACAGGACAGACATAAACAGGATGAACAAGACACAGCATACTGAAAGATGAATTTATACTTTTTCCTTAGGAATGATGATAACGAAATCGAAAGCAAAATTCGTTTGACTAAAATAATACACATAAACTTTTAAAGAAATTTACTGAATTTTTATAAAATACGAGTCTTCAATGAAATATCCAAAGAGTTATTATTCTTTCTACAGGTATGCCAGCAAAAGAAATTTGAGATGTACTAAAATAATTTGTGGAATCCAGGAGTTCTGACTGGTGAGCCAGGACGATAGTAAAGAGGTAAATAGAGAACACTGAGACCAAAAATTAGAAAACTTGGGCTTGCTTTGATGTGATCTTTCTTAGCTTTAAACTGTTAAGTTGTTGATAATCCTAGAGGCTGGTTACCATGGTATTAGAGAAAATGACTCTATTTCTTTCATTTTGAGTGGAAGCCATTGGAATTTGCCCATCTTGTCATGTTCATGGGTAAACAGTAAGAGACTGGTACGTCTTAATATTTTTATTTTACCATAATAACATACTTATTTTGAAAGTAATTTTTAATTCTTTCTTTAGCCAAAATTTCCTCACATTTTTTTATCACCATATCTTTTTTCCATACTATTTAAACATTAAATACAGAATTTGTTAGACGTTAAAAGGAAAAAATACATTCCTTCTGTTGAATAATGTCACATTTTATTTAACTTAAAGATTATTAACCTTTTGATGGCTTGGCGGTTAGGGCAACAGCCACATGCACCTGTGCTGGTGGGTTTGAACCTGGCCAGGGCCTGCTAAACAACAATGACAACAATGACAAAAAAACAAAAAAATAGCCAGGTGTTGTGGCAGGCACCCACTACTTGGGAGGCTGTGGCAAGAGAACTGCTTAAGCCCAACATGGTGTGACTCTCTCTCTCAAAAAAAAAAAAAGATCATTAACCTTTTAAATACCAAGAATTGACATTGTTGGGGGTCAATTTATTTGTAGGTCCTAAAAATGCCCTGAGTTCTGAATAGAAAATATCTTTTATAAACTATAACAAAGCTCTCACTTAATCTGAAACTTATATGTCTATATTCAACATCTTTACAATATCCAGAAAGCTACTGAATTTTAAGAGACAATGAAAATAGGTTTACTTACATTCAGAAAATAGTGCTTATACCAAGATAACTTGAAATTTGTCAAGACTTGTTTTAATTTCATAATTCAACATTAATTTTCAGGTTGAACTGACCTGTTTACAATAAAAATTGAGTTAAAATACAAGGTGTCTATAAAGATCATGTGCAATTTAAAATTATAGATACCCTGTATATAATGACTCCATTAAATAACTCCATGTTTAGAGCTGAAAATAAATTTCAAAATATAAAGCATTCTGTTTTAGTCAAAACAATTTTAGGTTCTATGATAGTTTTCCTAACTGAAAAAAAACTCCTTTTCTCTACTGTCCAATGCAAATGATATTGAACTGACAATGGCTTACCACACAGTATGTTCAAAGCAGATCACATTTTTTCATAAACAGAAATACAAAATAAAAATACCTAACATAATACAGCATGATTTATATTATATTTCTGTCTTTATGTTAACAGCTACCTGGTATGTATAAAAGCTATTTTGCTACAGACCTACAAGTCCTTTTAGATATTGATAAATTCAGTTCAAGTTGCTTATTAAGATGAACACATCAGTCTACAAAATTCAAAAAGTAGAACGCCCTGACAAAATACAGTTAATTCTTAATTATAGGTGGTAATGAGAATCAATTTAAAAGTCAACCTAACAGATATTCAACTATCGCTATGCCTATCCCTGCCACCAGAATCAACTCTTAACCAAGAAAAAGAAATTAACTGTTTGGAAAAGTCTTTTTAATTTCCCCATTCACACCATGATACAGAGAAATTAAAGAAAAATAAAATGAGACGACCCTCAAAACTAAATTACTCTCTGAAAGGAAAACTACGAGTAAATAAACTCTAAATTATTCAGTGTACTATCGCCTAATTCATCATAGATTGCTAGCTGAGCTCCAGAACATAAGCAGTGAAGTCAACCAAAAACCATGCGAGGTAGCCATCTGTTTAAGAGTTTGTTGTCATTGATTTCATTCCAAGATCAAACAGGTTATGTGTAATTTGGTATTATCTGAACTGCTTTTCTCCCCTAGCAATGGATAATTGGACAGTTACTTTAATTCTATTACTAAATTCCTAAAACCATATAAAATAAGCCTCTCAATATTTCTGGGTAATTTGTTTTCAATGGAAAAAACAATCACAGTAAATAATCTAAGAATATAGCTTAGATTCAGATGGTTATAGATAGAGCTACTTATAGATGTGTATATACAAGTTAGTGCTTTGTCTGCTAAGAGGGCCTAGAAACAATGACACTTCAATAGCAATGAACACACATAGTGCCCAGTTGTTGGTTTCTAATACCACTCCCCATAAAAAGAATCGATGCTCCCTGAGAAATGGCTGATTCTAAACCTGGAGCAGGGAACATACAGGATGAACCTGGAATACCTCAGCAGTGTGAGAAAATTTAAAAAGTGCTCAAAATCAGACAAACAAAACACCACCACCAACAACAAAAAAATCTTACAATGATGGGAGTATTATCAAAGGAATATGGAAAATAACAAAAAGAGCTCCCATTGGCCAAGAGCTCCCATTGCTCACATTGAAACAATTTGAGCAACAAAATGAAGTACTACTGTATTATAACCCAGTATAAAATAAAAATCCATGAGTCAATACTGATAGAAATAAATGAATGAATCAATCAATAAATGAGAGAGAAGAGATAAATATCCCTTATGCAAGATTTTTAAAGAATGTAGACACTCTACCCTTACGGAGGTGGAGCATAATTCCCCACTCCCAAATTGTGTGCTTCACATAGAGACTTTATTCTAAAAAGTACAGTATGCAGAAGTAAAGGGAAAAAGAGTGACTTCCCGGTGGACAAACTAACAAACAGTACCTCTAGCCAGGTGATCAAGATTACCATAAACACTGCTAAATCATATGAATTGTATGTGTCTTGATATGATATCATGGGAATGGCACTTCACCCTGTACTCTTCTTCCCCTAAAATACATTACCCAATCTAATCATGACAAAAATATCAGACAAGTCCCAACTGAGGGACAGTCTACAAAATACTTGACCAGTAATCGTATTTTTTTTTTTTTTTTGAGACAGAATCTCACTCAGTCACCCTAGGGTGCCATGGTGTTATTGCTCACAACAACCTCAAACTCTTGGACTCAAGTGATCCACTTGCGTCAGCCTCCCGAGTAGCTAGGACTATAGGCGCCCGCCACAAAGCCCAGCTATTTTTAGAGACAAGGTCTCACTCTTGCTCAGGCTGATCTCAAACTTGTGAGTTCAAGTAATCCACCCATCGTGGTGTCCCAGAGTGCTGGGATTACAGGTGTGAGCCACCATGCCCAGCCTTGACCAGTAATCTTCAAAGCTATCAATCTGTAATCAAAAACAAGGAAATATGAGACACTGTCAAAACCAAAGACACATGACCACTAAATGTAACATGGTATCCTGAAAAGAAAAAGGGATATTTGGGGAAACTAAGGTAATTTGAATAAAACATTTATATGATATTTAAAATAATTTTTTATAAGAAACAAAATTTATGTACATTTAATCATCCGAGAGCAAAGGTGCCACTATTGCAGCCACTCAGGGACAGTCTATGATGTGTGGCATCAGTGTTATTCCTGACTCTGAATTTATAAGCTAGCAATAACTGACCATTTTCTTACATACAGAGACATGCCATTTTATTATGGATGTGCATGTAGGGGGTAATTTGAGGGTGTGCATAAAAGATATAATGTAGGCAGCACCTGTGGCTCAAGGTGTAGGGTGCTGGCCCCATATGCCGGAGGTGGCAGGTTCAAACCCCACCCCAGCCAAAAAACTGCAAAAAAAAAAAAAAAAAAAGCCTAGCAAAAATGGCAGGTAGTGAGGCAAGTACAAAGGACTAAAGAAGGCCAGCAGATGAGGCTGGAGTGCTAAGTATTGTTAAAGAATTTTATTTTTATTTTAGAAGCAATGGGAAACCATAAAGCACTAAAGGAGGAGGGAAGTAACAAGGAGATATATGTTTCAAAATAAATCACTGTGGGCTCAGCACCTGTGGCTCAAGTGGCTAAGGCGCCAGCCACATACACCTAAGGTGG
>NW_003852436.1:12530962-12562248 GCF_000181295.1 Otolemur garnettii | reverse complement strand
GGAAGAAGTGTAAATAGGAAGAAATAGAAAAATTCAAGGGACACTTAGAAAAATAAAATTTATTGACACATTGGATGTACTGGGGGTGGGCATTAAGAATCATTCTAATTTTCTGGGTTTTACAATGAAAAGATAATGGTGTCATTCACTGAAAAAAGGAACAAAGAATGGACGAGTGTTGTGCCGGCTTGTGGGGAGACAAGGGTAAACAACTACATACTGCCTTTGAGACACCATTAAGATATCCAAGAGAGAGTGTCAACAAGACAGCAAGATACATAGATCTAGAGCTCAAGGGAGATAGAAAACACTGAAGTCCTTAATAAAGCTGACATCTTTATCCTAGAAAAGCAGCTAACTATAATCCCTGAATAGCCAAGAAAAACATTAGACTGAGACTTTGACCATCTGGATTTAGTTAAACAAAAAAACTAAGAGAGAACATGGCAATAATATTTCATCAGCTAAAACGAAAACTGCTAGGCACCACGGGGGACACAGAGATTTTTAAATGTAGTTCAATAATATAGTAATTATGTCACCAATGATATAGCATTTTAAAGTTTTAGCCAAAGTTGAAAATGTTCTAAATCCTCACTGTCCAATAAAGTAGCCACTAGCCACATGTGGCTACTGAGCATGGAAATGTGGCTGGTATGACCAAGAATTGACTTTTTTACTGTATTTGATTTTAACGACCTTAAATGGCCACATGTGGCTAGTGGCTAAGGTAGGTAATAGAGCAGGTTTAGAGCTTCTTTATAAATTTCATCTGATTCCCAAACCCACTTTTCAAACTGGGAGGGAGGGACTGTGGGAGATGAAGGGGTTAAAGGAGTAGAAGAAACTTCTATTCCATCTGTTTATAATATTATTTGAATATTTATTTCAAGAATATGTAGTACTTTAATAATTAAAAATACTGTACTTTTAGTGCCTATGGCTCAAAAGGGTAGGGTGCTGGCCCCATATGCCAGAAGTGGTGGGTTCATACCCAGACCCGGCCAAATAAAAAAATACTGTATTTTTAATTTTAAAGGTAATTAGTATGCAGTATAGAATAACTGGGAAATGCAGAAAGAAAAAAATAAAAATCAGCTATAAACTTATCTTTAAGAAATAATCTATAATCAACATTTAGACATACAGGAAGATGATCTACATTTTTAACCCTCTTGTTAGAAGTACCTATAGTACCAATGGCCCAAGTTACTTTCTTTTCTTCCCCACCTGCACCCCAAGTCCTTCAGAGATCTTATTAGATAGCTATCATCTTTAGAACTCTACCTCAAAACTACCAAAGACAGACTGCTTATTAGTCTGCTTGTCTATCTTCCTTACCAGCACCACCACCATCCCCCAACCATTGCTTTAACTGACACTCAGTCTCTATTCCCAGTGTCATGGTATTATTTAGTTACCATAGTGAAAAGAAAAAAAAAATTTGGAGTCAGACAACTTTGGTCATGAGTCCCGTGATTCTTTATTTACTATGTGGGTAACCTGGAACTAATAATTTCTGTTGGTTTCTGTATCTGTTTCTCCATTTGTTAATCAAAAATAAGACAACACAGATAATATCCATAAGGCATAATGCCTAGCTGGAGAAGAAGTCGATAAATAACTATTATAAGGTTCTACGTGCCTGGTACTGTCCTAGATGCTGAAAGTAGCACTCTGAAACCAGAGAGAGGGTTCCTGGCCATCCCGGTGATGACAGGCCACCGGCTTAACCTCCGAGGACTCTTCCACTGGGGTTTGAATTCTTGATCCATCCTTTCTTACGTGTGTCCTTTATTCATAACACATAACCTAAACCTCAGTTTCTTCATTCTAACATGGCAAATGTTATCTGGTCTACCTATCTGACAAGATTAGAGTAAAAATAAAATGAGAATGTGTGTGAAAGTACTTGTAAATTATTACAGACTAAACAAACAGAAGGTATTAAACAAAGAGTAAAATATTTCTTTTCTCTAGGACAAAGAAGCATTCCAACCCATGTGCCAAGAATGGAGTACAGATGTGCTTCCGGGAACCAGGGAGGGCCTGACTATCGTTTGCCATACAATTATAATCATTTTTTCTGTGTGCCACAATGTAGAAAAGTTTGGAAACTTTGCCCTTGGACACTATCTCATGCTAACAGAAACCAGAATTGGCCAACTAATTCTCTCTTCTGGACAATTTAAGGCTCACCACCAACTCTGTCACTCTTAAGATCCCACTCCAAAGGCAATGTGTCATTGTTTTCCAATGGACCAAAAAGGATCAAGCCTGAACATCAAGGAGCTCCTAGTTCGATGCTATCATAGATAGACAAAAATAACAAATCTTATGTGAGGACATGGCAAAGATACTACCTTTTTTTTTTTTTTTTGCCAGGGCTGGGTTTGCACCCACCACCTTCGGTATATGGGGCCAGCCCCCTACTCCTTGAGCCACAGGCGCCACCTATACTACCAAATCTTTTTACAAAAGATTTGAGCAAATGATAGTTTTACAAATACCTTTGGTTCTCACAATATTTAAAAAATCCTTTTGGGTGGCAAATCTTTGTCTTTTAAGAGACAATCTGATTTTTTCCAAATAGATTCTGGTGACTAAGGTGAAGTGATAAAGCCAGGAAAGAACTTTTCACTTTTGTTATGTCTCAAGCTGAACTGACAGAAATACTAGAGGTAGATTTCAAAGCAGACTGCCTTACTCTGAAGAAGAGTATTCACTTAAAAGGCAAAAGATTTATGTAATCTGAAGAGAAACCAGAGTATTATTCACTTCAATAAATATGTTTGTTCAGGAAAAAAAAAGTACTTCATAAAGATATCTTATAATTCCTTCCTTAGGAATCAACTGTTAACAGAACTAAGCAACATCTGCCGATGTCCACCCTAAGACAAACAAATCAAGGAGAATGGAATGAGCGATGGGAGGAAAAAGAGGAAGGAAATAAAGAGACAGAGTCTCTTTCAAAATTTAGGCAGGTGTAGTGGCGTGTGCCTACAATTTCAGCTACTCTAGAGGCTGAAGCAGGAAGATCGCTTGAGCCTCAGAGTTCATGACTAACCTGAAAGATTTAGTGAGACATCATCTCAAAAAAAGAAAGGAAGAGAAGAAATAAAAGAAAAGGAAAGAAACAAAAAAAGAAAGAAAACACCCAGTGAGATATCCCCAACTTACCAAAAGGTATATAATAAAAGCACTGCAGAAGCTATCTATAGTTACAGTCTGAAGTCAGATAACTTAAGTTCAAATCCTGGCTCCACTGGTGTAATCCTGAGCAGATTACTTTAGCTTCAGTTAGTCATTTAGTTTCACTTTC
The DNA here is from genome assembly GCF_000181295.1 of Otolemur garnettii. NCBI lineage: Eukaryota > Metazoa > Chordata > Mammalia > Primates > Galagidae > Otolemur > Otolemur garnettii. The sequence continues at coordinate 12,558,926 of NW_003852436.1, read as the reverse complement.
TTCATCTATAAAAATGAAGATTTTAGCTGCTTTATAAAGTGGCTGGCAGCAATAGATAATAATGTAAAGCATTTAGCGTAGTACCTGGTGCATAATAAGCACATAAATATACACGTTAAGGTGTTAGATACAATCCTCTGAATTTGTCATTGACTTAGAATGACACTAACTTAGTACAACCTATTCTTTCCAAAGATGTCAACTGCTCCCCCAAATGAGAATGTTAGAGGAAAAATGATTTCATCTTAAGAGCAAAACTGGTTATTCAAGATAGGTGTCTTCAAGTTGCCATTTGATTAAAAAATAGTGTCAAACCTTTAGAACTTCAACCCTCAATCAAAAACACTTTACAACCAAATAGTAAGTTCAAATATGCACTTTAACACTTACAGTAAGTTTGGAAGAATACAATTTATTCATGAGAGAAATAATGATCAAAATGCATAATACAGGGCACTTTGCCTACTTGCCTTGGCAATGGAGACCTCTTCACTGTCTATAGTGAATGTCTCTTGATCTTACTCTTTACCTTTTTCTTTCTCAATAAACTTTGTTCCAGGATTGTCTTTTAAAAAAAAAAGCTTAATACAGAATGGAGGAAAAAGGGTTATCAAGATAAGCAGCAACATACCAAAGGCTTATGGACCATACTACTGAAACATCTTGTTTGCCTACCCTAGCAAAGCCAAAGCTTAAGGCAGATACCTCAAATGAAAAATAAGAAAATGGCTCATGCCTGTAATCTTAGCACTCTGGGAGGCCAAAGCAGGTGGACTGTCTGAGACCACGAGTTCAAGATCAGCCTGAGCCAGAGCCAGACGCTGCCCCTATAAATAGCCTGGCATTGTGGCAGGTGCCAGTAGATCCAGCTACTTGGGAGGCTGAGGCAGGAGAATCACTTGAGCCCAAGAGTTTGAGGTTGCTGTGAGCTATGATGCCACAGCACTCTACCAAGGGCAACAAAGTGAAACTCTGTCTCAAAAAAAAAAAAAAAAGAAAGAAAATGAAAAAAAAGTACAACCATAATTTAAATTTTCCACTCCAAACTGTACCTAGTAGATTGGTGATATGTAATATGTATTTGATAATGATAAGCACAGCAGTTTATAAATCTGCTGAATCTCCAGAGCATTGGCCACAGAGAGCTATCCCTAAAAAGAAACCTCAAAACCACAAATCAGGAACCAAAACAGGGAGTCTCATTTCCTTCTCTAAGTCTAGGAAGGAATTTAGAAACACTGAAGTTTTGAAGTACAGAAAGCTAGAATCCCTGCATTCTACTGTCTTTGATCCCCAAACAGGCCATTTACCTGGAAAAATAACAGCTCCACAAACAAAACTATTTTCACTAACTTCAACAAGACACGTCTAGGTAGTGGTTTTAATCCATCTGGAAGTTATATCTCCTTTTAGAATCTGATAGAAAGCACGGACATGTTTTGGGTGGTGGGGTACGCACTCAAAACTCTGCATATAATTTCAGGAGTGGGTCATATAAGTTGCCGACCCTTAGATCATGGCCCTCAAGTCATGACCTAAGACTGAGACAAATCATAATCCAAGAAAAACTAATCAATGTGAAAAAGAACCAGGGTAACTGATACAGGAATTTTAATCCAGAAAATAAGACTAGAAACATTTTCTTTTTCTCATATGAGTGCTAGACTTGGTTGGAAGAGGCTAATGGTCACACAGAGCCAGGAAAACAAAAAGAACAACAATACAGGACAAAAGGAAGAAAAGTAGAATTAAAACATCTGTGGTCGCTCTACGAGAAAAACATTAAATAATCAAGAGGGCTGACTTAACCACTTCTGGTGCACAGTTCTACGCTAGTGAAGTTAATTAAATGGCAGATGTGAACACATTCAAAAGAACAAGTTTACGAAATGTCTTGCAAATCTTCCATTTTTCCCTTACCAAGTAAGTTAGCGAAATTTACATACTATAAAAGGAAACCAAGTGTGGAAAGGGACAGAAATCCCGAAAGAGTGGCTTACAGAATTTGCAGGAAGTGTAAAGATCAAAGAGCTCAAAAGGAAGATAAGAACAAAACAAAGTAATAATAAAGTAAAATGGAAAACACCTAGTAAAAACTGTTTTTTAAAAAACTCTTTCCTTTTCCTTGGCGCGTGAACATAGTAACTTGACAAATAAGAACAGACCAGAGGACAACAGTACAACTCCTTTTCCAAAACTCCAGCATGCCTTGGACGTCCTCATAATCACAGTCAGGCTTGGGACATTTCATAGGCAAGGCCCTGTACCAGTGCCAGATGAACCTCTCGAAGGGACTATCACTATCTCCCTTCCTCTCTCTGCGGCAGAGAGGAAGTGGGGGGGATGCAGGGAGAGAAGAAAAATAAAGGCTGGACATCAAACCTGAAGGTGGGTCACTCCGACACTTTTGTCATTAAAAAATCTGGATCGTTCAAGCCCTTTCCCACCCTCCCAATAGGGTGCCGCCCTGGAAGGGCTGGTCCTACCCCTTCAAAGGACTGCTTCAGGGGCACACTCAGGGGGACAAGAGGAATGAAGGGCCAGAAACCAAAAGAATACTTGGGTAGATGTCGCATACTATGGATAGATGTGTCCCGTCCAAAGTCCAGAACTGCGAATCCGTAGGCAACGTGTCCGCCCGGCAGCCACCTCAAATCATCTTTCCCCCGCCTCTTCCCCGGCGGGGCAGCTCCGCCCTCGCCGGTCTGCTAGGGAACCCGACCGCTCTCAAGTCGAGGATTATCCCTGCCGCTGCTCCCCATAAATCGCCTCAACCCTGGCAAGAAGTGAACGGACCCAGACCTGTTCCTTCTTCGCCACCCACCACGCACCTTGGATCCTCAAGGGCGGCGAGCAACTGCAGCTGTCACAAGCTCACACTGACCAACCGCCGAGGACACTTTGCACCGGCGACTTATCAACCGGGCCTCCAGAACCAGCACCTAGAGAAGCGAAGCCGGAAGTGAGGAGGCCGGAAGTAGCGTTGTCCTCGGCCCTGGACGGCCTCTCTCTCCGCGGAATCTGGCCGGGCCCGGCCACGTCTCGATGGTGCCAACGCACCTCCCACCCAGCTCCCCCCGCCCCTCCAGGAGGCTGGCCCCGCCCCTCCCGCCGCTGCCCTAGCAACCACATCCGGGGCTCCGGCGGTGTCGTTGCCGGGGTAATTTTCGGACAGCCGCGGAAAAGCAGAGGGTGTGCGCGCGGGTCCCACGGCACCGAGCAGAGCTGGGAGCTTGCAAAGGGCTCGCGGTTCTGGTCTCGAGAAGTCGAAGGTGTTGGGGAGCCCTCCGTGTCCCTTCTGTTTCATTTACACATCCCAACCCTAGGCGTTAGACGTCCCGCCAACAGCCTGTGAGCCCGAGCCGGGAAGGTGAAGGTGGACGTCGCTCGCCGCCCGGCTACCACAGAAGAGCCAAAGCTTTCTCAACCACCGGAGAGCACGAAGAAGGTTATTCCAGCCTAGAGGAGTGGGGTGGGGGTGGTGGAGGAATGCAGGGATAAGGGAGTGGACGGGTCGCGAGCGCCTCACCCCCTCTTCCCGGTGGACGAGACCTCCATGCCTGGCGTCCCTGGGCCCTTTTTTCCATGCTTTGTCTGTGATCACTTTCTGCTCTGCTCGCTCGCTGACGGTGGATCTCAATACTTTTCTTTCCTGGTTCTCTTTCTTTTTCCAGACGTCTGACCTCTGCTTTCTTTGCCCGTCGCCTTGCTTCTTAAATACATCACTGTCTGTCTACAGAAACCGCTCAACAATTCCTTCTCTCAGCGTCCTTCGTAGTTTCCTAAATTGAGGCCCCAGCCTGCATTTGTGAACTTTCCCTGGCCCTAGTGTTAGGTAAAACCAGGCACCGGATGAACTTACGAGAGACCACATGTAACTAACATGCAGAAAAGCTTATTTCAGGCCTGGGTGCAGGCGGGCTGAGATCAAAATGTTAAGGAGGGAGGCAGTTCTTTTTAAGGCAGGCTGAAGAGCAGCAGCTGGCTTTACAGACAACTCTTATCGGGTCGCCAAGAACATGCAGCTCATTATCGGGGGCTCTCTGGACTGGCTCCTCTTATCAGGGTGTCAGAGGCTTGTGGTGTAAACGTATTTCTTACAGTTTGTAACTGGAGCTCCGTGGCATGTCTCCCTTATCTAAGTTATGTCTGCCTGTAACGGAGTCTCACAGAATGGTTTTTTCAAACCTGAGATGGAGTTAGCTTGGTCCACCTAACACCCAACACTGAATGGAGAGAAAGTGTGGCTCTAGTGGTGCTAGACATCCGAAGCTAATTTACATAGAATACAAACAGATGGTCCATTCACATACATCTTCCTTTCCACTGCTCTACTGCTTTTCCTTTGACAGCCTTGCATGCTCATTCGTACTCCTGTTTCACTCGTAGAAACGTGAAGGGTAACTATGATCGTGGTGGGACTTACTCTTTTTCAGACCGTGCTTCTCAACTGCCTTTGTCACATTAACTGATGTTTTTAATGACTAAGTGCCCAAAGGCAGAGAATCTTACAAATTTCTAGGGAGTTTCAATATAATGAAATATCCCTGACAGGTATCTCCCCCAAATCCGTGAATAGTAAATATCTGTAATAACCGTAAGTGTTTCAAATGTAAATAACAATAGTTTGAGATCTGCAGGGCCACCATTTAAAAAACAGTGCTGAAATCCCAAAACATAAATGTGTGTACGCATGTGTAACAAGCCCTTTCTTATCTCAAATGGGTCTGTGTTTAAAAAGAAAAGAATAACTATACATGGCATTGCACTCGAACTGTAACTTTAGTACTGTGCTTACAGTGGATTTTTCTGTTCAAAGCTATTGGTTTGGTAACAATTAGTCTTCTCGATTATAAGAAAAGAATCCCAATCTAACATAATTACTGCTCTTATTGTATAGAAACAAAGTAGTTAACAAAACTTGTAGCCAAGTACAAACCTTTTTTTTTTTTTAATTTGCAGTTTGTGGCAAGGGCTGCACCTCCCACAGATGGGGTCAGCGCCCTACTCCTTTGAGCCACAGGCGCTGCCCCCAAGTACAAACCTTATTCTCAAGGTTTCAGAAGGGTGACTTGGAAGAACTGCATGGTATTGCTCAGCAGTGCTGGAACTATGTGGACAATAAGTACTTAACTGAGCTGGCCCTTGCTTTAGGGTTCCTGCTAGCTGTCTCTTGAGTTTGGGGGGTGCTTAGCTTCATTATTAGACTCAGAGGTGCAGTATTTCTTATACCAGAAAGATGAGCACTTGCTTTAGTTTGCCATTAGCTGGAGAATTTCCTTGGCAGCTGCTGCTGTTTTGATTTCCATGCTGATGGACTAGAAACTGCTTAGAACTAACAATGACTTCCTTGGTAAAGATGCTATTAATCAGCTTGTCACCTGTAGCTCAGTGGCTAGGGCGCCAGCCACATACAGCAGAGCTGGTGGGTTTGAACCCAGCCTGGGCCCGCCAAATAACAATGACAACTACAACCAAAAAATAGCCAGGCATTGTGGCCGGCGCCTGTAGTCCCAGCTACTTGGGAGGCTGAGGCAAGAGAATCACTTAAGCCCAAGAGTTTGAGGTTGCTGTGAGCTGTGACAGCACAGCACTCTACCAAAAAGAAAAGAAAAGAAAAGAAAGATGCTATTAATCATGTTAGATACTCTTCAGTGAGACTGGTACTGTGCATGATTAATCTTCATCCATAGTATTACTCTGTGTGGGGCTATACAGGGGATTAATTTTCCCATGATTTCTACTGCCCCAAAGGAAATTAGAATGCAGTCTGGTTCTAAAAAAACACTTAACTGATGATGGAAAATAGTGGAATTCTATACATCCTTTCAGATAAAGGAAGCAGCAGCCAGTGTTCTTTGGATTTGGGGGAAATTTTTAGTACTAACAAAGACTTTACTTTAGCCCTGCTTAGATGGAGACTTTTTCTTTATTTTGTTTTCTTTGCCTTCCTTCTATTCTTCTTTTCTTTCTCGTACCTTCTCTCCTTCCTTTCAACCTCCTCCCTTCCCTTCTTTCCTTCTTTTGGCCTAGAGCTTGGGGAATCCGGCCTGCTCATTTTGTTTAGGAAGAATAAATTACTACTTTTCTCTGAATTGGCATTTATGTTTGGAGAGATAAGAAAAAAGCCGCCTGCCATATATATTTACAACATGGAGATAATTTAGTCATCTCACTTTGCACTGCTATTGGCTGTTTATTAAGATTTTGAAAAATCAAGGTACTGTTTATTTACTGAATTTGTGGAGAACTGTATGTAGTATCCTGCCTTTCTTTTAGTGACCAAGAAGGAAAGGTGGCCAACAAGTTAAAAGATGCTATTTTTATTCTTTTCTGAATGAATAAATTATGCATGTAATCATATATCTCTGAATTAGATGTTGAATACTATATATTGCTTATCTATATTTTTTCAAGAGAAACAAGAAGGTATTACCTTCAGATCTTTTGTGTGAGAATTCTGGTGATATCTCAAAAAATTTCATTGCTCCATATCAGTATCTTTTCATGGAAAGATATTTAGGTTGCTGATCACACAGCAAGGGAAGCAAATCCTTCATTAGAGGCGGCTGAATAATGGAACATTTTAAGAAACCCCCAAATGGGTAATATACAGAGTGAAGATGTACAGTGTGAGGATTTCTTAACTTTTAAAAACAATTATGGTAAATACATGTTCAATTTCATTTAGTTATGTACAGACTCTACTTGCACACTTGATGAACTTAATGATATTAAGGCTTTGAGTATCAGTTCTTTCCAAAAGCAGGAAAGTTCTCTCTTACATTTACTGTGATAACTGGGGAAAACTTCTCATGTGATCTTGTCACTCTTCCACTCAAAAAGAACTTAAATGGCATTTGTGACATAATTCCTTATCCTGACGTTCAAATTTACCAAGGTCTAACACCAATCTTGTTTTCCAGGGTATACAGCATATAGTCAACTAAATGAATACTCTCTTTTTATATCTGGAAGAAAAGAGCTAATTCAGCCAACTAACAGATAATAGGTATAGGTATCAATATGAAGCTTCATTGTGCTTCCACTTGCCCTGTAATTTTCCTTCTTCGTGCTACATTTTCTATTTTTATTAGTGGAAATGTTTTCCTATCTCTCCTTACCTGTTTTATCATGAACCCATTCTTTATCCTCCCTGTGAGGATTCTCTCCTCTTTGTTCTCGTGGCCCTTAATTCAAGCCCCCGTTGTAGTCTGCTCATTGCAGCTGTCTCTGGATATCTGTTTCCTATGATAAATGAGATCCTTTTTGGAAAACTGACTTGGACTTATTCGATTCTCTCATAGCACCAGGAAACTGACTAGCTCTGCTTGGGTTATAGAAATAATGTCTGCCGAATACCAGGCAAGTTCCAGAACACCCGAAACTGCCGCTACTTAGGGTAATGGTACAGGCAGAATTAAGTGGACACAGTTGCAATCTATTTGTGGAAGATGATGAGTGAGCATTTTCTTAAGTTTAGAAAGTAGTTGATTCTCTATAGAGGACTGTGAACTATTGATAGGAGAGTAACTTATTACCTCTAGAAATCCTGAATGGGAAGAATGCCGCTTTATGTTTCCTAATATTGATTTTTTTTTTTTTAAGACTCTGGTACAAAAGTAGAACGTTAGAGTTGTAAAAATGTTGACTAGTTATTATTAAGAACTTGCTGTTTGCTGGTAATGATCTCTGTAGGAATAGCATGAGCCTTTTCTTCTCATGTAATTTTTAGTATATGTTGTATTTGTTGAAATATAGTTTTTGTATTTTGCTTTTTCCGCTTAATATATTATGGAATTTTTCTCATCAGTAAATTTCTCTTTCAGAGGCTTGATAATATTTCAGCATATAAATATTTCTTAATTTATTTAACTAACCCTTTTGTTGCACATTTAGGTTGTTTCCAGTCTTGTCTATAATTATATAACAACAATGTGAGGAATATTTCTTGTTTAGTAGGCAGAATTCTGAGATGACCTCCAGCAACCCTCACCTTGTATAATTCCCTCCCCTGTGAACATGATGGAATATTACTTCCATAATTATGTTATGTTACTTGCAAGGGGATTTTGCAGATGTAATTAAAGGTACTAATCAGTTGACTTTGAGTTAATTAAAAAGGATATAATCTGGCTGGACATTACATAATTGAATGAGTCCTTCAAGAGCAGAGAGTTTTTTCCTCTCATGAAGAAGTCAAAGAGAGTCAAAGTATGAAAGAGATCCTACAGGAACAGTGTTCTCCATTGCTGAAATGAAGAGGGCTTAACACAAAAAAACTAGGCACTTCGGTCCTGTAGTAGCAAGGCACTGGATTCTGCAAGCAGCCTGATTGAGTTTGGAAGCAAATTCTTCTCCAGAGCCTTCAGATAAGACCTCATCCTCAGACTGACATCTTGATTTCTGTCTTGTGAGAGCCTAAACAGAGGACCCAGTTGAGCCTGCTTGGACTTCTGATCTACGGAACTGTGAGATAATAAATGGGTGTTTGTTTTAAGCCACTGAATACATGGCAATTTGTTACATAGCAATAGAATATTAATCACATTTGTAAGAAATTTTTATATCTATAATTATTCTTATGGGATAAAATCCTTGATATGGACTTGTTGGATAAAAAGTTATGTGCATTTTTAAGGCTTTTGTATCATATTCCTAATTTGCTTTCCATAAGCTTTGTACCACTTTATATGCTTCCTAACAACCTATGTTACTGCACTTTGACAAACCCTAGATATTCCTGTTCTGATAGGCAAAAACAAAAGACAGAAAGGTGTCTCTTTTGATTTATATTTCTCTTATTAGTAGTGGGAATGACCATTATTTTCTTTATTTGGAGTTTATTGGTAATTCTTTTTTGGTAAATTGCCTATTCTTATTTTTTGGTTAGCTTTACTGTTGACATAAAGAAAATATTCCCTAATGTGTAGTTCACATTTCTGTGCTGTAATAGTTTTAAGAGGGAGAATAAGTAATGAGCCTAAGTTGAAAGGATGACTGCTTCTGAGAAATACTGGCTACTGCCATTACTCCCTACAAAAAAATATCCCAGATGTTATACTCTGGGAGATGAGGCAGTATTAGTACCTTATTCTTTTGTAAGGAAAAAGTCTAGTTTGTCCGGTTTGGCATTAGAATGTGATTATTTTCTAAATAAAGATATATTGTATCTTACTAAAGAAAGTTGTAGCTTTGATTGATGTTTTTGAAAGTAGTACATACTATTAATTCAAGAAAAAAAAATAAATAAAGCTGTCATTATTTTCACTGAGGGCCAGGTGCAGTGGCTTATATCTATAATTCTAGCCCCTTAGGAGGCTGAGGCAGTGAGACCCTGTGCCTACAAAAAAATGTAAAACTAGGCTAGCATGGTGGTACATGCCATTAGTCCCAGCTACTCAGGAGGCTGAAGGGGAAAGATTGCTTGAGCCCAAGGGTTCATGGTTACATTGAGCTATGATGGCACCATTGCCATCATGAGCCTAAACAACAGAGCAAGACTCTATCTCTATAAAAACAAAAGAAGATGATGAAAAATCTCTGATTATATTATATTGCTTTAAGTAGGATGAGATAAGGGAAAATTCAAGCTAATCTTTCTATAATCCTTGTTATTTGAGATAATGGATGTTATTTCTGACAAATGAAATAAGGCAGAAGGGAGAGAAGGAGGAAGGACAGAAGAAAGGGAAGGAAAGAGGGAGTTAAGAAAGAAGTTGGAAGATTGCCTTTTTTCTTTTAGAGAGTAGTTTTGCTTGGTTTTGTCTTTTGTTGAAAAATTGGTTCTTGGCTTGGCACCTGTGGCTCAGTGGCTAAGGTGCCAGCCACATACAACTAAGGTGGTGGGTTCGAATCCAGCCTGGGCTCGCCAAATAACAATGATGGCTGCAACCAAAAAATAGCCAGGCATTGTGGTGGGTGCCTGTGGTCCCAGCTACTTGGGAGGCTGAGGCAGGAGATTCGCTTGAGCCCAGGAGTTGGAGGTTGCTGTGAGCTGTGATGCCATAGCACTCTACCCAGGGGGACAGCTTGAGGCTCTGTCTCAAAAAAAAAAAATGCATTTGTCATCTGGGAAACCTGGAAGCATGTAAAGAGGAATAGAGTACCTGCAGTGTCACACAGTAGTAACAACCACTCATCCAATTAGGCTATTGTTATCTTGACTGCAGAAGACTCAAAGCTGATTAGTTCTGGTAAGGGAAATAGTGACTGGGAAAGCAGAAGTTAACCCATATAGGCCCACGAGACTGTTCTCATGACTTAAAAAAGCTACTCTGAAAGTCTCAGGACTTACTTTCAGGATATATGTAAGGTGGAGTTCTTGCTTCTGTTTGCAAGTAGGATTTTATAAAATTTTCTGAATTGTAGATTGAGACAGCCAAAGGATATAGGAAAGACAATAACATGTTGATGAGACCATTACCATACACTTGTTGAGCACTTTCTGAAGGCACTAAATACTGTGCTAAGTGCATTTTACTGGTTCATTGAATGTCTTGAATATGGAACCCTATGAGGTAGCTGCTGTAGTTATTCCCATTTTACAGAAAGGAAGCTGAGGCTTCACATAGGTAAGTAAATGACCTAGGATCACACATAAGGACTAAATAGCAGAGCCACTTCTCAATTTTGATATTCTAGCACTTTTTTTTTAATAGATAAAAAATAGAGGTCCTCAGAAGCTAAGACTCATGATCACTCTCCTTTTTACTCTTACTTTTTCTGCATTATGATCTGTTAATAATTTGTTTATCGCTATTAATTTTGTCAAGTATTTTTGGCCTCTGTAAATTTGGCTAATGTGTCAAATGGATACTGGGTTTTTAAACTTTTAGGTAGAATGAGATTTAGATTTTTTGAAATGGAATTATCGATCACTTGATTTGATTTGTTAGTGAAGCAGTTTCCTGTAAAGGAGACATTGTCTTCCCATATGCTATTAAAAGTTGAACCTTGTGACTACTGTCTGTTTTTCTTTTAGAGAAGTTAAGAAGGTGCAGTCTGTATCCTCATGTAAAAAATAGCCACCAAGGATCTATCCAGCATCATTTTTAGTTCTTTAATTTTGGTAACCCCACACTTTCAAAACAGACTAAATTTGTCTGATTTATTTCAGAACTATCTATTATAAAGTATTCAAAGGCAAGTGAGAATTCAAATGCATTGAGCAGAGCTAGAGAGCATTTTACAGAGAGGTCCTTCTGGAGGTAAGCATTTCTCCTAGAAGTTTTGATTATTATATTTTCAGTAACATATTCCTGTTCTCTACATTATTAAGGCCAAAAAAATTGTATAAATATTCTTTTTGATGTTCACTTGACATATTACTAAAACTGCTGCTTTCTCTTTTTTGTTGTTGGTTTTTGTTTTTAACTTTTCAAGACGCAGAAGAATATTTGCTGATGAGTTCTAGAAGGAGTCTACCTATGATTTTCTTCTTTACCATGAAGAGACTTGGAAATTAATAGATAACGTTTTGTGTGAAAATTTCTGAACATTTTTGACTTCGTATCTCAGAGGCCTTCTTGGAGAATTAATACAAGGTTGAATGTGTGCATGGATAAAATGGATCATCTTAAAGGATTGAAGTTCCAAAAATATGTCAGCAGCGCTGAACAGGTTTGACATAATGAGATTTCTATTTTAGCTTGACTTCTAGAGCTCTGAATAAAGTATAAACTGAGCTACACAAGGTCTAGGAAGGAAGTTTATCTTCTAGTTGGGTATAACATTTTTCTTCAAATCTTTTGCAAATTTCCTGAAAAATAAGACTAGTAGACACTTACTAACTTTTAATACATGAGGTGGAATAGAAGGTAGCAATCTGTATCATACTGTAAAACAAATTAAAAAATAAACGGAAATAAGAGGAAAAGTCTCTACATAAGCACTGTTTGAAATGGCAGAAGCTTCAGGGGATGCCCCAGCTCTTCCTGTAACAGTGAAAAAAAAGAAAAGCCTCTCCATTGAGGAAAAGATTGACATTATAAATGCAGTGGAAAGTGGCAAGAAAAAAGCAGAGATTGCAGCCGAATATGGTATTAAAAAAAATTCCTTATCTTCTATTATGAAGAATAAAAACAAAGTTCTGGAAGCCTTTGAATCTCTAAGATTTGATCCAAAGAGAAAAAGACTAAGAACTGCTTTTTACACAGATCTGGAAGAGGCATTAATGAGGTGGTATCGAATTGCTCAGTGTCTAAATGTACCAGTTAATGGCCCCATGTTGCGTCTAAAAGCTAATGATTTTGCCCAGAAACTGGGTCATAATGATTTTAAGTGCAGTAATGGTTGGCTGGATCGTTTTAAATCCAGGTATGGTTTAGTATTCAGAGCTCAACCTGTAGAAGCTACAGGTGTATCAGTAGACCCTTCAACTGTCTGGTACCAAAATGTACTTCCTTATTATTTAAATGATTATCATCCTACAAATGTTTTTAATATAAAAGAGACTGGGCTGCTTTATCGAATGCTACCTACAAATACATTTGCATTTAAAGGAGAAACATGCTCAATTGGAAAGTTATGCAAAGACAGAATAACTCTGGTGGTTGGCACAAACATGGATGGCTCAGAGAAGCTTCCTTTGCTTATCATTGGAAAAAACAGAAATCCACATTGTTTCAAAGGTATAAAATCATTGCCTGTGTGTTATGAAACTAACAAAATGGCATGGATGACATCAGATATATTTGAACAATGGATGAGGAAGCTTGATGAGAAATTTCAAGCCCAGCAGCGAAGAGTGGTGATTTTTGTTGATTCTTTTCCTGCTCATCCAGAGGTAAAGAACCTTAAGTCCATTGAATTAGCATTCTTTCCATCATGTTTACCTTCTAAATGTGTAGCTATGAAACAGGGCGTTATTAAAGACCTTAAAATCAAATATCGACATTGTCTAGTTAAGAAATTTTTAAGCTCTGTTGAAGGCAGCAAAGAATTTACATTTTCACTACTAGATGCAATTGATACATTACATCTTTGTTGGAGGGCTGTAACCTCAGAGACTATTGTTAAAAGCTATGAAGAGGCGGGATTCAAATCTCAAAAGGGAGAAAGCGACACAACAAATGCAGAGAAAGATCCTAGTATTGATTGGGTAGCCGATGCCCTGGGAGCAGGGGTGGAATTTCCTGCAGGTTTATCTATTGAGGAGTATGCTGCCTTGGATGATGATTTGGAGACATGTGAAGCAGCACCAAAGGATGATACGGACTTGACCAAAGAAAGTAAATCAGATGAAACTGGGTTTTATACTTCTGATGAAGAAGATGATGGTGGATCAATAGACACTGAACTCCCATTACCATCAAAAAATGAGGCAATAACTGCTTTAGATACTCTTAAAAAATTTCTTAGAAGTCAAGATATGAATGATGGACTTCATGATTCTTTAGCAGACATTGAAAATTTTATTAATCCTTTGTCACCTAAGTAATTATTTATTGTACAACATCTGACGATTAATAGTTTTTCCTGATATGTTTTACTATATAAGGTATTGAAAGAAATATACCTCTTAAACCTAAAAAATGAAAAACTAGTAATCTTTTGTTTAAATTATGAACATCTTTGGTCTGAGCAGCAAATCTCCCTAGTAAATAATGATTAGATAAATAAAAATTATAAATGTCTATTAAGGTTTTGGAGAGTAGAAAATATAATTCAGAGGCTTTGTATTTGACACATATGATATACATATGTGTATATCAAAAGGACCTCTATCTGATATTTATACACATTGCATTGTTGATTGCTGTTTTTGTTAAGATTATGTTCTAGAATATTTTAATTTACCTAGATTAAGAAACAAAATACTTATCAATAGGTTATTGAGTTTTATAAAGACATACATATGCCGTATGTATTCTAGCTAGACTTTTAAGAATCAAAGTATTAAAGTAATTTTAAATTACTTTTTATCATAAGTAGCTAAACTTCCTAATAAGAAATTATGAACTAAAAACACATATATTACCACTTTCAAGTTATTTGTATGTAAGATCAAATAAAGGGCTATAACCCTATCAGGGCTTTTTTTTTATCATCTATAACAAGAAGGTATGGATTCTTCCTAAATATGTAGATGTATCCATGTGTGGTTACTAGAAAAATACATTATTGAAATGTTTATTAAATTTATGATATTTATATTTTAATAGTGGTGCTTAGATATTTTTCTAATTTTAATAGCTTTTGATCTATAATGTTTCATTTTCTTGATTTCACTATATTTTATTTTTTTAGAAAACTAAATGTCTTTTCAGCGTATTTTGATGTATTTAATCCTTTCTCTCCAAAAAATTTAATGAATAACATTTTGAATTATAATTTTGTTTGAGGGAATTTTGCCTATAGAATGTTTTAAATATTGTATGAAATTATATATTCATCTGTAAAATAGTCTTTAGACAGTAGAAAATTATAACTATGTGTGAGAGTTTTTTCCACTGTAAAATTTTAAATAGTATGCTTATTTAACTTTTTTAGGGTCCCTTTTGAAAAGTAGTTTTTTTAAATATAAAACATGCAGATTATTTTATTATGAACTTTGTATTTGTCTGCTAAAAGATGACATTTGGAAAGAAAGACCTATAGAAAGCATGTTTATTTTCCACCTGTTGATTTACTCTGCTTTTAAGATTTAGTAATTGTAAGCCTTTTAAAATATATTAAAATTAAATATATTTCTTTTGAAAGAAGAATGGATTATTTAAATTTAAAGCATTTTATGAATTATTTAAAATTTTAATTTGGCACAGTCAGGGACCTAAAGAAGCTCCTACGAGCCTCACTTATAACTATAGCATCTAACGTATATTGACCTCTCAATTTCTTCCTCTCTTTCTTTCTCCACTTGATGCTATTTTGCTGCATTAAATCATACCAGATATTCTATGACTTAAGAATTATTATTTCTATTTGCATAGATGAGGAAATTTAAACCAAATGACTTGGTTAAAATCTCAGAGCCAAAACTAAAATGCAGTAGTTCTCTGTCACCTAGTCCCATATTTTTGTAACTATATACTGCTTATGTGTAGTCTAAAAGAAAATGATTTTATTTTTTCCCTTAAATTAGGGGACTGAGGGCAAAGCATTTCAGAGGATATGCTGGACCCATGCTGATAGCACATTCACAGGATCTCTCCTAAGAACATTATTACTAATGAAATCTGGGATATCATCTGATTTGATAATTCTATATCATCACTGTATCACAGAGGTTCTAGTATAGTTCAATTGAAAATATTTTAAATAACTTTAGTATTTCCAAAGTGCTAAAAGCACCCACCTTCACTCCCCCATATAACATGATCCATTTCTTATTAAAAATACTTCTGAAGCAGAATATAATATATCTAAAAGTGATAAATATAAGACAAAGCTGTTATAAAACAAGAATTTTTTTTTTTTTTTGAGACAGAGCCTCAAGCTATCCCCCTGGACAGAGTGCTGTGGCATTACAGCTCACAGCAACCTCCAACTCCTGGGTTCAAGCGAGTCTCCTGCCTCCGCCTCCCAAGTAGCTGGGACCACAGGCGCCCGCCACAACGCCCGGCTATTTTTTGGTTGCAGCCGTCATTGTTGTTTGGCGGGTCCGGGCTGGGGATTCGAACCCGCCACCTTAGGTGTACGTGGCTGGCGCCTTAGCCGGTTGAGTAAAACAAGAATTTTTTAAATGCATGCACATTTAAATTCAGAAATAACTTTAAGTTGTCAATGTTGTGCACTCTTCTGTGTGATTTACAAAGTATATAGATTTAAACAGTTTTTGGAACACAAATTTTAGAAATTAACTTCTCCTAGGACATAGACCATCATTGCTACATATCTTGTTCTGAAGTTATCTTCTCTGTGCACAATAAATAAAAAGTTACAACTAAAATGTCATTTGTCTTTTCAAAAAACATGTATAGTTTGTTTTTCAGTTAAATGTAGCATTATTTTTGTTGTGCTTGCCTTATAAATTACTGTTTCAACAACTACTACTGTTTTTGTTTCTTTCTGTTTCACCAAGAATTTAAGTCTTATGTTGAATTTGGAACCTTGTTTCATGACCAGTGGCTACTGAACTAGTAGTAAAAGGTTTGGGTCAGGATAAAATAGGACATTAAGTCAAGGCCTGTGGGTTTCATGTTGCCTGCCTGCATTCTCATCTGGATGTCAAATCAAGTCCCAAACTTCCCTTTCACTGTGTCCTGTACAAGCAGATTAATGGGAAGCGGGAGGAAAAGAGGAAAGGGAGAATGGAAGGAGAACTTTCCAAGCTAATAAATACCTTAACATGTTAAAAGGAGCCATTTTCAATTCCGGATTTAGTAGGAACTCCAGCTCCATAGGGATTGGCAGAGAGAGGTTTGCACTTTAGGAGAAGCAGCACCACACCTCTGCCTGAAAATTCAGAATCCACTGGTAGGCTGGATCTTTAGGGTACCAGGGGCTACGCCTTCTTACTGTGTGTGTGCTCACATGATCTATTTGTATGTACAAGGATAAAGCAAGTTCTCTGGTGTCTCTTACAAAGGCACTAATCCTGTCACGGGGATCCAAAGTAAACCTAATTACCTTCTCATCTCCAGATTTTATCACATTAGGGGTGGGGACACAAACATTTAATCCATAGCAACTACCTACTACTAATAGATGTTCACCTATTAATCAATTTAGTTTTTTATTTGTTAAAAACAAAGGGCATGTATATTTCAGAACTTGTTAATCAGCTGTAGCTATTAGCAAGGACTTTTTTTAGAGACAGAGTCTTATTCTTGCTCAGACAGGCCTTAAACTCCTGAGCTCAAGCAATCCACCTGCCTTAGCCACTCAAAGTGCTAGGATTACAGGCATGAGCCACCATGCCCAGTCTAGCAAGGACTTTTATTTTTTAATTTCAGATTAATGGGAGGTTACAACTAGGTTACAATATTTGCATTTGTTAGGTAGAGTTCCTATTGTAGTGTGTCCTGGACCCAAGAAGTGTGCCATGTACCCTTACGTTGTGCCCATTAAGTGAGAACACACCAATCCTCCCTCTTCCCATCTCTTCCCCTCCCTCATTCCCTTTCCCCCCAACTTGAATTGAGTTTTTCTCTTATGTGGGCTTATATTATTATATCCTCTACTGGCTTCATATTAGATAGTTTCTTTTCTATTCTTGTGATACTTTACTAGGAACAATGTGTTTCAGGTCCATTCAGGTTAATACAAAAGATGTAAAGTCCTTTTAAAGATTTTTTTTTTTTTTGCTGAATAGTATTCCATGGTATATGTATACCACAGTTTATTAATCCATTCCTGGGTTGATGGGCATTTAAGTTGTTTCCACATCTTGGCAATTGTAAATTGAGCTGCAATAAACAATCTAGTGCAAATGTCCTTATAATGATTTTTTTTTTCTTCTGGGTAGATGCCTAGTAATGGGATTACAAGATCAAATGGAAGGTCTCTTTTGAGTTCTTTGAGAATTCCCCATACTTCTTTCCAAAGAGGCTGTATTAGTTTGCAGTCCCACCAACAGTGTAAAATTGTTCCCTTCTCTCCAGATCCATGCCAGCATCTTCAGGCTTAGGATAGAAAGGACTTTTAAAGTTTATAACACATACACCTTGAAGAAGGGGCAATATTTTATGTCCTTGAATAAATGATTTAAAATTGAAATAGGTCAGTTTCCCTCAAGTTAATTCCAATCAAAATCCCAATGCTGTTTAGTTGAAAACTTAGGTAACTCCAATTTTTATCTGGAAGAATAAATGTGTATGAATATATAAGAAAATTTTGAAAAAGCAAAATAATTAGGGAGTATTTGACCTACCAGAAAAACCAACAATATGGTATGGGCAAGAGAATTAATAGGTCCATTAAAAGGATAATATGTGATATCTAGAAAAAGACCACAAATTTAGTATGTGATAAAAATAGAATTTTTAGTAAGTAGTGAAAAGATAGATTATTGAATAATTGTTGTTGGGGCAATGGCTGACTATATAGGATTTTTTTTTTTTGAGATAGTCTCATTATGTCACCCTTGGTAGAGTGCTGTGGCATCACAGCTCACAGCAACCTCAAACTCTTGGGCTCAAGTGATTCTCTTGCCTCAGCTTCCCAAGTAGCTGGGACTACGGGCACCAGCCATAGCACCCAGCTATTTTTTGTTGTTATCATCTTTGTTGGTTAGCAGTCCCAGGCCAGGTTTGAACCCTCAGCCCCAGGGTATGTGGCCAGTGCCCTAACCACTGAACTACAGGCACCAAGACATAGGTTTGTTTTGTTTTGTTTTTAAATCAGAACCAGGGTGGCACCTGTGGCTCAATGAGTAGGGCGCTGACCCCATATATCAAGTGTGTCGGGTTCAAACCCGGCCCCTGCCAACCTGCAACAAAAAATAGTCGGGCGTTGTGGCGGGTGCCTGTAGTCCCAGCTACTTGGGAAGCTGAGGCAAGAGAATCACCTAAGCCCAAAAGCTGGAGGTTGCTGTGAGCTGTGACTCCACAGCACTCTGCTGAGGGCAGCAGAGTGAGACTCTGTCTATAAAAAAATAAAAAATAAAGTCAGAAACAAAATCTCAGAGGATTAAACTCTTAAAGAAATGAATAAGCTTATAGATACTAGAAAAAAATTAGGTAAATGTAAATATTTTAATCTCATAATAGGGTTGATTTTTTTAAAGTGTGACAAAGAGTTGAGTATATAAATACTAATGGTTAATAAAAGTATGAAAATATTTTCAGCCCTACTAGAAATCAAAGAAATGGCAAGCAAAACAATGGGATTTTTTTTTTTTTGGCCTGTCATATTAGACAAGAATAATAATACCAAACATAAACAAGAGCATGGGGAAGTGAGTGCACTGTTGTTAGAAAGATAAATTGGCTATAAATGGGTACATTCTTCAGTTACTATAATTATAGCTGACATATATTAAATGCTTACTAATTGCCAGACATTGATCTAAGTGCTTTAAACGTGTTACCTCATTTATCCTCAGAATAACTCCAGATGAGAAAATTTAAGTCTAGCTACTACTAATAACAAAACTAGAACTCCAACCCAGAAAATCTGACTGAATATGTATGTATCCATGATATAAATTTATCCTGACAGAACAAAAACGTTAAGGACACTTGTTCCAAAATATACAGTTCTATAGTCCGATATTCAACCTCTGGGGCATACATGTTTCAGAATTTGGAATTTCTCAGATTTGAAAGATTTAACATTTTTATATATCAAATATAATTTATAATATATGATTTAAATAAAATTCATATATGATGCTGTGTATGATGTACTCTATATTAGATAACACCCTTAGGGGGTACTAGGACAGCATTCCACAATCAAATACTAATAAATTTACAGTGCAACATAAATACTCACATGAAGTCAAATATGTGAAGATTATAATTACTTAATAGATTCACAAGTTTTATTGTCAAAGAAGTTCATGTCAGGTCAGCTTTTACCACCACATAAGTTACAAAAAAGTTTTCAGAGTGTTTTGTATTTCAGAATCACAGATAAAAGATTATGATCCTATAATAGCATAAAACAAAAAATTGAAAACTAAATGTTTCAATATAATGGTTAACAATTAAATGTTTCTAATAGAATATTGATTAAATATACATATGTTTATATATTGAACAAAATGTCTAAGTTCAGACTTTTTTTTAACTTATTTTACTTGAGTGTATATGCTGTGTTGCTGGGCTGAACTGAAGTGGGTATTTTCTAAATTTGACTTGCAAATTCTGAAGCTAAAAAGCTTCTTCTTGTAATTCTCCCTGTTAAACATCTTACCAGCTCAGCGCCTGTGGCTCAACCGGCTAAGGCGCCAGCCACATACACCTAAGGTGGCAGGTTCGAATCCCCAGCCCGGGCCCGCCAAACAACAATGATGGCTGCAACCAAAAAATGGCCAGGCGTTGTGGCGGGTGCCTGTGGTCCCAGCTACTTGGGAGGCTGAGGCAGGAGACTCGCTTGAGCCCAGGAGTTGGAGGTTGCTGTGAGCGTGATGCCATGGCACTCTACCCAGGGGGACAGCTTGAGGCTCCGTCTCAAAAAAATAAAAAAACATCTTACCATCACCACAAGGCTAGAAAGTTCCTTGCCAAATAAAACAGGAACTATAGCATAATATTGGTGAAAAACTAGACTTGCTGGTTTAGTGTTCTATAAATTATATATTCATTTTCTTACATTAGGCCAATTTAAGCCCAAAGGAGCCTACTTCCTTGATCAGACAACTCTTAGCCATTGTGTCAAAAAGAAAAACCAAAAAAGTAAGAAACTACATCTTTCTCCACTTTTACTTGTTTTCTTAGTTGTCAAATCGCAACAATATTGTGGGTATTTTTAGAGTTGAGTCTGTTATATGATCCCTTTATATCTCAGAGAGAGAGAGAGAGACACTGTTGATTTGATTAAATATTTGCTTAATTGAAGAACTAAATAAAAAGATACAGCTAATCTTATTTTCTATATTAGAAATAAAGATGAGACTGCGTTGTTTTGGCTTTTTTTTTTTTTTTTTTGAGACAGAGTCTCACTATGTTGCCCTGGTAGAGTGCTGTGGTTTCACAGCTCACAGCTACCTCCAACTCTTGGGCTTAAGCAATTCTCTTGCCTCAGCCTCCCAAGTAGCTGGGACTACAGAAGCCCGCCACAATGCCCAGCTGTGTGTTGTTGTTGTAGTTGTCATTGCTATTTGGCAGGTCCAGGCTGGGTTAGAACGGCAAGCTCCAGTGTATGTGGCTGGCACCCCAGCAGCTGAGCTATAGGTGCCGAGCCAGAGACTTTTTTTTTTTAACCCTCAACCTGGGCCCATCCCATAAGGGTGTATGTATGTTTAACTTTAGTATTGTTTTGTCTAGTTTTTCCCTAACTTCCTCTTTGTAAACCACTAAACTCTCCTAGCTGTTAGGTCAGGGTTATTGCCTGTGTTTTTGGGGGTACCACACCTTATATTCTACATTATGAAACAAGGAACTCAGCATAGAGATAAGAGCCATTTTTATGTTACTACTGCCCAAATGAGGAACTGTTTCCATAAAAGTTCCAGAATTTCCGTCTCAGCTCTTAGAGTACTTTGCACCAGTTTACTGTTTTGTTATACCTCTCCTGTGTGTAACAAGTGCTGTCCCTGCATCCAGGGGTAATGCTGGAGAAGAAATTAAATGCTACAATGTCTGAATAATTATCAAGAAGAAATAAAGGTTTAAATCAAAAGACACTGGGTTATATTTAAATTCAAAAATTAAATTTGTTGTTTCTTTGCTACTGAATGAAAATGGAGACTTGGGAGTAAGTAAAGCTTAATTTATTTTAAAAAATGTATTTCTTAGGCTGGTCTGGGAGGCCAAGAGAGGTGGAATGTTTGAGCTCAGGAAGTTCAAAACCAGCCACCCCACCCCCTGTCTCTAAAAATAGCCATCAGTTGTGGCCTGTGTCTGCAGTCCCAGCTACTCAGGAAGCTGAGGCAAGAGGATCCCTTGAGCCCAAGAGTTTGAGATTGCTGTGAGTTAGGAGGCCACTGTAGTCTACAGTAGGCAACAAAATGAAAGTCTGTCTCAAAAAAAGTGTAAGATGCATCGTAGGTGTGGTCCTACCAGTTACTCTCCCTCCACCCAATTTACTAGGTGTAGAATATAAATGTTCTTAAACACGATGGGCAGTGCCTGTGGCTCAAAGGAGTAGGGCACCGGCCCTATATGCTGGAGGTGGTGTGTTCAAACCCAGCCCTGGCCAAAAACTGCAAAAAAAAAAAAATGTCTTAACATGATAACTAAGAAAATGCCATGAAGGCTATGTTGACCAGTTTGATGAAAGCATTTCAGATTGTGTATAAAACTAGCACATTGTACCCCATGATCGTATTAATGTACACAGCTATGATTTAATTAAAAAAGTATATTTCTTCATTCCCTTCATTATTATATAATTATTATATATAGTTAACTATTATATATATAATAGTATATATATATACTATATATATAATATAGTAACTATTATATATATAACTATTATATATAGTTATATAATAATATGTGTGATTTAATTCTACTACAAAGCTGATAACTTCTTACAATATATACTTTTACTTCAGCTGTGGAATTTCAACTTTGAGCCTTTTTTCCATATGTGATCATTGTACTCCAGATTTAATTTTTTTTTTTTTGCAGTTTTTGGCCAGGGCCTGATTTGAATCTGCCACCTCTGGTATTTGGGGCCAGCACCCTACTCCTTTGAGCCACAGGTGCCACCATAGATTTAATTATTCTTTTACAGAAATCATACTAAATCTTTAGGAAATCTAGCTTAATTATACCTAATTTATCTCCTTACTGAGGAGATTTTCACAATAACCAGGGTTTCCCCTAATTCTCTGTTTTGAGCTATGGTTTTTCACAGAACAGCTTGAGTTGTTAGGCCGATGTTCTCAAATGGCCTCCTGGGGAATTAACATCCTACTTAGAGGGTAAGACATCTTCAGGGCTATTCGAAAAGAAGTAAATGATAATCCACCAAAAAGCACATAGTTTAAGGATTCCACCTCACAAGGAAGATTTGAAAATACTGGAGGAAAAAAAGTACAAAATATGAAACAAATTTTATTTGAGAATAAATGATTCTTTTTTAATTAGCACAAATATATTTATGTATTAACCAAAGGGAGGAACCTAATTAAACCAACACTTTGAAATAGTTGCATGTAACATATTTGTGATAAAGATAATTGAATATATCAATTATAAAAAAAAAAAGCAGGATGGAGACTTGCTCATTGAACTGAGTTTGTTCATTCTCAGAACTAATTCCTGCCCAGAGTGATGACAGAATTTTTATTCTACTTTTCCATAGACCCGAGTACAGGTGACATTGCTCGCGATGTATTCTACTATTAGTTTCCCATCTGTCAATTTTCTTGTTTTTGTGCTTTCTTTCCCATCCCATTTTTGATGTTGAACCAATGCACCATCTGTATAGTTGCAGATAGTCTGAGTTTTTCTGCCATCAGCTGTAGTTTCTGCAAACTTCTTTCCCATGACACAAGAAAAGTGTGCTGCTTTCAAAGTGCTCTCAGTTTTTATGGTGAGGTTTTTGCCATCACAAGTGGCAATTGCACCTTGGCTATTTGCACCTATTTTTTGTAGAGCTCGCCCCCTCCTAGTTCCTTCATGTATTTATCAAAGCCTTTGCTGTCCACCAGGCGCCATCTTCCTACAAGCTGCTGAACGGTGGCCACGGTGGGTGCGAGCAGAGGAGGTGCTGTAAATGATTCTTTAGTAGATGATTTCTCCTTTCTTCTTATCTAGTATAGTAACATTATATGTTGTTCTATATAATAGGCTGGAGCTCAGGTGTCAAGAAGGAAGAGTAAAATACAAGTGTTTATGTTTGGCTCAGCACCTGTAGCTCGAGTGGCTAAGGCGCCAGCCACATACACCAGAGCTGGCAGGTTCGAATCCGGCCTGGGCCTGCCAAACAACAATGACAACGACAACCAAAAAATACCCGGGTGTTATGGTAGGTTCCTGTAGTCCCAGCTACTTGGGAGGTGGAGACAGGAGAATCGCTTGAGCCCAGGTATTGGAGGTTGCTGTGAGCTGTGATGTCACAGCGCTCTACTCAGGGGAACAGCTTGAGGCTCTATCTCAAAAAAAAAGAAAGTGTTTATGTTTTAGGACACGTGAAGCACAAAAGATGTGATTCTTTAATTTTTTATTTTGAACATTTTCTTTGGTATTTTAATAATTTTCTGCTGCTATCCTTAGCATAAAGGATAAAAAATACACTTGCAGAACTCCTCCCTGTCCTGTCCGAATTCTGTTATCATTAGCCTTTGCAGCTGGAGTGTCATTTACTGCTTTATGACAGGCACGTTAGACATGAACAAGAGCCTTTAAAATTACTTTCACTGATAGCCGGTGTTTCCTCTTACACAGCTCCACCCAACCCAATAAACAAGGAGCCAGGCTTCTTAAAAACTTTATTCCACATAATGTCCCTGATTAGAAGATAGTTATTTTAATTTTTATTTTCTGTAAGAGCTTTTGCCACAAGTTCAAGCAACTTTCTTCTTTCAATAATGTGTGCAATAGACACACTATGCGGGTGATTTGAAAAGTTCTTTGAGTCTGGCAAAGGCATAGTTCCTAATTAACTGCCTAGATAACCATTTCACTGTGTGGAAATCACTTAAGTGCTTCTAGTGGGTTTTGTGGGGCCTAAGGGAGATGATACTACACTTTTAATCAGGCAAACTAAAAAGCTAACACTTTTTAATGACCTAGCAGCCCCACTCCTATGAGAACTCCAGATGTTCAAAGCTCTCGAGAGCAACTCTAGAAATCCTTGTCAAGTTCTGTAGGCCCAAAGGATCATTAGGTAAGTTTAGCTTTTGAAAACTACCTGTGTTGGTTTTTGATTTTGTTTTTAACTTTGAGACTGTTAAAGGTAGAGGGCATTTGTTTGTTTTGTTTACTTCAAAAGTAAATTAAAAAATGCATTAAAACTTGGGACATATTTGGAATAAAGATAATTTGAAAGTATCTCTTATCTTCTTTTGAACTAGGTAGTGAGTAGAAAGATTGCTAAGCTTTTAAATCTCCTTTGATTAAAAGCCCCCTTTGGGAATACAAAGAAAGGATTAGATTTTATCCAGAAAAGGGATATGCAGAGCTGGCTCTCAGAATCTGCAGGGAATTGGTCCCGGGAGCCAAAATTCACAAATGCTTGCATTCCTGATATCAAAAAGTGTAGTATTTCCAAATACTTATGCACATCCTCCTATACATTTTAAATCATTTCTAAATTACTTATAAAACCTAATACAATGTAAACACTATACAAATAGTTGTTATACTATAAAAAGGCTGTACATGTTCAGCACAGACACAACAATCTATTTTATTTTTTACCTGGAATATTTTTGGTCTGAGGTTCATTGCATCCATGAATGCTGAACCCATATATTTAATACAAAATTTGGAGTGTCTTTAAATTTATTTAATATTTCAGGAGGTCCACTATTAAGAAACCTAGCTTCATCATTCCACCATTTATAAAGTCTTGATTACCAAAAGCTGTACAAAATGTTAAAATTTTAAAAAAAAGATGAGAAAAAGAAAAAACCCGCTTGCTAAGGAAATTGAGTTAACATCTCACATCTGGCCTCTCTTTTTTAAATACTTCAATGTTATCAATAAAGAGTTTTTAAATATTAATAGCATTACTTGTCTAAACTTGTATTTGAATTAAGCAATTTAGTCTTTTTTGCACATTATTTTTAACCTTCTTTGAATGTTATTTTTAATAGCTTGTGTGTTTTTACAAGGAATTAATTCCTCTTGCCAAATCCAATTAATAATTAGAACTATCTGAGGCCTTGTGCTCTCTAGAAGCTGAACACAGAATCTGAAATTAGTACCACACTGAGTCTCCGTAATTGCGACACTCTCTGATATTATCATCCAGTGAAGCATCAGAAATACCACATTTAAGAACTGAAGATTACAGATCCCAAGCTGACCTCCCAGGAATGACATGTTTTCTGTTTTCAGAGTCAAGAAAATAATGATTCAATCATGCAGTCATTATTAGTCAAGCTATTTTGGAACTGGGCAGACCACTGTTGAATAAGCATAAAATATTATTCTGAGGGCTTTTCTTTTTCAAAGCATTGTGTTAGGTAGTAAGCAGGGATACAGAGGAACTACCTTGGATTTTATCATCTAATTGGGAAGATGAAATAAGTTTCACCGGGTGATAAAAGCCATAATCTGCTAAGTTTCGAATCAGTGTGACAAAAGGATTCCAAGAGTGGAGAGAAGAGCGTGATATGACTGCTCTAGTCCAGAGCGTGGTGTGCGCTGGGGCAGTCGAGAAGGCTTCATGCAGAGGTCCCCAGCCTGGGCTGGTGCAGTGCTGGGCGACAAATCCAGATAAAGAAAACTGGGCAAATCACCTGAGGCTGGAAAGTGCTTACTTTCACAACATTTCCAAATGTAGATATAAAATATTAGTCCATTGATTCACCTGGGGCTTGTGTATATTGTAGATAAATCTGCAAAATTCCAGCCTTCATTGCATGAAACTCCAATGAGAAAATGCCCTTCCATTCCAAGTGTGCGTGTGCGTGTAATCTTCACAAAGAAACTTCTTTTTTGAGAGTCTCACTTCGCTGCCCTTGGTAGAGTACCATGGCATCATAGCTCATGACAATCTCAACCTCTTGGGCTCAAGCCATTCTCTTGCCTCAGCCTCCCAAGTAGTGGGTACTACAGGTGCCCACCACAATGTTTGGCTATTTTTAGAGTCAGGATTTTGGTCATGCTCAGGCTGGTCTTGAACTCCTGAGCTCAGGCAATCCACCCACATTGTCCTAAAGAAACTTTTTAAAATGATTAAAATAACAATTCCTGCAATAGGCGAGAAAGGAAAAGTTAGGCCTGAGCTCATGATTTTTTAAAGATATCTGGGGTGGGGCTGGATGGAAGGATCAAGTAGCAAATAGCAACATCCAAAAGAGCACTGAGGTCAAGAAAGATATTTTGGGAGCTAGAAGTTTATATTACACATTTTAAGGAGTGGCTGGAAAGTAACGTAGGTCATGTTACTTCTTGTTCCTTGCCCCCAAAGCAGAAAGTTGACTTAAAAGGAGCAATCCTCTGTCTGCATGAAGGAGTTTGAAGAAAGACTAAAACACCTCTCTACTAAACTTACTAATTTACTTTTACTTACTAATTTACTTACTTTTCAGTAATTCAGTTTCACAGTGAATTTACCAGTAACCAACTTAAATGTAAGTATAAAAGCTATTCTAAATAGTATACCCCAAACCAATTCCCACTCACTCCTCCACCCCTTAAATCCAAACCATTAAAGCTTAAGGCTCCACTTAAACCAGATTTATGTTATGAGGTCTTATATTGGCAAAAAGCCCCTGAATTAATGATACATTCCGGGGAGACAGAGCTGCTCAATTCTTGGATGGAATGGGTTGGTTTTCACATCATCGATGGTAACAGTAGTGCTAACTATCCATATTGGGTGCTTCCAGGGTACCAGGCACTGTGTTCAGCATTTTATGCTCCTTATCTCATACGACATCCTAATAGCAATAACCTTATGAGGCAGATACCGTGATTTTACTAAATAAAATAGTCAAGCCAGAATTCAAACACTTAGAAGAGAACTCTAACACCATCCCTAGCTTCATATTTTCCTCCTCCTGGAATTTCCTTCCCACTCCTCTCTGCCCACCCAAATTTCACGGAGGCCCAAGTTAAATTCTGTGTCTAGTAACTGCTCTTCCTGCCTACGTCAATGTCTCTCATCTCAGCACTCTCAAAGTATCAGAAAGACATCACACTTGTAAAATATGGAGTAGTGGGGGCTTCACAACCTAATAAGAGTCAAAGCACATCGAGTGCTTACTCTCTACAAGGAACTGTTCTAAGAATTATCTTTGGATTACTCAACTTCATTCTCATAGTAAAACTATAAGGTCAATACTGTTATTTCCATTTTATAAGTGTGCAAATTGAAGAAGAGATGGGTTTACTAACTTTCCTAAGGTCACAGTTTAAAAAACTTGAGTTGGTGAAGATTGTAGGACTTGAGGATTAAAGGAGTTAATAGTGTTAAGCCTGTAAAACAGTATCTGGTCCAAAGAGTGTCAGCTAGTATTAATAATTCACTCTACTCCAGTTTTCCATGGCACAGTGGTGTGCCATGAGAGGATCCTAGGTATGCTGCAAACATTTTTAAAGATAATTAATTAAATTATTTTTGAAAGAAATTCAAACCCCAATAAATATTCCTTTTTTTTTACTCTTTTGAAAAATCAACATAATTTGAGTGTGCCACAGAAGTTTAACTATAGGTGTGTCGTGTAATTAAAAAGATTGAAAGGCTCAGCGCCTGTGGCTCAAGCGGCTAGGGTGCCAGCCACATA
>NW_003852436.1:12500998-12530734 GCF_000181295.1 Otolemur garnettii | reverse complement strand
AAAGAAAAAAAAAAAAAAAGATTGAAAAACACTGCTTTACTCCCTCTCCAAAAACATTCTCTGTCTCCATCCAGTTGATTCATCTGAAGAAAATGAAGCATCTTCAGGGAGCTAGATACTGGGTTTGATAGTATCCTTGTCATTTCATTCATTCATTCAACAAATGTTTATTAAACACTGACCACATGCCAGGTCTTGTTCTAGGCATCAGTGATACAGCAGTAAAACAAAGTGCTTCTTCACAATAATCCTGTAAAGGGGGTTCATTAGTTCCATTATTACATATGACAAAATCAACATTCACATAGCTAGGCAGTTGAAGGTTGGTAAATATAAATCTCTTAAAAGTTCTAGTTCTTTACCTCAGAAGGCATAATGCTAGATCTGCCTGTGATCCACCTAATATAACCTATTCTTCCCCCATGAGGCATAAGGCATTTGGAAATAGGACGCTGTTGTTTCTCCTTCGTATATATATATATATATTTGGAGACAGAGTCTCACTAGGTTGTCCTCAGTAAAGTGCCGTAGTATCACAGCTCACAGCAACCTCAAACTCTTGGGCTTAAGTGATTCTTTGCCCTTAGGCGCCCACCATAATGCCCAGCTATTTTTTTGTTGCAGTTGTCATTGTTGTTTAGCAGGTCTAGGCTGGGTTCAAACCTGCCAGCCTCATTGTATGTGGCTGGTGCTGTAACCACTGTGCTATAGGTGCCAAGCCTCCTTCTCACATTTAGGTTACAATTTCCCAATAACATCACCATTATCCCCAGATAGTATTTATATAATACATTTATGCTACATCATTGGTGAGGCGCCTCTCCTCACTCTGCCCAAAGACTTCCAGCAAATGAACTACTCAGGGAAAAGTCGAGCTACTCAAGTTGTGGGTGGTAGATGGGCCTTGAACTCTAGTTGCTTTGCCTCTAAAGTGTCTAAGATGATGCCCAATGAGCCTCTGAAGAACCGGATGCAAGGGCAACCACTGCGGTCTAGGGAAAAGCTCTGGTTTTGAAATCAGAAAGCTTATTCTATTAACAAATTTTGGTTATTTAATTGAACTAATACTCATATATTACTATGTGGCAAGCACCCTTCAAAGAGTTCTATGTCTATTTCGGATTTTAATTTGAGTTTCAAAAGTTGTGTGTTTATGATCAAATCTTAATTTCTTTGTTATGAGAATAAAATCTCTCAAATTATAAAAATCAAATGAAATAAATCATATGACAGTGCTTTAGAAATTGCAAATGTTAGTTGTGGTCAGAGTGGCAAGTGTTAGTCTTCAAAAGAGTTGGGCATCTCTCTCCTCCTAGGAGTTGCTGACCTATGACAGCCAAAGTTGATGTGGACAAACCTGAACTGTAGGGACCGGACTATAGAACCAGAAATTACATCTCAGCTTCAGAAAAGCATGAAATATAGTTATTTAGAATGATGTATGTGTGTGCGTGTGTGTGTGTGTGTGTGGTCACTGCACTATGCTAGCAAATATTTATGCACAGGAGAGTTTTGATGTTGTCCTCTCATTATTCCTTGTCAAATTCACGCTCAGGTCTCAGCTTAGATATTGCTTCCTCTGGGAAGCCCTTTGCTTCTCTTCTGTGTGCCCCCGTAGCACTCTGTTCTTCCATCCCTCTTCCTTAGCAGTTTTCTTGTCTAGCTCCTCAGCCAGACCATAAGTTCTGGGAAGAACTAAATCACACCCAGTTTTTTTTTTTCAGCCTTCTATCTTCAGCATTTAGTAGGACTTCAATAAATAGTGGAAAGCAAACAAACAAACAAAAAAGATTCTGTATCTGGAATGTGATAAAAAGAACCTGGAACTCTACATAGAGGACTTCTATAAAGTTGTTCTACTAGGAATATGGATCTCTTCCTGTTATCATAAAAACTGCTCTGGTGTAGTGAACATGGGCTCCTAAGGCGGCCTTGAGACCAGCATCCAAGGTCACACTGCAAATGCTCAGAAAATGTCAGTTTATTTCTGATTCCCCCATAGGTTTTGCCCATTAGCCGATTATGGACCTTCTTGTGACCAATTGTCCTTGACAGTGTGTGGCTATAATGAGGCTTAAGTTCAGTTTTGAGATTTGAGTACAGGTGGGACAGAGGTCCCATTTTAAGAACCCAGTCTCTGAAGTGCAGACTGGAAGGGAAGCCTGGCAGTGTTGTGTTATTGAACTTATTTAGGGCATACAAATATCCTTGTCAGTTTCACAAGGGTCAGGGAGTATTCTGTTCACTGAAAGATTTCATACATTGCAAAGAGATGAAACAGCATTGAGAATAAAATGAAATGTCATCCACAGTGAAATGAAATGTCTGGGAAGGGGAAAAGGAGACAGACAGGGATGGTAGAGTTGACAGTCACAGGCAGACAGCTGTTTAGCATAAGTTAATTTACCAGCCAGTCCAGTTCAAAAGGATGCTTATATCTGGCTTACACTATGATATATTGGACTCTGACATGATGGTAGGAGAGGAAGGGGTAGAAAGGGCCATTTCCAAGGGCATACTATATTTTATGCATGAATTGCAAAAGTACATGAAGGACCAAGAAGAAACAGGTGTTTCTTATTTTTTTCAGACTCTCACCACCTGTATCTATGCCAGCTCCTCCTCTAGAAATCAGGACCCAAGCAATTTTGATGCATCAAGTTAAATTTTGTATCCACATGGAGGTAGATAAAAGATTTCATTTGGAATTAGCCAAAGATACACATATATCTGCATGCACATATGTAACTACAAGGCTAACTTCTTTTTTTTTTTTGAGACAGATTCTCTGTCATCCCAGGTAGAGTGCCATGGTGTTCTTATAGCTCACAGCAAACTCAGACCCTTGGATGCAAGTGATCCTCCTGCCTCAGCCTCCTGAGTAGCTGGGACTATAAGCCCCTGCCAGGATGCCTGGCTAGTATTTTCTATTTTTAGTAGAAACAAGATTTCATTTTTGCTCTGGCTGGTCTCAAACTCTTGATCTCCAGAGATTCACCTGTTTCAGCTTCCTAGAGTACTAGGATTATAGGCATGAGTCACCACACCTGGCTATATGGTTAACTTCTATACAAGAGTCAACTAGAAAGCAAGGCACCCATATTACATGCATATCTCTTAGAATATAACTTTATACTAGATATTGATATATAAGGCTTCCGGTTCTAATTCAAATGACATTTAAAATGCAAAGATGAGGCCAGGCACAGTGGCTTACTCCTGTAATCCTAGCAGTCTGGGAGGCCAAGGTGGGTGGATCACCTGAGCTTCAAGACTAGCCTGAGCAAGAACGAGACCACATCTCTAAAAATAGCCACTTGTTACAGCGGGCACCTGTAGCCCTAACTACTCAGGAGGCTAAGGCAGGAGGATTGCTTTAGCCCAAGAGCTTGAGGTTGCTGTAAGCTATGATGCCATGGCACTCTACTGAGGGCAACAAAGTGAGACTGTCTCAAAAAAAGATAAATAAATAAAATGCAAGATGAGTAAGACCTTGGTTTCTAAAGATTTGAAATATTCAGAAAGACCAAAAGGTAACATAATTCAATGCTTTTTAAATCATGAGCAACTGACAACACAATTCCTATTATGGTATCTGAAACTGTCACCTTTTCTCCCTAAGCAATTATACAAAAGAAACATCAAGAAGGTAATGAAGACAATACACAATTAAACTGTTAGCCATTTCCCCAGAGTACCTTGGATGGAATAGGTATTCAATTGCTTTTTTTTGTTTGTTTGTTTTGAGACGGAGCCTCAAGCTGTCCCCCTGGGTAGAGTGCCATGGCATCACAGCTCACAGCAACCTCCAACTCCTGGGCTCAAGCGAGTCTCCTGCCTCAGCCTCCCAAGTAGCTGGGACTACAGGCACCCACCACAGCGCCAGGCATTTTTTGGTTGCAGCCATCATTGTTGTTTGGCGGGCCCGGGCTGGGGATTCGAACCCGCCACCTTAGGTGTATGTGGCTGGCGCCTTAGCCGATTGAGCCACAGGCGCCGAGCCGGTATTCAATTGCTTTAAATGAGAGGGTTGAGAGTCTCCATCTGAAGGAAGACTGAAGTATTTTGACACTTGAAAGTGATTGTAATAACAATCCAGTGACCCTGTTCTCACTACCGGTTTTTGTCAAGTGGTGCTTAATCAGAGTAAAGGCCCAGAGAAGAGAAAAAACAATGTTCTGGGCAGAGGCGACTACATCCAGCCTGGGCACAGCGTCCACCTGTGCAGTCATTATTTGCCTCAGTCGCAATCTTCCTACTTGTTTGATCTCAATGTCCTGGTGGAAAGATGGGTAGGAGAGGTGAATGCTTCAGTGGGAATATCTTGCCTACTGACAGCTGCCTGGAGAAAAAATAGAAGGTGATGTAAAATAATTTTGAAAGCACATGTAGTGAGAATAAGATGGAATTGTTTGGGCTAGAGCTGAGATGACACAGCTGGTCTGGTTGGTTTAGTGCCTACGTGGCCTTCACCTCCTGTCTCCCATTCTTGCTGTTTTGTAATTCACCTTTAACCTACAAGTGTATATCTTGAGTAGTTTAGGGCAGTTGATTTAGGAGATTGGAATGTTGTTTTGGGTCCTGAGTTATACCAATTGTTGTTGTTTAAGTTAAAGATTTACATGATGTTTACTTGGAACTTTCATGTATAAAACTGTGATTTTGGAAATGGAAGAATAGAACAGTCTCGGAGAGAATACTCTCACTGTTCTCCAGAATCACTGACCTTCAGACAAAGTTTGGTCCACAAAGTTTGGTCCACCTGTCCCCATCTCTGCACATTGGCTGACTGTGACAGGTGCGTGAACCTTCTTCCTCCAGTACCATTTCAAAAATACTATACTCTTGAAATTTTGAATTTAAATATAAAATGGCATCATATTATACATGAACTTTAGGAGTTCATTGTACAAAAGAAATTCATAGTGTACCTTCTCTTAAGTGAAAACTCTGTTATTTTGTATCAAAACAATACAATTATATTTTAATTAATATGTCCTCTAAGCTTGACATTCAAATGCCAGGTTTTCTTATGGCGAAATACTGTCATATTCTGTCATTTATTTCTATAATCATTCTGTATTCCAAAGCAATAGAAAAATAAATCACTTAAATATAAAATATATTCAGTAAACATTTTTAAAAAGCAGGCCGGGTGCAGTGACTCATGCCTTCTGGGAGGCCAAGGTAGGTGGATCTCTTGAGCTCAAGAGTTCAAGACCAGGGCAGCGCCTGTGGCTCACAGGAGTAGGGTGCCAGCCCCATATGTCAGAGGTGGCGGGTTCAAACCCAGCCCCAGCCAAAAACTGCAAAAAAAAAAAAAAGAAACAAAAAACCAAAAGAGTTCAAGACCAGCCTGAGCAAGAATGAGACCCAACCTCCAAAAGATAGCCAGTTGCTGTGGTGGGCTCCTATAGTCCCAGCTACTTGGGAGACTGAGGCAAGAAGATCACTTGAGCCCAGGAGTTTGAGGTTGCTGTGAGCTGTGATGCCGTGGCACCCTACCAGGGACAAAGATAGTGAGTCTGTCTCAAAAAAAAAAAAAAAAAAAAGAAAAAAAGAAAGAAAGAAAATTTTAAAAAGCACACCCCCCCCCAAAAGTTGCCTATATTTTATAAGGTCAGAATTAATTAACAGAAATAACATAGCATAAAGAAGGACAGTTGGTAATCTGACAGCAAAGAAACACAGGTGAATATAGTTTTACAAATGTATATATAATTTTTGAGTTTAAAAGAGTTGTTATATGAATTTTTTTATTTTTTAGACAGAGTCTCACTATGTCGCCCTCAGTAGAGTGCTGAGGGCCGTGGCGTCACAGCTCACAGCAACCTCAAACTCTTGCTTTGGCTTAAGTGATTCTCTTGCCTCAGCCTCCCAAGTAGCTGGGACCATAGGTGCCCACCACACTGCCGGGCTATTTGTTGGTTAGCAGGCCCGGGCCAGGTTCGAACCCACCAGCCCCAGTGTATATGGCCGGTGCCCTAGTCATTGAACTACAGGGGCTGAGCCTGTTATATGAAATTTTATTTTAACAATATCATACCCAAAGTGGAACATAAATGTTTAATTTATTCTCATATTTTTATCTGTATCATTCACCGTTCAGTTTCTCAACAAAGATGGAAGTAACAGTTTTAATGGCATTTCC
The DNA here is from genome assembly GCF_000181295.1 of Otolemur garnettii. Classification (NCBI taxonomy): domain Eukaryota; kingdom Metazoa; phylum Chordata; class Mammalia; order Primates; family Galagidae; genus Otolemur; species Otolemur garnettii. The sequence continues at coordinate 12,524,583 of NW_003852436.1, read as the reverse complement.
TTTAATTTGGAATATTCTGTGTAAACCAAAGCAAGTTCACCCATAACTCAGATTCTCCTTATTCCTTACAGGGCCCTGAAGAGCCTGTAAGAGGGTACAGCCGGGGCCTATAACAAGCTCCTACTAAGGGAGTACCCTTAGCCTAGGCTGTGCAACTGAGGTCTCAGCACCTTAACTCCGAGCCTGCAGGGCTTACAAGAAATGCCTTGGCCTGTGAAAACTTCCTCTCAGACCAGTGCCTGTCCCATTGGTCAGTATTTGGGACCCACTGTCCTACAGGAAGTAAAGATCAAATTTGCATTTGATTGTCACTAATAATTAGATAGTTGGCTGTAGTAAGAATAACAATCACAAAGAGAAAATTAATTTCCCATCTTATAAATGCATAATCTCCCCCTTTTGTCTATTTTCTGCAATGGGCCATACATTATAATGAGTTGAACAATGTTCTCTGAAAATTTATGTCCACCCAGAACCTCAGACTGTGACCTTATTTGGAAGTAGGAATGTAATTTTTCTTTGCAGATGTGATTAATTGTAATTAGCCAAGGATGTCAAGATGAAATCATCATAGATTTAGGGTCAGTTCTAAATCTGATGACTATTGTCCTTATAAAACAGGAGAGGACACACAAAAAACACCAGGAAGACCATGGAAAGGCAGAGGCAGAGATTGGAGGCATGCTGTCACAGCCAGGGAACACCAAGAGCCACCAGCAGCAGAAAAAGGCAAGGGAGGGTCCTCCAGGCCTTCAGAGGAAGCACGGCCCCGCTGACACCTTAATGTTGGACTTTCGGAATAAATTTTGTTGTCTTAAGTCGCAAAATTATGACAGCACTAGGAAACTAATATGAATATCTTTTGCTTTTTAATATAAATTCTCTTTCTGCTGGGTCCTTTCCAGGAATGAGGCCATACAACTGAACAAGAGCTTCTTTGTGGAATCTGTTGACTAAGTAACATTTCTAACTTCACAAACCCCTTGCTAGTCTGTTGGTCCTCTTACATCGTCTTGACATCTCAGCAGTACCCTTTATCCTGTCTTTTCCTTCTTTTGGCCCTCTTCCTTGTGACCTTAGAGCAGTGGTTCTCAACCTGTGGGTCCCGACCCCTTTGTAACAATGAAAAGACATCCTACATATCAGATAATTACATTATGATTCATAACAGCAGCAAAATTACAGTTATGAAGTAGCAACGAAAAGAATTTTATTGTTGGGGGTTGCCACAACATGAGGAACTGTATTAAAGGGTGGTGGCATTAGGAGGCATTAGGAAGGTTGAGAACCACTGCCTTAGAGGCTCTAGCTGGAGCACATTTGTGCAGATGGATGGGGCCTAGTCTGTTGCCCTTTTTCCATGTAATGCTGAGTAGATTCAGAACTAATTCAGTGGATTTACATTTGGAAGAATCCAACATGCTCAGGTCTTTTCTGAGATGGTCATATTTTTATCATTCATTTTCTTACATAAGTGCCCAGGCATTTGCCATTGATATTTATAACTACTTGTCTATTTCAGGGACTCTCTTTTTTACCAAAACAATGTCCCCTTATTTGGTAACCCATCCTGGCCCCTGCCTATCTGGTCTGGTGCCCTAGTAATCCCCTACTATATTTCAAGGCTGAAAGAAGAGTCCCACTGTTTTTAAAATAAACTTAACCAGTCCAGAAAGTACACAAACATTCGTTGTGCACCAGGTAAAGGCTTGGCACTGTATGGGGGTGGGAGCGTCTCATGAATGTATCATCATGTATACACCAAATAAGTAAGAGAAAAGCCCCTAAGTCTTCAATCCCAGGCTTCTAGATCTCCCCCAAATGCTGGTCCTTTCTCCTCCAAGTTTGCCCCAGGGCATCGCTGCACCACACGCACCACAACCACACACAGGTTTGTTCTTTTGTTTAGACAGAGACTCTCGGGCTAGTGTAAACAAAGGGGAAGATGTTTTTGTTGTTGGCTTCTCTCTCACACACAGAAGCCAATACCGTGTGGCAGTGGCTTTTGAGAAAAGAAAGACTTTATAGCAAAACCAGTCAGCAAGGAGACAGGAACAGGCTCAAATCTGTCTCCCCAGTTTGGGGTTTAGAGCAAATGTATGGGATCAGAGGGGAAGGGGAAGGATTCAGGAATGTGGGCTTAGCAGGGTCTGAATGTAGGGCTTTAAATTTGACCATTTGTGGGTATGATGAGATGGATTTTAGCCCTGGATCTCTGGGCCAAAGGACCACTTGCTTCTGAAGGGATTCTGGTGTTCGGGTTCCAGGTATGGCCTGGTTTTGTTCGGTTAGACATCAAAGCTTTTTCCATTGCACGTGCCTGGGCTTGCAGTTTGGGGCTTTATTATACCTCAAGGGTGACTTGACATTTTGTTATCAAAAGAATAGGCCCAGTTTGTACTGGCCCTGGGATTATACTTTCTCACCTATATCTGAAGGCAATTTTGGGTAATGAGGCAGAGGGGAAGAGTGAGACCAACTGTGCAGCCAGGAGATGCCCCTAAGCCTGCTGTCCTGAGCTGCCCTCTGGCCCCTGGCCCTGACCCATCTCAGTACCCCTCCCCTTTCCCTCCTCCATACCATTTCCCAGCCTGCCAGGGCCGAGCGCAATCATCACCAGAGCAAGAACCCCGCAACTTGCCCAGCCATGGAGAAGGCGAGCTGGGGAGGGGAGACTTGAGGGGCTTGAGGCAGCAGCTATTGCTAACTTGTGCAGATACACTAAACTAGTTCAGTGATACTGATGGCTGCCAACTGGTACCAGGCCTGCTCACTGGGTGACCAACCCCAAACAACTTAACCTCACTGAGACCCAATTTCCACGTGGGTTCAAGGAATCATCTGTCCTGTCCACCTTACTGTATTATAGTGGATCATTGTCTATAATGAGTATTTACTGCTTAATAATTTAGATGTAGAATTTAGATGGCTTTTACTTAAACTTTATGTTTATATTTATTAAGACTTCCCATATGATCTTAGGGCAATTATTACTTAACCTATCTCTGCCTGTTTCCTCATCCATAAAAAGAGAGGTAACAAGAACATTCACCTCAGAGAATTGGTGCAAGAGTTCATGAGTTAATACATGTGGGGTGGTTGGACAGTGCCTGCCACAGTTATAATTAGGTAGCACTTGGCTGGGTGCAGTGGCTTACACTTGGAATCCCAGCACTCTGGGAGGCCAAAGTGGGTAGATTGTTCGAGACCAGCCTGAACAAGAATGAGACCCCATCTCCACTAAAAATAGAAAAAAAAAAAAAACCGAGCCAGGTGTCATAGCAGGCACCTGCAAACCCAGCTACTTAGGAGGCTGAGGCGAGAGAATCACTTGAGCCCAGGAGTTTGAAGTTGCTGTGAGCTATGACACTACAGTACTCTACAGATGGTGACAAAGTGAGACTCTGTCTCAAAAAAGAAAAAAAGTTAGGTAATACTAAGTTAACAGATCCCTAAGTCCTATAAGTTGAAGAAGAGTCTCTGGGACCTAATTATGAAAAATGGAAGTCCTCAGGGTGACCAGAAGGGGAGGCTGTACTTTTTGTTTGTTAGACATTTACATTTCTGGATGCTGACAAGCAACCAGAGACAAAAACAGCAAAAATTCCTCCTGCCTTTCTGAGTCATCACATACCTTGTACCCCCTCTTCCTAACAATCTTTTTTATTTTTTCCACTATTTCCTTGTGTGTTCTTAGGAAAATCATTTAACTTATTTGAGCCTCACTGTGTGAAGTCCTTTGAAAATTAGACACACTGTGTCACCATTAGGCAGGAAGACTTTTTTATGATTTGTTAATTACCTAAGTCCAAACTTCTCTTTAAGATTGGAAATGCTAGGGAGGCGCCTGTGGCTCAAAGGAGTAGGGCGCTGGCCCCATATGACGGAGGTGGCGGGTTCAAACCCAGCTCCAGCCAAAAACTGCAAAAAAAAAAAAAAAAAAAAAACCACAAAAGATTGGAAATGCTTCCATAACATTCATTAAAGTTACAAAATAAACAATAAAATCTATGGAGAAATTCAAAAGGATAGAGGACCGGGTATCTTGAAGGTGATAGACCAGAAGGCTAAAGAGACAATGGCATTGGCACATACAAAAGGTGAGAGGAAATTATGTCCACTGTTTTCCATCTTCACTGAGGACAGGGTAAAAGAAAATGAGCATCAATAAGAGGGATTTAGACATGAAGAATTTTTCCGGCAGTGATGACTTTAAAAATTGAAATATACTGCTCAGTGTACATGGGTTTCTTCTCTGAAGGTCCGAAGATGTGATGTGTAATAATGATGTAGGGGTGAGCACACAGGTCAGACCAGGGGATTTGCTTGAAAACGTCCCAGATGTTCCTGAACTGCCACATCCATTCCCACTCTCTTAAACAAATTTATATTTTTAGCTTTTGCCAATTTAATAATTTATGTGTATCCTATATATAAGTTGGCATTCCCATTTATTAAAGGGCTGCTGCATTGAGGTTAGAAGCAGACTCAGGAGTCAACAAGCCGGGGTTCCAATGCTAATTTTCCCTCTTTACCTGTGTCACAATGGCCACTTAATTGATTGCTATGCCTTGGTTTCCTTATCTGTAAAATGGAGCTAATAAGGATTCTTACAGGTGGTTGTAAGTATGTGTGGTGTGGAACGTATGCTCAAAATTGTAGCCAAAGTGGTCTCTTCATAGTTTCAAAAGGCTACTTAGTAGATCTAGTACTTAAAAGATTAGTTTGAGGCCGGGCGAGATGCCTCATACCTATCATCCTAGCACTCTGGAAGGCTAAGGCGGATGCATTGCTTGAGCTCAGGAGTTTGAGACCAGCCTGAGCAAGAGTGAGACTCTGTCTCTCCTAAAAACAGAAAAATTATCTAGGTGTCATGGTGCACACCTGTGGTCCCAGCTACTCGGGAGGCTGAGGTAGGAAGATTGCTTGAGCCCAGGAGTTTTAGGTTGCTTTGAGCTATGATGCCATGACACTGATCAGGATGACAGAGTGAGATTCTGTCTCAAAACAAACAAACTAACCAACAAAAGAACGCAAAGATTTGCTTGTTCTGTCAGTTCAGTGTTTTATGTATGTCACCTTCCTAGTCTGTAGTTTGCTCCTCTTCCTCCCCTTCTTTTTCTTCAATCCATTCTCACCGGAAAGTACATTTCCCTCCTTGTTTATTCTAGTTGCCATTCTGTGAACTCTCTCCAGGTCCATTACATCTTCCTTGAAGTGAAGTGACCTGGAATTGTTCAAGTGTGATCCTCCCTAAAGGCAGAGGAATGGTATGAATAATTTATCAAGGTACCTTCTGGCAATATGAATCTGTGCAATGACTTTGAGGTGAAGGGAATTTTCGTTTTCAGACTACCTCAACAGTTAGCCGACTTCTCTTTGTAACACTAGGGGTCACTGTTAAAGCAATATTTCAAAAGCAGAAGCCTTTAGCCAGCTATAAAACTGAGAAAGAATCCTTCAGAACTCTTGAGAGGGAAAAGATAATTATACGGGTAGTTTGAGGGCAACAGCTGGGATTTCAAGTTACTAAATTGAAATTCCCCTCTAATCTCTTTTTGTTTCTCACCCTTAGAAAACAATTCTGTTTTCCCTGAGGAGGTAGGACCTCTACCTGGGCAGATCTGGGGGAGAAAAATCTGCTCTGGCTTGAACTGCTTACTTCTAAATCCGCTTCTCCAGCTCTGACACCTAAACCAAGCTTACTTGCATTCTGGCCACCGTTAGTCCGTTTCCACGTAGCAATCCCCCCTGCCTGCACTCTCAACTCAAAACATGTTAAATCAGAAACCATGTCCCAGTCCCTTCTTCCCCTCCACTTCCACACCCAAATAGACTCCCCTTCTCACCTTCTTTATTGGTGATTAAGATTCATCCTGCAATGTAAAGGTCTTCATTCACCAAGTCCTATTGATCTTATTTCCTAATTGTTTTTCTTGGCTCTATCTGCTTCTATAAAATTAGCATAATAGTAGTGGTCATTTCATAGAGTGTGGGAATTAAATAAGGCTACCATTAGGCAGCCACCAAGAAAGGGCCTGGCTCAGTGTGAAACCACTGCCTTGGACTCCATTCCACCCCCTGCAGCCATAAGGAAGATCCCCAGAACCTCTCCAGCTCCTGTCAACACCCCTGACAGCTCTCCATGTCCCTTGTCCCAATGATGTGCATTTCCAAAAGAAATCAGGACTCCCAGGTCATCTGTCAGCCCTGGAAATCTATTCTCTATCAGACTCTGCAATGGCCCTTTCTGACCTCATCTGCCATCTTCCCCAGCTCCTGAAACCCTTTTCCTTTCCCTCTGGACCTCGGGTCAATCATTACCAAAACCCTCTTTTTGCTTAAGCTCTCCCCTGGGTGTTTCCTTTGCCACCTCTAACTGAAACTTGACTTGGTCCTCAGAGACTCTGCTTCTCCTGCAGCCCTCAGGGTGCAGTGGCAGGTGGGCTGGCCTCTTTCCTCCAGGGCCTGGAGGATGGGGAGGGCTCCTGCTCCCATCACCGCCTCTCTAGACCATGATCCCCACCTGCTTTCTCCATGAATGCCCTACTTTGAAGGTCTTATCGTCAGCCTCAGTCATTTTCAAATCACTTTTACGTTATTTTAATATCATGCTCACTCTCGTCAATATTACTCCTGTCTCAAGTCTTAGCAATTTCAAGTTACACACGTGATCTTTCTAACACTCTGGACTTTCCTCTGACAATCTTGCCTCCCATCTGACCTCAGATGTTCAGGTGAGGCGCTCATGGTCATAGCCTAGGCCAACACTGACCAAAAGAACTTTTTGCAATGATGAAAATGTTTCATATCCATTCTATCCAATCGAGTAGCCTCAGTCACATGTCACATGGGGTTACCAAGCACTTTAAATGTGACTAGTATACAAAGAACTGAATTTTAAATTTTATTCAATGTTTAACTTAAATGTAAAGCCTCTGTGCTTGTGTTCTTTGTTCTCTCTAGTTTCTAGAGATGACCTGAGCTCCTCACTTAACTCACTGTTAGAAAGTCTCCCTCCTTTCTTCATCTGTTTTCCCCTCTCTACAAGGTTAGTCCCTTCAACCTATAAACATGCTGCTATTTCTCCCATCTTCAAAAAAATCTCTCTTGGTCCCAGCTCCCCATCTGACTACCTCTGTCTTTCCCTCGCCCTCCTAGCGCAAGAAGAATTGTCTATGCTCACAGACACTAGTGTCTCTCCTCCACCATTTCTTGAATCTCCACTCTGAAAGTACTGCTGGCCTCCATATCGCCAGACCCAGTGATTCTTTCCCAATCCCTGCCCACATTGAGCCGTCAGCATCATTTTACACCGTTGCTTGATCGCATTCTCTTGAAGTGCTTTCTTCGTTTGCCTTCTGTAATGATACGCTTGCCTGGTCTTCTGCCTGCCTTTCAGCTGCTCCATTTTTGTCTCCTGTAATAGTTTTTTCTTACATCCTCAACCTCTGAATGTTGGAAAACCCAGGGGGCCTTAGTCCTCAGACCCCTTCATGTTTCTATTCACTCCTTCCCCAGATGATCTCATCTAGTCTTGTAACTTTAAATATCATCTATATGCTAATCATTCCTACATTTTTATCTCCAACCCAGACCACTCCCCTGAAGTCCATGCCATTGTGTCCAGCTGGCAGCTGGACATCTCACATCTAACAAGTCCTAAATTGAACTGCTCCTATCTCCCTCCCCACATAAATAATTTGCTTCTCCTAGAGTCTTTCTCATTTCAGTTAAGGGCAATTCCATTTTTACAGCTACTCAGCCAAAACCTTAGACTTAGCCCTGTTTCTGCCCCTACCCCTTTACATTGTATCTAATCCATCAGCAAATTTCATTATCCCCACCTTCAAGTTATAATCAGAAACCAATCATTTCTCACGCCTCTCATTGCAACCATGTTGTTCTGAGCGACCATGATTTTTTTTCCTGGATTATAGCACTAGTGTTTTCTTCAATTCTGCCCTTGTTCCCACAGTCTATCTCGACAATCAGTCAGAGTGATCTTGTTAAAATTTAAGTCACATCCTGTCACTCTTCTGCTCAGGATGCTCCAGTGGTTCCCAGCTCAGTTGGAGTCAAAGCCAAAGTCTCTATCAGTGACCTTCAAGGTCCAAAAAGATTGAGACTCCATTACCTCCAGCTTGTCCTTCCCTTGTTTACTAAAGTCTAGCTGGACTGGCCTTCCCACTGTTACCGGAGCTTAGCCCGTATGCTCCTGCCTTTGGGCCTTCTCTCCTGCTCTTCCCTCTGCATGGACTGCTGTCGGCTCAAATCTTCATGGCTAGTTCCCCCCTTTCCTTCAAGTCTACTCAAATCTTACCTTTTACTATGGCCTTGCTTGGCTGTGCTTTCTAAACATTTTACACCCCTGGGCGACTCCTGTGGCTCAAGGAGTAGGGTGCCGGCCCCACATACCGGGGGTGGCAGGTTCAGACCCGGCTCTGGCCAAAAACTGCAAAAAAGATAAAAATTTAAAAATTTTACACCCCTCCCCAACACTTTATTTCCCTTTCCCAAATTATTTCTTCCTCCTTAGCATTTAGTGTTACCTAGCATACCACTGAATGTTGTTTATCTTTGTCACTGTCTGTCTCCATCGGGAGAGTTTAAGTTCCATGATGGTAAGGATTTCTGTTAGTTTTATATACTGCTGGGGCCTTGATTACAGTCTGATTTATTCGCTTATTATGGATTGACAAAATGATTCGCAAATGTCCTTAGAACGGTGTCTTGCACAGAGAACAGCTTTATTAATCTTAGCTGAATTTTTTCTTGCTATAATTATCCTCTTCCTCACGACTGGATAATCCCTTCTCTCTGCCCCTGAAGGAGTTTCCTCACTGCAGACCCACGTCATCTCTCACTGAGCCCATCTCCGTAGTCTTAAAAGTTGCCTTCCAGCTACTGGTTTTGCCTCTTAGCCTTACCCATTTCTTCCTGTCTTCTGTTTCTTGAAAACACATCTGATCCTTTCATGCGCCTGTCAAAAATCCTTTCGGTTATTTCCACTGCTCTTGTGTGAAAGTCCCAGCAGTGATGTGACAGACAGGCAGACCTGGCGGCAACCTGCCCCGCTCATCCCTGCAGTCTCTTTCTCTCCACGTTCTTCTTACGCTCCAGACGTCCCCACGCAACTGGCCCTTTAACAACACTGCGTCTTTCTCTGCCAAGAATGCCCGATCCAGCTTGTCTGCCTAGTCAGCCCTTTGTCATCCTCTAACATGCTCCTGTGATGAGTGCTGTCCTCCCCTGCAGAATTCATGACTGTCTCCTTCAGGCTGTCTCTCTTCCTTACATATATGCCTGCTAGGTGCTACATCACACGTAGGGTACATCTTTATATACAGTAGAACCTCTGTACATTGACCACCCAAGGAACTGAAACACAGTGGTCAACATAGGAACTACTGTACTGATATGTACATGTGGTGTGAGTCTGGTCTATGAAAATTGGGTCAACTTAAGGAGGTGGTCAGTGTGGGGAGGTGGTTAACTAGGGAGGTTCTACTGTGTTTCCTGCCCACTTACCTGAGTCGATTTTCTCTTCTTCCTGTCTGCCTCTCCTACTTGGCATTACCTCTTTTTACAAAGTCTAGTGTTTCTTGAACTGAGACAGATTCTGTCACCTACCCCCACCGTATATATTCTCCAATCACATTTGATCATAGCTCTCTAGGATTTATGCTCTCGGGACTAGAGTACAGTATAGACCATCACTCTGTGAAGGAAGGGCCCTGGCTGGTTTTACTCACCTCTATATACCCAGCATCCAGCTCACAGTAGGAGCTTAATCTACATTTGCTGAGTAGATGCCTGAAAGTTTGCACAGGCCTCTGGAGAATACAAGGCCAATTTGAGTGAAGATATGCAAAGCCATGTGGATAAAACTATATTTTCCTATAGCATCCATTGTATTGAAGAGTTGAGGAGAGCATATTAAAGAATTTAGCTAATATGTAACTCATGTTATGAATCAAAGCAAACATGTGTTATAAATAGGAATAATAAATTCACAAGAACTTTAAAGACCTAAGAGGTCACTTCAGAGAAATTTTGAGTTTGTGGCAAGTCCCTGAGAGGTATGACTTCCTTCTGTGCTTTACTGCCTGCCAGTTACATGGCCTCAGTGGGAAGATTTAGAAGTGCTGCCTTCCGCTCCCCCCACTTGGTTTTCCTTGCTCGAATGGACACTGTTGGAGGCTCCATTTCTACCCTCAGGCCCGGTGCCCATTCATTATTAGAGGCTTTCCTCCTGCCATCCCCACCTTCAGACAAACCTCTAGAATCCATTCTTCCTCCTTTAAAACACAACACCCACATACACCTACATACTATAGAATGTAGATCTAATTTGCTAATCCAGACTCTTAATCCCTTACCACTTGGGGGACTTTTCCATTGTGTGAGTCTTGTCGGGAGGCAGGACCCTCTTTGTCACAACATGATTTTGGCTGTAGTTTCTTTGACCCAGCTGTCCTAGGTTCCTAGGTTTCTTTCTCTTTTCTTTCCTTTGCTTTTTTTCTTTTTTAAGGCAGAATCTCACACTTTTGCCCATGCTATAGCGTCATAGCTCATAGCAGCCTCAAACTCCCAAGTTCAAGTGATTCTTTTGCCTCATACTCCCAAGTAGCTGGGGCTATTGGCACTTGCTCCAATGCCCAGCTAATTTTTCTACTTTTAGTAGAGACAAAGTCTCACTCTTGCTTGGGATTGTCTCCAACTCCTGAGTTCAAGCAATCCACCTCCCTCAGCCTCCCACAGTGCTAGGATTGCAGGTGTGAGCCACTGCACCCTGCCTGGTTTCTTGATCCAGGTTATCCTTCCTTCTGCCAGTCCCATGAGCTACCTTGTAGCCTTTCAATAAAATTACCCATGGCACTCTACCCAGGGCAACAGCTTGAGACTCTGTCTCAAAAAAAAAAAAAAGAAAGAAAGAAAAGAAAAGAAAAAAGAAAAAAACACAAACAGATAAAAAAATTTCCTCCTTAAATCAACCAAATTTCTGTTGCTTTCAAATAAGAACCTTGATGGATATTACACACACACACACATGACACACACCTATCATCTTTGTTTAAAATTATTGTTAGCTAACATTCAATGAGCATTTACTGAAGGGCAAGCATCATGCTAAGACTTTCTATGCACCATCTTATGTAATTCTCATAACCACCCATGAAAAATGTACTATTATCTGCATCCTACAGATGAAGAAACAAACACAAAAGGGTCAATGCAGTGCTCTGGGTCACATGGCTTGTTAAATGCTAGAGATAGGATTTAACGCAGGGAATTTTATTCCAGAGCACCCAATACTCATCACAATAACATATTGCCTTACGCTTCTGAGTTTGACTCTGCCTTCAAATCCTATGTTCTCCGAAATCTCAATTCTCACTTCCTCCATGGAACCTTCCTGTCTGCTCCAGCACTCACAGAAGGGTCCTCTTCTCAAATCCCTCAGCACCCACTGTCAACCAAGTAATTCAACACTTACTCATAGACTGTGCTATTATTTTAATGACAACATGCTGTGCTCCAATATACTCTACTATTATTTAGTAGTTTTTCACAGATTCATTTTTTCTCAATTCATTTCTGCTCCCCTAGAACAATCTAATACTTCTTTTGTACGCCACTTAGCAACAAAGGCTTATGCTGGAAGGGGTGTTGTATGAGGCCCTAGGTCTCTATTTGTGGCATGGCATGGCTTAATGAAGAGTAGGGACTCCTGTTTTGAAGGTTCATTCTGTTAGACTCCAGCTAAATTTTCATTACTAACCAGACCTTCCATCTGATCCTGCAATCTGATTAGTAGATGTCTACTCATAAAGACATTTGCACTAGAATGTTTTTCACAGCTCAATTTATAATAGCAAAGATGTGGAAACAACCCAAGTGCCCTTCAGCCCATGGCTGGATTAATATACTGTGGTATATGTTTACTATGGAATACTATTCAGCCATAAAAGATGGAGACTTCAAAGAGCTCATAGTAGACTCTCTATTTGATTCTGCATTCCCATTAGTAGATATCCACCCTGAAGAAAAATAATCATTTTACCGTAAGGACATTTGCACTAGAATGTTTATTGCAACTCAAGTCACAATGGCCAAGATGTGGAATCAACCCACTGCCCATCAACCCATAAATAAATTAATAAATTGTGATATATGTATACCATGGAATACTATTCAGCCATAAAAAGATGGAGACTTTACATCTTTTGTATTAACCCGGATGGCGTTGAAGAATGTTTTCCTTAGTAAAGTATCTCATCAAGAATGGAATAGGAGGCTCGGCGCCTGTGGCTCAAGCGGCTAAGGCACCAGCCACATACACCTAAGGTGGCGGGTTCGAATCCCCAGCCCGGGTCCGCCAAACAACAATGATGGCTGCAACTAAAAAATGGCCGGGTGTTGTGGTGGGTGCCTGTGGTCCCAGCTACTTGGGACCACAACGCCTGGCTATTTTTTGGTTGCAGCTGTCATTGTTGTTTGGCGGGCCCCAGCTGGATTCGAACCTGCCACCTTAGGTATAGGTGGCTGGCGCCTTACTTGAGCCACAGGTGCCAAGCCGGTGTCTATTTATTGTTATGTGTATTTAGATTAGTTAGAATTTGTCATTTGTGTGATACATACACTGCTATAGTTGAGTATTTGATGTCAGTTTTTCTAGTCCTTACTGGGCTGGCTGATAGAGCCAACTTTCTGTTTCTTTAATTGTGAGAGGAACTTTTAAGCTGTGTGTTTGCTTCAGTTTTTATCTATGCCAATAGGGTGCTTACCGATTCATTTGCCAAATTAAACTAACATTTGTTCCTGGAAGGGAATCACTTCCATCTTTGATATGGCTGTAGACTTGATGTGTCAAGCTTTTATTTAAGGCACAGGGCCAAATATCTTAAGAACTTTTACCTGTGCCACAGCCAAGAGACTGGTGTGCTTTTGTCTGAATAAATGAACTGTTCCCTAGAAAGATTTAAAACCCACTGGCAGAGGGAAACATTGTAATAATTTGGCATCCCTTTCACTTTGTTTTCTTGGCTTTGGGGAATCATATAAAAAGTGCTTTAGATTTTTAAGCTTCCAAGATCCTTAGACCCTTCTAGCATTTGTTCTCTGGCATAGGAGTCCTCTCTGGTTCACAGATCCTATCTATATGACACAAATCATAGTTTTACTTTTTAATATTTGACAATCTCATGGTATTTAAAGATGAAGAAATGCACACATTTTCACAAGGCCGGGAAGCAATGTATGGGTTTGCCAATACCACATGTGGTAATGTACTTAAGAAACCTGCTGTTCTCGAAACAACACGTTTGACAAGAGTGCTGTGCCCGGAGCGTGTATTCAACTCTGATTTCTAAGATCTGGGATTCTCATTTTATTTGATCTCCAACCCTGTTGTTTTCTTTTTCTTTTGTTCTTGGCACCTGAATAGGCCTGTCTGCTGAAAGTTCTGAAAAATATGGCCCTGAACGCCGCTGTGTTCTGCCAGATCACCAACATTCGAGGGAGGTCAATGTAAGTCTTTTTATTTATTTGTTCATTTATTTATATTTAAAGGCATCTATTTGGCTTATAATGCAAAATGACTCAGAGAAGCACGGAAAGAACATATCATACAAGTCAGGTACTGAATAAAAAATAAATACCAACCAACAAATGTCATATTCTGTCTTCAGCCTGGATTAGAAAACAGGAAACTACAAACCAATCAGTATTTGTTCCTTTGAAGAAAATATATTAAAAAAAAAATAGTCCCTGAAATCTGGCAGGTGGTTTTTAGAGGCCACTGGAAGCTTGCTTTAATCATCCTGATGAAATGGGATAGAAATGGTTTTTGGAATCTGGCCACTGCCTCCTGTGTCTGCTAGTGATGGTCATCTGGTTATCTCAAGGGAGGATGCTAGCCGGGGCAGCGTTTGACGTCACTTATGCAGTTGGAGGTCTCTAAGTCAAGCAGCCTTGTAGTTTTCCACTGGTATCTTCACTGAATACCACCCATATACAGTCTCTTGTCACCAGATGCTGAGAGAATGATGGGCTTCTTGGGGTGGAATGCTCTTTCACTGATGGAGCGGTAGTGGCCAGGCAGCTTGTACAGCATTCTCCTGCTGGCAGGATCCCAGCCACTATTTTGCTTCTATCAGGTGACCAGGGATCACCTGAAGATTCTTTTCAAAGTTGTGCAGATTACCTGGAAATATCTTCACACATGGCTGGGTGCCCGTAGCTCAGTGTTAGGGTGTCAGCCATATGCTCCAGGCTGGTGGGTTTAAAACCGGCCCGGGCTTGCTATACAAACAAAATGAATAGCCCGGCGTTGTGGTAGGTGCCTGTAGTCCTTGCTACTCGGGAGGCTGAGGCAAGAGAATTGCTTGAGCCCAAGAGTTTAAGGTTACTGTGAGCTATGATGCCACAGCACTTTACCGAGAGTGACAAAGTGAGACTCTACCTCAATTGAAAAAATAAAAAATAAATATCTTCACACACCTCTCTTTGGGGGCAAATGGCCAGACATTCTAGACATGAACTGTATTGTCCATTGCATTGGACAAGAGATGAGAGCCTTCTGAACTTAAACGCAGGCCAGTCACTGAATCTCCATGGCTTCTCATGGTGTAAGTCAGCTGGTTTTGGCGCAGGTGCCAGACCTTGATACTGTCTATTCCACCAGAAATAATCTGATCACTTGTATCACTGAAGGTCACAGCTAACTCCCAGTATGTGTTCTGAAATGTCTGGATGGCTGCTTTCTTCCGGATGTCCCAGAGCTTAACTATTTCATCTTCACTGCCAGTACAGACAAGCTGGGGGCCCCTCCTGGCTGGATAACAGGAAGTCACAAAGGAAGTATGTCCCTTTAGCCTTTTAACCCTCTTGTCTGTTTCACTATCCCACACTGCCGCAGTCTTATCTCTAGATACTGAGAAGAGCACGCTCCCATCTGTGTTATAATGCAGTTCCATCACAGCTCCACTGTGTCCCTTCGATGTGGCATAGTTGTCACATACACCATAGACATTCCACACCAATATCAGTCAGTCGAATCTGCAGATGCTAAGGTGGATCCATTGGGGAGAAACTTGCAGCAGTGTACTTCCCCTTCATGTCCTGAGAGCAGCGTAATTGGGGCTTGAAGGGAGGAACACCTCGAAGGCCCTGCTTGCAGCAAAGCTCCTGGCATCACCTGCTGCTACCTGGTTCCCTGGCCCGACCCCACCACTCCCAACAGCAACTCATGCCACTGCCCCTTAACTGGGACCAGTGGCAACTCTGGGCCCTTGAGCTTCTGCTGTTCTATCATGGCGGCAACTGCTAAGTCTCCTTTTAAATCAAGCCTGCTACTGTGTATTTCCAGATCGAATAAAATAAAATCAATATTGAGTTATGCCTAAATTTAAGAGATTAATCGCAGCAGATTGTAAAGCCCACCAGGGAACCTAGTGAAGGGTCTTAAACTGCAAGGGCATTTTAACATTTTCACCTTTGAATTCCTTTGCTGATAAAAGAGGGCTGCTGACCAAAGTCAAAGAATACCCAGTAGCAATTCTCCTGCCCTCCATACACAAATTTGTAGGAAGGTTCACAGTGGGAGAGCATGGGGCCTAAACTCTGTTTATGTAGAATGATATGAGAAGCAGAAGAGTTTTTCTCTTTTATCCTCCTCTTCTGCCCACCCAGTCATCTCCTCCCCAGATCCTGCATAACCCTTTCCCTTTGCTTTCTTTGAAACGTCCATCCACCTGAGAGGCTGCAGCTCCAGTGGGAGATCTGACCAGTGCGGGAGAGGACAGGGTACAGGGACCTGCACCTGTTCTTGAATTAAACCATCATTTTGCCAGTTTGTTCTGACATTGCCAACACGTATTTATTGAGCATCTACTGCTGTGGCACTGTTCCAGATGCTGGGATACGGTGGTGCAGAGTGAATAAGAATAATAAGGTTCTTTCTCTAACGAATCTAACATTACAATGAAGATAAAAACAAATTATAGAACAAGGCAAGTTCATATCGTGATAAACACCATGATAAAATAAAATAGGATCAGTAAGGGATACTTGTCTGGTTTGAGAACCCCAAACTTCAGATTAGACTCTGCCATGCAGGCTGCCCGGCGAGGGCACTCAATGCTTCCCCGCTGCAGAATCTTCCCCCAGATTCCCAACATGGTGCATTCTTAGAGAGGGTGTTTCCCTGACCACCTTGCTTAAAAAGGCACCCCCTCCCATCTTCCTGCCTTACTTTCTTTCCTTAACATACTGCTGTGCTCTGAATGTTTTGACCTGAATTCATAGTTGGAACCTAACACTGAAGGTGAGGGTATTGAGAGGTGGGGCCTTTGAGGATGCTTAGGTCATGAGGATGGAACCTTCACACCGGGATTAGCCCCCTTACAAAGGAGGTCTGAGGATGCAGCAGCAGTCAGCAGGCTGCAACTCAGAAGACCCTCACCAGAGCCTGACCCCGGGGCACGCTCATATTAAACTGTGACAACTAAATATCTATTGTGCATGTGCCACCCAGTCTATGGTATTTTCTGATAGCATCCTAAACAGACTGGCCACACACTACATAATTTATTTAAAGTAATTTGGTTGACGGGAATGCAAGTTCCATGACGGCAGGGATTTATGTCTTTTTTGTTCTCTAGCATCTAGAACTCAAAGCACCATATGAATTTGCGTAATGAATTAAATAAATTTTCTAAGAAGTTGTAATTTTTGTGAATGTAATAGTGTAATCATTTTAAACAAAAAAAGGTATTTACTTTTAAATTACCCCCATATTAACTATTCAAACAAAGTGGGATCACCATTGTCGGAACTTTGAGGAATTCCTACACTGGGAAGTTTAAAATTCAAGTATTCTAATCATACTTTAATGCATCTGTTTCTCCTACTGGCGTATTCCTAGATTGCATACCATCAGGGGTTGAAGAAGGCTGTTTTCATAGCTCACCCTTTGGGGTTTATCTGCTTGGTCTTTTATTTTTATTTTTTGGGGGGATTTATCTGCTTGGTCTTTTATTTTCTCACGATGGTTGCTGTCAATAGGGTTTCTAAAACCATGCTTCTTCTAACAAGGGGTTCATTGTTAAAAATGAGCTGATACTGGCAAGGTGCACTGGCTTATGCCTGTAATCCTAGCACTCTGGGAGGCCGAGGCTGGTGGATTGCTTGAGCTCAGTTCAAAACCAGCCTTAGCAAGACCAAGACCTAGTCTCTACTTAAAATAGAAAAACTGGCACAGTGCCTGTAGCACAGTGGTTATAGCCCCAGCCACATACACAGAGACTGGTAGGTTCGAACTGGCCTGGGCCAGCTAAACAACAATGACAACTGCAACAAAAAATAGCTGGGCACTGTGCTGGGCACCTATAGTCCCAGCTACTTGGGAGGCTGAGGCAAGAGAATCACCTAAACCCAAGAGTTTGAGGTTGCTGTAACACCACAACACTCTACTGAAGGTGGCATAGTGAGACTCTGTGTCTAAAAAAATAAAATAAATAAAAATAGAAAAACTAACCATGCATCAAGGTGGGAGCCTGTAGTCCCAGTTACTCTGGAGGCTGAGGCAAGACGATTGCTCAAGCTCAAGAGTTTGGGGTTGCTGTGAGCTATGATGCCATAGTAGTCTACCCAGGGTATAAAGTAAGACTCTCTCTTAAAAAAAAAAAAAGAAAGAAAGAAAGAAAGAGGAAAAAGCTGATATTTAGAAAAGAACATTTTGTTTTTCTTTTTCTTTTTTTGAGACTGAGTTTCGTTCTGTCACCCTGGATAGAGTGCCATGGGGCCATTATAGCTCCCAGCAACCTCAAACTCTTGGGTTCAAGAGATCTTCCTGCCTCAGCCTCCAAAGTAACTGGGACTATAGGTGCCCACCCTAATGCTTAGCTGATTATTCTATTTTTAGAAGGACAGGATCTTGCTCTTGCTCAGGCTGGTCTTGAATTATTCCTGAGCTCAAGCAATGTACCTGCCTCAGCCTCCCAAAGTGCTCAGATTACGGGAGTTAGCCTCCACGCCTAGCTAAAAGAATACTTTTAAATATGAATGTTGACTGATCATTTTCTTTTAAGGATTTATTGTTAATTCTTTCACTGTGGTCATAATATTCTTTTATAATTGTCTTTTAGAGCTACAAAAAGAAATATTTAGGGGCTCAGCGCCTGTAGCACTGTGGTTACAGCACCAGCCACATACACCAAAGTTGGCAGGTTCGAACCCGGCCTGGGCCAGCTAACCAGTAATGACAACTGCAACAAAATATAGCTGGGTGCTGCAGAGGGCGCCTGTAGTCCCAGCTACTTGGGAGGCTGAGGCAAGAGAATCACTTGAGCCCAAGAGTCTGAGGTTGCTGTGAGCTGTCATGCCATGGCACTCTACTGAGGGTGACATAGTGAAACTCTGACTCAAAAAACAAACAAACAAAAGAAATATTTAAGGATGAAGTGATATGATATTGGGGGAGCAGAAGTCTCATAGCTTAATGGCTATTGGGGCTGAGTGATGGGTACATGAGGGCTCATGATACTATTTTGAATTCTCATGTATGTGTTTAAAATTCTTTAAGAAGTTTAAAAAACTATTGGTTAAAAAAGTATTGTATATGAATATCCATTAGTCAATACTAAATAACTAAAGGGAGGAGAAGAAACAAATCTCTCCAAATAATTAATGTAGATGCCCATCCTTAGGAAGTAGAGCATAAATCCCCATTTCTTGGTGTGGGCTACACATAGTGACCTCCTTCCAAAGTATAATGGAAAGGGAGAGAAAAGAAAGAGTAGCTCCCCAGTGGAGAAATCTGAAAAATACTATCCCAAACCAGTGATAAAGGTTAATATCAACAAGTGGTTAAAGCAGTATTTGCCCTTGATATGATGTGATGAAAATGATCTTTTACCACTATGATCTTCCTCCTAACAGATTAACCCGGTTCTATCAGAAGAGCGTCAAACAAACCTAAACCGAGAAACATTCTCCAAAATTCCTGACCAGTTCTCCTCAAAGTGTCAAGATCATCAAAAATGAGTAAAGTCTAAGAACAGTCATAGCCTCAAGGAACCTAAGGCGTCATGACAATACATGTAATGTATCCTCGATTGGATCCTGGGACGGAAAAAGTAAAAACTAAGAAAATGTGATCAACATATGGACTTGAGTTAATAATAAGGTCTCAATGTTGGTTCTTTCATTGTGAAAAAATGTACCATATTAATGTAAGATAGTAATAACAGGAGAAACTGAGCATTTGGGAATTCTCTGTACTATTGTCACAATAATTTTATAAACTTAAAACTGTCCAAAAATGAAAGTATATTTTTTAAAGTCTATTGCTTATTGGGTATATATTATGATGTTCTGAGGTTCTTAGAGTTTCTCTTTTCTACTTTTAATGTTCTTTTTCTCCCAGCAATCCTTCACTCCTTAGCTAAAGACCCTGTTTAAGTATGTTTATGTCAGAAAGAATAGAAAGAGGAAGAAATTGGAAATGATTGAAGGTTCGTATTTCATACTCATTTCCATCTTTCTAAGTTAGAAAGCCCTTTGGTTCGGAAGAAGGAACAGGCAGATTGCTGCTAACTGACTTCAGGTTCACCACCAGTTCTTACATCAGGGTTGCAATACGCTGGCAGGCCCGCATCTTCCTGACAGTGGAGTTACAGGGAGTGATAGGAAGAAAATTGTGGTATTAACATGGTAGTGTTCTTTCCTAAGAATTCAAGGGATTGGGCGGGCCTGGTGCCTCTCCCTTCCTTAGCAAAAGCTCCCGTGTCACACTGTAAAGAGAAAACACTTCTGAAGGAATACTCTCTTAAAGAAGCTTGGTCATAATTTTAATAGGAAAAAATATTGTATTTATGTGATGAAGGTAAATTATGCCAAGAAAACATTTTTCTTTACTTTTCCCCCAAATGGGGAGAGAGAAATACTGAAAGAATAGAGAATTCAGAGGCTCTTCACATTGCTCACAAGTGAGCTTCTTGCCGCAGCATTTAAGATGAATCTCCTTCATTCTCCACGGTAAGGTTTGTTTAGAAAGATACTCTACCTTCTCCTCATTTAAATTATCTTTGTTGTACTTCAGTGGCTGCTGACAGAATTCAGCTGCAGATTCTGAGTCTTCCAGTCTCTCAGCAAGAACTCCCTCGTTGCCTCAGGATCCCCTGGGAGAGGGTGGTTCCCTGGGTGGGGTTGTTTCTGCAGGGGCAAAGCTGAGCAAACTTATATAAAAGCAATTATCTTTTTTATAGGAAGGAAATTCAAAAGTCCTTGAACCAATTTCTCAGTGTCTTTGAAAGCTCTAGGTGTTGTTTTGCCTAAAGATATACTTTGGAAAAGCCTAGAGAGAAAAGTGGCCCAAGTGCACACAGATTGTAAATCCACAGCTCCCATCAACGGCAGCAAAGCAATCATCTTGACTTTTCAGGCCACCTCTGAGATAGGAAATTAAGCCTCAGGAAGATGTAGGGAATGCAAGTCCCTGAGTCAGTATGATAGGCTGCTCCCGGGAGACCCACAAAATGGCATTGAGTCCTGTCTTTCCCCAAAGGGAACATTTTTTTAAATGGCCAAAAAGTAGATATTCAGTGGGGCAATCAATCAAGTCATTGGATAAGTTGTTTTGATTTTCTGCAGCTTTCCTCACTTGATCAGAAAGTCATTAAATGACATGGTTTGGAAAGGACTCAAAATAAAAGTGAATATTTACCTTCTTCTGTGGTAGGGAAATCTTTCTAAGCGTGGCATTAAAAAGAGAACATAGGGAAAAGATCAATGAATTTGACCAAGTAAAAGCTAAAAAAGTTTGTATATTTTTTACAAATCACTATAAACAATACTAAAAGGCAATGACAAGCTCTTTTATTTTATTTTATTTTATTTTATTTATTTATTTATTTATTTTTGAGACAGAGCCTCAAGCTATGGCTCTGGGTAGAGTGCCATGGCGTCACAGCTCACAGCAACCTCAAGCTCTTGGGCTTAAGCGATTCTCTTGCCTCAGCCTCCCGAGTAGCTGGGACTACAGGCGCCTACCACAATGCCCGGCTATTTTTTAGTTGTAGTTGTCATTGCTGTTTGGTAGGCCCAGGCCGGATTGGAACCCACCAGCTCTGGTGGATGTGGCTGGCGCCTCAGCCCTTTGAGCTAGAGGCGCCACCCTTTATTTTTTTTTTTACTAACACATAATAATTGCACATATTTATAGGGTACAATGTGATGTTTTGATACATTTATATAATACCTAAAAATCAAATTTTAGGGTAAGTACTATATCTGTCACCTCAGACATTTATTATTTCTTTGTGGTAAGAACATTAGAATCCTCTGTTCTAGGGATTTTGAAATATGTAATCCATTAGTGTTTACTGTAGTCTTGCTACTGAGCAATGGGACAATAGTGTTGCAGGAAGAAGAGGCCTAATGGAGAGAAAGAGCACCCAAATACTATGTTTATAAGGGGAGGGGCTTTATTCACCGGCCGGGAGCTTATGGCATAGAAGAATTTCAAATGGCAGCACTCTCTGACTGGCTTGGTCTTTCCCTTTTTATCGAAGGTCAAAAGAGTTCCAACCCATAGGCACCCTTCTCATTGGCCAGTTTGAATCAAGCGGGAGATGCTATTCCAGCCCCCACAGAATTACAGGATTTCATAGAAGTGGAAATTTCCAAGTTCCAGGAATTTAAATTTACAAAATTTCAAGAGCTGATTCACCATGGAGAGAACCCTGCAGGTATATATCCTTGTAGTCTCCTTAAGAAGACCTGTTCTTCTAGACCTCACCCTTCTCGGGTATCCTTCCTCCACAGAACTTATTCCTCCTTCCTAACTATAACTTGAACCCACAGACCAGCATCTCTCTGTCCTCTTTCCTCCTACTCTTCCCAGTCTCTGCTAACTACTATTCTGCTCTCTACTTCCATGAGATCAACTTTTTTAGAATCCACACATGAGTGAGATCATACGGTATTCGTCTTTCCGTGCCTGGCTTATTTCATTTAATGTATCATCCTCCAGACTAACCCATGTTGCTATAAATGTCACGATTTCATTCTTTTTTATGGTTCTACAGTATTCTATGGTGTAAGTATGCCACATTTTCTTTATCCATTCATCTGTTGATGGATGATTGATTCTAAATCTTGGCTATTGTGAATAGTGCTGCAGTAAACATGGGCCTGCAGACATCTCTTCAATATACTCATTTTCTCTCCTTTCCATGTATACTCAGTAGTGGGATTGATGGATCACATGGTAATTCTATTTTTAGTGTTTTGAGGAATTTCCATATTTTTTTCCATAATGGCTATACTAATTTACATTCCCATCAACGATGTAGAAGAGTTCCCCTTTATTCACATCCTTGTCAGTATTTGTTACTTTTTTTTTTCTTTTTTTGAGACAGTCTCAAGCTGTCATCCTGGGTAGAGTGCTGTGGTGTCACAGCTCACAGCTACCTCAAACTCTTGGACTTAAGCAATTCTCTTATCTCAGCCTCCCAAGTAGCTGGGACTACAGGCACCCAGCACAATGCCCAGCTATTTTTTATTATTGTTGTTGAAGTTTTCATTGCTGTTCAAGCTGGCCCTGGCCAGGTCCGAACCACCTGCCTTGGTGTATGTGGCTGGCACCCTTCCCACTGAGCTACGGGCACTGCTCTCTTTTTGTCTTTTTGATAGCCATTCTAACTGGGGTGAGATGAGCTCTCACCATGGTTTTGATTTGCACTTCACTGGTAATTACTGATGCAGAGCATTTTTTCATATACATGTTGGCCATTTATATGTCTTATTTTGACAAATGTCTATTCAGATTTTCGGACCATTTTAAAATCTGATTATTTGCTTTGTTTTTTACTACTGAAACAGCTTGTTTTTCCATTTTTAGTAGAGATAGGGTCTTGCCCTCACTCAGTTTGGTGTTGAACTTCTGAGCTCAAGTCCACCTACTTCAGCCTCCCAGAGTGCTAGGATTATAGGCATGAGCCACCACGCCCCACCAGGAGGCTTTGGGCTTACAATCTGTGTGCACTTGGACACAGAAGGATCACCTGAGCCCAGGAGTTCAAGGCTGCAGTGAATTCTGACTGTGCCATTGCATTCCAGCCTAGGTGACAGAACAAGACCATCTCAAAAAAAAAAAAGGAGTAGGGGGAGGAATGGATGGATAAACATATTAAGTAAAATAAAAAGCAGATTACAAAAGAGCTATCCATAATAGCTCACCGCAGCCTTGAACTCCTGGGCTCAGGCAATCCTGCTATGTCCAAGTGCACATAGATTGTAAACTCACAGCTTCCTGAGTAACTCTCTGCTAAATTGTGGGAGGTTTTGGAACCTCTTGTAACTCAGGAGGCTTCTACCGGAGCAGGGCCTCATGTTAGATTTTGGTTTTCAAAATGCCCAGTTTCTGGTTGCCACGGTGAATAGGAAGAATTATTATGCAAGTAGCCTTCATTCCCACCTCTGGATTTGGCAACCTGGGAAAGGTCTTTAAATGACTTGGTATCCTGCATTTGCCTTATTGCCAAGAATTGCTAAATGACGGCTTTACTCCCAGGGGG